>NC_090922.1:133488568-133802384 GCF_040938575.1 Ambystoma mexicanum
GCGTCAGTTTCGACGACATACGGGAGATCTGGACGTGGGTGTTTCAATATAGGTGCAGAGGTAAACTTAGCTTTTAAATCCTGGAAGGCCTGCTCGGCTTCTTCAGACCATTCAAAACGTTTATTTTTCCTCAAGAGTGCAGTAATGGGTTGTACTATGCGTGAAAATTCCGGGATAAACCTGCGATAGAAATTGGCAAAGCCGAGCATGCTTTGAACCCCTTTTACAGAGCTAGGTGATGGCCATTTGAGGATGGCATCCACTTTTCTTGAGTCCATTCGGACTCCTTTGGGTGTCAGGATGAAACCAAGAAACTCAACTTCTGTGGTATGGAAAACACATTTCTCCAGTTTAGCAAATAGTTTGTGTTGGCGCAGTTTTTCCAGAACTGCCCTAACGTGTTTTCTGTGATCAGATTCCGAAGAGGAGTACACTAGAATGTCATCGATATAGACAACAATACAAACATCGATGAGTTCCCGAAGGACATCATTCATGAAGAATTGGAAGGCAGCAGGCGCATTGCACAACCCGAAAGGCATTACCTGGTATTCGAATAATCCATATTTTGTACAGAAGGCTGTTTTCCATTCGTCGCCTTCTTTTACTCGCACCAGATGATATGCCCCCCGGAGATCTAACTTGGTGTATATGCAAGCGTCCTTCACCTGGTCAAGGAGTCAGGAATCAGAGGCAGAGGATAACGGTTTTTAACCATTATCTGGTTCAATGCGCGGTAATCGATACAAGTTCTAAGGTCGCCTTCTTTTTTAGGCACGAAGAACAAAGCCGAGGATGCAGGGGACTTTGACGGGCGAATAAAACCATTGGCGAGGTATTGATCCAAATATTGTCTCAAATGCAGGTTCTCAGGTTCGGTAAGGGCATAAATCCTGCTACAAGGGGGTTGTGCACCATGCACCAGATCGATTTGGCAATCGTACGATCGGTGAGGAGGTAACGTGTTGGCCTGTTCCTTTTGGAAGACGTCCTGAAAGTCCTGGTATTCCGGAGGTAATTGCATGGAGGCAGAGGTTACAGATGCTAGATTAATCTTCAGGTTTTCTGGGTAGCAGGTTTGTGCACAATCCGGGAAGGTTATTCTCTTAGCTCGCCAATCAATTCGAGGATTATGTGTCTCTAACCAAGGAATTCCAAGAATAACCTGAAACTGTGGAGCCTTGATTACATCAAACACAACTGCCTCCCGATGGCCGTCAGGACCAATAAGAGTCACCTCAGTAGTGGAATGTGTTACCGGTCCAGAGGCAATTTCAGTTCCATCGACTGTGGTGATGACATCTTTGCTGGTTTTAGGACGGAGAGGGAGGTTAATCCTAGAGACCAATTCACGATCCACATAGTTTCCAATAGCCCCACTATCGATGTATGCCTTTATTGCATGCAACCGCTTAGGCTTTTCTGGATCTACGAGAACCATTGGCACAATGAAATGTGAGGTCTGAGAGTTAGTTTTCAAGCTCGGCAAGCGGACCCCTACGCTTGTCGGGCTGAGTCGTTTCCCGAAACAGAGTCTTCATGGTTTTTATCAGCGGCTCCTACCGCTTTTCGGGGCGGTTTTGCCGGGCAATCTCGTAGAAAGTGTCCAGAGTTCCCACAATAAAGACATAATTTTAACTGCCGCCTCCTTTCACGTTCCTTTTGAGTTAAGGGTTCTTTAACCCCTCCAATTTGCATAGGCTCAGAGACATCAACTCCCTTGGGGTTAGCGTGGGTCTTGACCAACACCCGGGTATCAAACTTGGACCGATCTGTTTTTCTGTTTTGAAGTCTGTGATCCAATTGGACCACTAAGTCTATATATTCTGTGCATTCTTGGGGCGGATTTACAACTTGGGCCAAGACATCTTTAAGTTCTCTGCGTAGACCTCGATAAAATAACGTGACTCTTTTATCCTCTGGCCATCCCGTTTCCACAATTAGTCTATTAAAGGTTGCAATATAGGATAGGAGGTCCTGATTGCCCTGTCGCAGGGATAGAAGTTCGTCATCCAGAGCCTGCCCCTGAGAGTGTCGAGCAAATAACCTTTCCATGCTTGCTTGAAATCCTTGAAAATCACGGAGAATCGGGTCATCTTGAGTAACCAGTGGAACTGACCAATCGGCAGCGCAGCCGCTGAGATATGACAATACAAAGGCTACTTTGGTCTGATCATTAGGGAAGGCCCCAGGTCTGCATAGGAAGTGCAAACGACACTGATTCATGAATACGGCGAATCGTTTGGGGTCCCCAGCAAAGCGTTCAGGTGGGGCCAGCGGCATGTTTCCAGGTAGATTGATCTGCACAGGGTTACTGGGAATCACAGGAGCGGGGTTCCCTCCGGAACAGGGTAGAGGAGTTTGTCCAGCTTGACCTTGCAAAAGCTGTCTGGCCAGGTCATCAGTTCTTTCCTTTGATATTATTAATTCCCTCTTGAGGGCATTAGTCTCTTGACGAGCGGCATGTACTTCGGCCCGTAATTCCCCCAGTAATTGGGCCAACTGATCAGTCTCAGAAGTTTCCATAGCGCCTGGGTGGGAATTTGTAGGAAGGCTTCGCGTTCTGTAACGCTCACCTGACACCCACGGGGGCGCTGGCCTGGTTCACGCTGCTGTGACCTCGTCTAAGGTGATGCGCAGGGTTCGGAAGATGGACTGGACCAGGCCCCAGATCTGGCTTGTCTGACTCGCAGAAGTATCCTTCTTAGGGTCTGGAAGGACGAGCTCTCCATCCTGCTTCTGATGCAGGGGCGCGTTGGTATCAAGTTACGTCACTGGATTTCGGATAGGTGAGAACCAAACTTGCTTGGCTTCCAGGTAAGTTTTTCTATAAGTGGTTCCCCTTGTGTCCATGCATTAATGTTCTAATGCTAGTGTCTTTTTCCCCATAGGGGCCGGGGTACAGAATGCCGGGGAACAGGCACCGACCCGAGGTGAGCGGTGAAATCCTTGTGGAAATCAGGTAAGTCTTTAATGAGTGTTTTGGTAATGTCTTTTCATTCACTCATTAACGCTGATGTCTTTTTCCCCTTAGAGGCCGGGGTTCGAAAATGCCTGGATGCGGCGCGGACCCGAAATGAAAAGGGAATGACCCAACAGGTAAGTCTTGACATGGAGTTTTAGCTTCCCTTTTCCCTTTCTCTCACCTTTGTTCTTGTCTTTTTCACCCTAGGCGCGGGGGCGCGACTGCGAATCCGGATGGTCGCTGCTGAACATGGAGGCGCCCTGTAAAGGTGAGTAGAATGCGGCGCTGCAGCGATCGATGCGATGTGCTTTTAAAAATAAATGTCTTCCTTTTCAGGATTGTCGGTGAAATGTCTCTGGGATGCAGATTTAGCAGGTGAGGCCTTTTCCTTCTTCTGTTCTCTTGTTCCCTTCCTTTGCAGGTGATTCAGGATGCTGGCAGGTGTGGCAGAAGTCAAGATGCAGGAGCAGACACGGTGAGCGTCCAGCTGCTAGATGCAGAACAACGCGAAGCACGTGTGGCTGATCGGGTGTGGTTTAAATAGCCTTGGAAGAAGTTCCTAGAATGTGTCCTTCCTCCAATCAGGTATGTATCCTTCCCCGACCACGCCCGGGTGGTAAATGAGTCCCACAGGTAAAGTAGTTCCTTTCAGGCCTCAAGGAGGCCGGGGTTCTGCAGCATGGTCTGCATCAGGTAAGTGCACCCAAACACTTTCATAATGAGCCTGGCGCCTATGGCGCCAGGACTGATGTTTTCTATGAGCCTGGCGCCATAGGCGCCAGGACGCTGTCCAAAGGGCCCCTATAAGGGGTTGCTGGGACCTTCCCCGGGGACTTGATGTCTGCTTTCGGGGACGCAGGGCCTGAGCCGGCTCCCTGGGAGCGGGCATCGTGACAGCGCCCTCCCCCCTTACACCGATCATTACCGAGTTTGTCAATGCCTCATTTCTCACCAACTCAGTTCCCACCAGCATTAAAAAAAGCTTGGGTGACACCCCTTCTAAAAAAAACACACTGGATCCAACCATTCCTACCAACTACCGACCCATCACAACTGTCCCATTTCTCCTGAAAATAATTGATAAAATAGCCTACTCCCAAATTCAAAACCATCTTGAACAATACCAACTGTTAGGAGACAGACAGTCAGGCTTCCACCCAAACATAGCACAGAGACAGCCCTTCTTGATTTAAAGATCCAAATGGATGCCACCAGAGAAGCAGGCAAACCTCTGCCTACTAATGCTGCTGGACCTCTCTGCGGCCTTTGATCTGGTTGACCATGACAAACTCTGCAATACATTAGCCAATAATTTCAATCTAGCAAAGAATGCAACTGACTAGATCAAGTCATTCTTGGCAGATAGGACCTCTAGAGTATCCATCTGCAAAGAATCAGCAGACCCTGTGCCAGTCCCCACTGGCGTTCCGCAAGGCTCTTGCCTATCTCCCACACTGTACAATGCCTATACTAAATTGCTATTCGCAGCCTTGGACGCTATGGGTATCATCTACACCAACTTTGCTGATGACACCCAGATCCTCATCCCACTCTCAGGTAATTACGAACAAGACTCGCTATTAGTCAACCAAATCTACTCTCTCATACAAAACTGGATGGCCAACAACAGCCTCTGTCTTAACGACGATAAAACCGAGCTCCTCATAGTAGGCTCCTCCTCCAAAATTGAAACCCTTAAGCCTGTCTTTAAATCATTCACCATTGACGGTACCACGATCCCCGTTCTTAAACAAGTTAAGACCCTTGGCGTTTACTTAGATGCCACCTTAACGTTGTCTACACAAGTAAACACACTAGCTTCATCCATTTCATACACCTCCAAACTCATCACCCTTAGTCACAATTTCCTCTCAGCCAAAAACTGTGTCATACTAGCTAGAGCGCTCATACTCTCCAAGCTAGACTATTGTAATATCCTTTTCCTCGGCACCTCCAAATCTAACCTAGCCAAACTTCAACTTATGCAGAACAAATCCCTCAGAGCTGCCCTAGGTATCAAAAGATTCTAACACATCTCCAACATCAGAAGAGACTATCACTGGCTCCCCATCCAAGCCAGAATTATATTCAAACCCCTGAGCATCACACATAAATGTCTGGCCAACAAAGCACCCAAATACCTCAACAACACAATCTCTAAGAAACCCCAGACCAGACCTCTCAGATCCAACAAGAATGCATACCTCGAAAATCAAGATACAAAAGAGAGAAAGCGGGGGGTAGTAGTTTTAAAATCCTGGGTCCCAAACATTGGAATTCTCTTCCCGCCAACATTATGAATGAAACATCTTTCCCAAAGTTTAAAAAGTCGGTGAAAACCTGGCTTTTCAACAAGTACCAATTCAATGTATAACACCACCCTGCCCTGTCCTAACTAATTGTACATATCTGACTGTAATGTTTCTAATTGATTGTAATGCTTATAACTGACTGCTTTTCCTGTCTATCTTATTGCTCACTTTGAAGATTGCACTTTTTCCACTGTCTGTAACTACACTGTGTTACCTTCAGGTGTGGGGGCATAACAAATGTAATAAAATAAAATAAAATAAAAATTCATCCACTTGCACACCCCTAGCCACATAATGGAGGACAGAAACTTTTTCTGCACTATATGTATGACTGTGTTACAAGTGACTCTGCGCATGATATCTGCCACTGAGCGGCCATTACGTTTGTTAAAAGCATAATGGTTTTTTCCCATCCCCTACCATGAAGTGGCACTTCAGTGATATGTGCTTGCAAAGTTCTTATTTACCCATATCATACAGTGTAATATCTAAACAGGAACTGTCTGCTTTCCTTCCGACAATGCTACAAAATGTTTTCCCCACTAACCCACCTCCTAAATAAATCATAAAAAAATGCCACTAATAGCAGCATTGAATCTATCGTACCAAGCAAAAGGAACTTTCCAAAAGATCACTGTCTGCACAGCTGTACGTCCATCTACACTGCACGAACAGGCTCTTTTTAAATCTGCCCCCTTCTACTCTCAGCCTCCTGGAAAACATCCAGAAGAGGAGTGCGCGAATTGGGGTGGTATCTCTCCTGCACTGAAATGTCGCCAATAGCTCCCAGTGGCTGCAAGGAATAAATTGAGAATACTCTGCATTATGCAGAAGGCCTTCTGGCCCCTGGCACCTCAATACCTTCAACTGTAACTCCCTATATATTTGCGTGCGCAAGCTCTTCCCTCATCCGCCTCCAACTGCCTTAGGGTCACGTGCTTCTGCAAAAACCAGTTGGTGGTAGTTTAATTTTTTGCCTGGGGCCTCCCTCTGCAACGGCCTCCCTGGCTCCCTGACACTTGAGGGGAACCATCGCCGGTTCCAGAAGCACCTCAAAGCCTTTCTCTTAGCGTCTGCTGTTTCTGCTCCTCTCCCCGGCTATCTGCCTGCTGTAAACTGATTCTTCACTACTTACCTGGTGACTATATGATGTCGGCCCCATGTTACCTCCCCCCACCAGGCAAACCCCTGCTCTGGCTTTCCAGCACACCCCGCACTTGAGGACTGTTTTCTGTATGCCTAACAGTGCATCCACCACCTTTTGTGTGCACTTATCCATGCACTTGGCACAATTGGCCCTTATTTTTACTTATTGTCATTTGTTCTTCTTCCCATGTACTGTACCTTACCCTCCCTCCACCCATGCACTTGGGCGTTTTAAGTCACACCTGGTCTAGTAGGGTCGTTGTCTCTGTCTCCCCTCTGTTTCTCCTTCCTCTCCTCGTTGCGCTTTGCTAGACGTGTGTGTAGGCGCCTTACGAATGCCATACCATACAATTGCACATCATATGATATCATCCACACAATGCATGCACACCAGTAGGATGCCTGCCATTTACCGTGCACACTGCAAAGTTGTTTCTTGTTCTCCGCAGTACCCTACTTACTGCACACTTTTCAAAAATATTGCGCAAACGTAGCACAGCTTCCATGTTACTAACTGCAAATAAATACATACAGTTCATGCATACACCCAGGATGCCTGCCCCTTACCTTGCACACTTCCTCCATAGCCTTCGGCACTTCTCTTTGCAAAGAGACCTTCTGGCACAGTGTTTGCGTACACACCAGACCCACCAACCTTATAGAGCAGTGTCTTTCACTCCACAATTTCCTTTCCATGACTCCCATCCAGAAAATGGCTGGATGTGGCACGTGGAAGCGTGAAAGTAATCCGCTGAGTTTTCGTGCTAGGGAGGGAGGGGGTTGGGGGTATATTGGGAGGGGGGTAAATGTAACACAGGGTAGGGGTTGGGGTCTGTAGTACTGTCTCAGAAAACAAAAGGGTTTTTTTAAATGTCATTTTTTTGTCCTGTTTTTGTTATGTACGTGCTTGCATACAATTTTATTTTTTATCTCTTTCGATGGGTTTCTGTTTTCTTCTCCTCACATTTGTACCGACTGAACGTCAATGCTTCTCTTACAGTTCTACAGGGTTGTCTGCAACGCTGCTTGCAGAGTGGCAAACAAAACAGCATTGCCAATGGAGGTAAAAAAAATGCCATTTCCTTGGAACCACTGCAAATCTTGCTCGTTAATGCTGTCATAGTCGGTGCAAAACATCCCAGCACTGCATTTAAAGTCACACATGCTTCTGGTCATGAAACACCTCCCGACCTACGGCTGTGGGCAAATTACACTGGCATGGTCCCATGCACCTCTTGGTGGTATGGAGGAGAAAATCACCTTGGCAGTGGGAACAATCTGTATCACTGCTGTCATCAACTTCTTGAGGTGACAGAGCAAACATAAGCACGACATGTACCCCAAATGTCGTGCTCTTAATGCACAACCACAACACCCACACTGCCGACAGAGGCCACACATGTACAAAGGAGAACCATGGCACTGAAACGCCACTCATACACTGTGCCCCAAAAAGCCTCCACTCCTTCCAACTGAAAGCTAGTATCAAAGCCTCACGATGAGCACTCTGCGTCTGTCCATCTCTGTCAACCTCACTGCATCGCGGTTTGGGGAAATATATCACCGCCCCGTTCCTGTGAACCACACCCTCGACAGCTGATTGGATAATCCCCACAGTTCCATTTGCAAAGGCACTGTGCTTAGAAGGGCAGATTGTAGCACGTGCGCCTTCCCAGCTACAGTGAGGGCCGCACCCCAGTAAAGCAAAGGCACTCCTTATTCAGTTTCCACTATTGTATATACCACACTCCCGCGTTAGGTAGTATTCAATAGTCACACACGCATGTAGCATTCACATCCAAGACCTCCACATCAAACACTAATATTTCTGCACTGTACAGCAGACAGACCTTTACACACTCACAGTGCAGGTCTTGTGTCATGTGAAAGCACCTCCAGGTAACAGCTCTCCAAGCCGATGCACGCTTTCAGTGTCCACATTCACCCAGAGCGGCACCCAGCACCACGATCTCCAGGTAGTCATAGTTATTTCCTCCCAGCACTCCACCAACTCAAATGATAAAATATTTCAAAGTGTGGTACAGTAGATAGCACTCTGTACAATGCACACTACTCAAGCACATACACGATGCAGTTAAACCTTATGCACTGGTACACACACACTTTCTCACCACAGCACTCAGTGGACACACTGCAGAACTGTTCACGCCATAATCTCCTGCCATACACTGGAAAATGTACCATGTGCGAACAATGAGCATGCATCCAAGATGCTAGACCCTCACCACACACAGCACACCCTAGTGCACCCCACGTTGTTCTCCTCATGTCATGTGTAATGTATTCCCCATCTGCAATTGTGCTTACCACCTTTCACCCTGGCCACATCTTTGCATGCATGGCTCCATGACGTTGCATTGGCTGTGCTGAACGGTATGTGCGTGGCTCTGTACATTGCCCATATTGCAACTCTCTGATGCTGATGACTCCCTTTCATGGCACAATATGTTAAAACACTTCCTCAAGCAAGGGTCTTGTAAAAGCCATCCCATAGCAAATGGAAATGCTAACATATTGCTCCCTAATGTGCAACACGTGCAATGACCTACATCATGTGCTGTCAAAGCATAGAACCTCACTTTGGTTGTTCCACCAAGTGTAAAATGCTCTCTGCACCCATTATTCAAAGGTTACCATCCTCGCAGAGATGCAGAGGCAACTCTGCATGGCTGCAGTATGGTTTGCTGGCTGTCGTCAAGGGATAGGCTCTTGGGTGTATGGCCAAAGGCCGTTGGCCTACAGCCTTTGGCCATGTACCCAATAGTATTGGCCTTACCCAAACCCAGCACAACATAATGGCCTCATGATGGGGAACATTTGCCACATACCACAATCCACAAACGTACCATATGATGGGTGGTGCAAAGGGCAACTCATGCCAAACGCAAACAACGCCATGGGCCTCCCTAATGTCTAAGGTGGGGGCATAATGTATACCACATGATACTGAACGCATATAAGGTCTCTTGTGCTGTTCTACCATGTCTACAAGGTCCTGCAGAACCATTTTTTCAATGGCATCACCATCAGGGACATGCATACTTAAAACTGCATGTCTGTGTTATGGTGGCGTGCTATGGTGCAGGCCTAGGCTCTTCGGTGCCTGCCCTACGGCCTTTTGCCATACGCCCAGCAGTGTAGGCCTTGATCACACCCAGCACAACATAACAGAGTCATGCAGGTGAACAAGTGGCCAGGTACATGCAGGTCACCCCTAGCCACTTCTAAGCATTCACTGCTTCACTACTTCACCACTGCACCCACACGACACACTAGAGGAGTCGTCACTCCATCAGGTCCAGGCATGTACTACACAGTGTAAGAATTGCAAGCAATCCCCACACCCATGAAAGCAACCTTTTATGCAATGATCACAGCCCGCACACCGAAGGCAACACTGTGAAACCTACTTCACCCCAGGGCACATATTTTGCGGTGCAAGGTGCCCACCCATTCATCAAAGGGGCTACGGCCTTAGCACACGCAACACACCGTACTGCAGTGCATGTTTCAAGCTTCATGTGGTCTTCATTGTACTCCCCTTCTGCCATTGCTCTACCATCACTGACCGCTGGGGTCTCACCACACACAGCACACCCTAGTATAACCCATGTTTTACTTCTCATGTCATGTGTAATGCACTACCCATCTGCAATTGCGCCTGCCAATTTTAAACTTAGGCACATCTTTACATGCATGGCTCCATGCCGTTGCGTGGCCTGTGCTGAACGGTATGTGAGTGGCTGTGTACATTGTCCGTACTGCAACTTTCTGATGCTGACGACTTCCTTTCATGGGCAATGTGGTCAAACACTTTCTCAAGCAAGGGTCTTATAAGGGCCTAACCATTGCAAATGCAAATGGTGACATGTGGTTCCCTATTATGCAATAGGGGCAATGATAAACACCATATGCTAATGTACGCATAGCTGCTCACTTCTGCTGTTCTACCAAGTGTACAATTTCCCCGCAACCATTGTGTGCTACTCACCAACTTCAAATACATGCAGAGTGACCACTGCATCACTGCATTATGTTGTGGTGGCTGTGATGAAGGCCTATGGCCTTCGGCCATGCACCCAACAGTCTAGGCCTTGCCCACACTCACCACAACATAACACAGCCATTCAGGCGACCATGTAGCCATGTGCCAGAAACCACAAAAGCAACTTACGCACCAGCACTTCCACCCAATCGCCGCACCGCAAACCAGGGAGGCAAGGACACGTTTTCCACTTACCATAATGCAGGAACATATCACTGTGTTTGGCACCACTACCCACTTCCAATCACAAAGCATTATAATCATGCGAACCAAATAAGACAATCTGCACAACATTGGGCCTGTTCTCAACACTCTAGTACATGCATAGAACTAATTTGCGCAATGCACACTACGCAAGCACATATAAGAACCAGTTGCACCGTGACCATATGTACATTATGATGTTAGTGCACCCACTCAACACACTGCACGACTGGCCACTGCAGCATCTTCACCCATACACCTACAACTGTAGGTTGTTCTACCAATCACCACACCCATGCAACCAACTATGTGTGCACTGCAGCCGAACCACACACAAAAAGCAACAATGTGGCACCTACTTTCAACCAGTGGACATACCTTTTCAGCCAGTGGACATACTTTTTTGTGCTATGGCTGCAGCCATGCATCGATGGGACTACGGGCTTACCTCACACAGCACAACATAGTACACTCTATGTTTAAATCCTCATGTCTCAAGGAATGCACTCCCCTTCTGCAAATGTGCCTGCCACTATTCATCACGAAAGACATTGCCGCTTCAGCTGGCATGCCATAACGAAGGATGCCTGCAATGACCACACAAGATTGTTGCCTGATGAGGTATCCGCGCATTGGCAGAGCATACACAGATAGCGCTGGCACACCACTGTCTTCTTCTATTGAGATACATCACATCAGGGCCGGTCTTACACCAAATTGCACCCCAGGCGGGAAGCATCATTGGCGCCCCTACACCCCAAAAATTGTATGTTACAAATGTTGTAAATAGGGCACTCGATTACGAACTAGATGGAAATACAAATTCAAACAGAAATGCATACTTTAGATACTATCGTAAACATGCAATGCCCAATGACGATTTCTAAACCCCTCTTCGTCAGCACTTGGCTGATATGGACGAACCAGTGTTAGAAGGAAATTAGTTGATAACACTTATTTATACCTTATGGGAAGAGAAAACAGAGTTCGTAATGCAGGCGCTGCAAAGCAGCAATTTAAGGTCCAGAATGAAAATAGAGCAATAAATATATTGAAAGACTGCTGACAGGAAACCTGGGGGCAATTGCTTTGGGCCCTCTGAGCCTCGAGGCCCCTTTCATTTGAAACGGTTGAAAGGCCCTGACACCATTCCTTTAAAAAAAGTGTGATCACAAAGATACTGGGTCTTCTCTTAAATCTGTGTGTACACAAAAAATGTACACCTATTCCAAGGGTAGAGCACATTTCTACATACAAGTAACTGCTTTTGGAGACATTCCCAAATCTTTAACTTAACATCTTCAAAAAGGTTCTTTGAATAAATGTGGGGCAACTAAACGTAATAGTAATTTCAGAGCTAATACACCAATGTCTTTCCATCAACCACCAGCAGGCTAAAATAAGATATTGCCATCATCCTCACCACCACCACATGTTGAGAAAGCCATAAAGGGCTATCACCATGGTAAAGTCGCAGAAACCAGAACCCTGAGCAGTTTGGTTAGTTCTAAAAGGAGGCCTCCTTACTGAACCATTGCCCTGAAAAAAGTCTTTGAAAGTGCTGTTCGGACTCAAAGACAAGAGTTTCCTGGTATGAGCTGCTTTTAACGGCACATTGATGTAACAATCAAGATTTGTAGTGCGTCTTCTTCATGCACCATTGTGGCAGCTGATCAACAGAAAGCACTAGACATTGCTCCACTTTTGTACTCTACGGGGAGGTTCAATGAATCAGCTTGTTTAAAATGACCAGGCATCGCCCCAGGCAGACATGGCCCCTTTGTTCCCATGGAGACTGCACTGAGATTGGGTTTGATGTACTGACTTCGCCACTTCTGCTGCAACAGCATAGAACTACCTCAGCAATGAACGCTAAACCTACACCATCTACACCCAGTGAGCCATCTGCTTGTCTTCCAAAAAGGATGTTGTCAGGCAAATGCAGCGATAATGGATGATGCGCAATGTGAGAGGATTAGAGGGGATGCCACTCACTTAACATTACTTTAAAAGGGTGTTGTGTAGAAAGGCACACATTAACCACACCAAGAAGCTATGCACAAAAGCATCATCAATGATTATACTATCCTGACAATCAAAAATCTGATGCCTAAATATCGAACACATAGTCCATATTATCACCCACGTTTGGCATTTCACCCAAGGTTATTCTTCTTTGGCATATCTTGCAGTTTTCTATATTCACTTTCTTTATCATGGATTACATTTTTTCCCAGTCGTTCGTTTAAAGATTCCCTATTAGTTAATTATTAAAGTAATGACACAGTGCACTTCTAGAGCTCAGCAATATATCTGTCACCTCGATGCATGTTTCCTTGCAACTAGCTATTGGTCCAAACTAATTGTGTTTTGTATCACGTTCTTGGATGACAACAACCAGACATTGGCAAATCATGTCTATAGCAGCAATGAAGAGAATTCTTGCTGTTGATGAATGTCCAGCCAGCACCTCTGCAGTCTGCGTTCAGAATCTGGGTGACATAGATGTCAAAGAGCACACACTATGGAAAAGTGGCGAAGCCCAGAGATGGACCATGGGCTCCTAGACCCTCACTTAACCATTTAATAACCTGGAATGTAGTGGGAAAAGTCCTCACCATTCACCAATGCAGCATAGTCTACTCCCACTGAGTCATGTATTGCCAGTCTTTACATCAGGCCGTGCATTTTTGAAATGTCAAAATTAACTCACAGGATTTAAAAGCACTTTTTCAATCCTGCGAGTTAATTTTTATGTTTCAAAAAGTGTACTACTGTCTGTCAGAATAACCCTCAGGACACCTGGCTATTCCAGGCAGTACGTAATACACCATATTGTTTTTTATGTTCTTATGGTGGTGTGGGGAGGGTGAGGGTGAGGGATCATTATGGTGGTCGGTGCCCTTATCTTACATACCCAAATAAATACAATACAGATCTTGGCACAGGGGCCAGCTTACCCCTCACTGGAGCTGCTTGCTTGCTCGTTGAAGTTTTTGGCCTCCTCCTGTCCTTCTGCCCCCCTGGGGACCTACTGGCAGCTGTGCTGGCCCTTGATCCTCCAAGACCAATGATGGTGAACTGGCAATTAATCTAAAGTTTCTTTAGAGTGTCTGTCCCTCCAGTCCTGATGATCTAACTGAACACAGCCCAGCCAGCCCAATAATCGCCCCTGCCCCTCTGACTGCTGTGCATTTGCTGAGGAGGAGGCATGTGCGGTCGCTCCTGGCTGGGCCCAGACTGATAAACTACAAATGTTGGAGAAGCTGAATAGCCGATTATAAAATCAATCTGGTGCTAACCTGGCTTTGCTGGACAGCACCAGCAGCCAGAGCCAGGCATCATGCAGTCCGTGGCAGTGCTCTAGCTCTCAGACTGAGTCTGATTTCGAGTAGCACTTAAAAATAAATGTTTACATAGATAACGTTACCCCAAGGGCCTGTGCTGGTGTAAACATGTGTACTTTATTAAATCAAATGATGCAGCAGCATGTGTGTTGATCTTTTCAGACTGTGCTGTCTGGCGCCCCTTAGAGGCTGGCACATCAGGCAGCCGCCTGTACGGCCTTATGTAAAGACTGGCCCTGCATCACATGAAGCACTTCTGACTCCCGCACTCTTTCCATCCCTTCTTCCCACCACCAGATGCTGTACACTATGTTTTTCAGGCCCTTTCACCGCCGCTTTGTCCTCCGATACAACATGCCGTCGCCATTGAACACTTTTGACACACATCCCGTCACTGCACACTGCGTTGTATTCAACATTTTGACTGCGGGGAACAGGGAAATGGGACGCCAGAGCAGAGCCATATATGACTAATGTTAGTGCACACGATGATACGTACAAGAGGCCCAGCCATGCACACAATGGCTTAGAACCTTGTCACACACACCATAACACCATCCTCCGATACACCATGGCAGAGTTTCCCAAAAACTTTGACTCACAGCACGCTTCCCTTCAGCCAACCACCGGCCGCGTCCAATGTTCGCCGACATCACAGCGTATCGCAGGCCAATGAGACTTCGGTCTGCGGAGCGAACAGGGAAATGGGTCCGCAGAGCAGACCCAGATATCACTATTTTTTTGGAATGTACATTTCAGTTCTTTGCAACAAAAGTACTGCTCTGATTTCCACCAAACACACAAAAGCACACTTTCTGACCCAAGCCCCCGCTCCTGCCGCACATTTGGTGAAAATCCATCCAGCCGTTCGGCCTGTAACCGTGCGCAAAGTGTTTCCCCATTGAGTCTATGGAAAAAAAATGTGGGACCCCCCTATAACTTTGCCCAACCCCCCCGCACAAAACCTCACCCTACTTGGCGAAAGAATTCAGAGCAAGCCATATACTTGTTTTGCAAAGTTTGGTGAGGATTCCTCCAGGGGGAGCGAAGTTGTAAGCTGCCGAAAAAGTGCTCTTCCTATGAGTTTAGCAACTTAACCATAACTACACGGCTGCTAACGTGGGCCGTGTAATAACGGGTTTCTTTGCCGCGAAAGTCCTCGAACAGTCCTGTGAAAGTTTGCGAACACCTTAGCATTACAGGGTTAGTGAAATGTAGTTCTTGGATGGCTTAGAACTTTGGCGCCATTTAATAGAACTGCATGAAATTGTGCATATATATTTCTGGGCTGATTCTGAGTGGGTTTACAAAGTTTGGTGGGATTCTGTCATGAGGGGGCAAAATTAGAGGGGGGATTCCCAAAATAATGTAAAGGCTTATAAATGAGGTGCCATTTGACGAATCCTCACTTAATTTGGGAAACTGATAATACATTTTGATATGAATGTTTTTCCGAAGTTTGGTAGGATTTTGTGAAGAGGGGGCAAAATTAGAGGGTGGTCCCAAAATAATGTAAAGGCTTATAAATGAGGTGCCATTTGACGAATCAACACTTCATTTGGCAAACTGATAATAGATCAAGATATACATGTTTTTGCGAAGTTTGGTGGGATTCTGTCGAGAGGGAGCAAAATTAGAGTGGGGGTCCCAAAATATTGTAAAGGCTTGTAAATGTGGTGCCATTTGTCAAATCTACACAAAGGTTTGCAAAAAGATTATAGATCTAGATTTAGATGTTTTCGTAAAGTCTGAATGGATTTTGTTAAGTGGGGTCTAGGTTTTATGACGATTGTATGTGCATACATTTGACATTTTTGAAAAAATAAAACATGGGTGGATTTCCAGCAAACTTGCGTAAGGAGCATTGGCAAGGACCTACAAGCATGGTTTTGCAAATGTGCCAGTGTTTTATTATTTGACAAGTGTCATAATGTAGCTACAAAAAATAGCAGTATATCTTTGGTTACTGAGGGTTAGCCTGTGGCCATGGGCAGTGGCCAGATTGTCCGGTTCATGGAATAAGGTCATGATCCGGAGAATCTGGCTACTGGCCATGATCACAAGGGACAAAACATAGGATTAAAGTGGCCAGGACCACCTGGGTCTGGCTTTGTGGTAAAGTTATTCGAAATTAGGATAGATTTGAAAGGGAAGAAAAATGTGCTTGTGGTAATATGGTCATAGGGTTCTCTTTTTGCCTTCTGCAGGCTGCTATGGAAAGCAAAGAGGGGCCCTGTATGGAACCCTCACCTTCCCTTTCCATGGTGGCCATCCTGGAAAATCCTATTTTTTAGCAGCCCGGGTTCCCGCTTTGGGAACCTAGGGTGCTAATGGCCTTCATCCCCCATTTCAGAGGCTGGAATGGGGGGATAATGGTCCAGAGACCTCGTTATCCACCCTCGCTTCGCTTAGGCTGATAACTTGGGCTGCTGGGCCGGTATCCACCGTTCCAGTCCCTGGAACAGAGGATAAATGCCACAATATTACCATTAGCATAACACAAAATGCAAATGGAAATGTTGGAAAATCTTATTTAGTCTATGTACTTTACTGAGAAATATAAAGTAGATGGAGTCTACACATTTTTTTTTTAGTTCTATTTTTTAACTGTGAATGGTGGTTCCTAAAGGAATTTGTCGTTTGTTGTTTTTGGACGTATTTTTTTTGGCAGGAGAGCTGAGAACGAAAGGTGGGGAGGGAAATGAGGGAAGAGCAACCAAACACTAATATGGAGGGGTAGGTGGACAAGGGAAAATATTTTGTGCGTGTGTTATTTCTAAGTTAGGGGGCACTGTTTCTCATGTTCCTTGATTGCAGGAGTGGTGGTGGCTCTTGAAGAGGAGGGATGGCATTAGCTGATGCCATTTTACGATAAATAGCAGTTTTGCTAAAAGTATGTACTGTGTACTAGATTGTTAATGGATAATGAGTAGGAATAGGTGTTGGAGCTGTGCAAGGGAAATTTTGAAGTTGGAAGTTCCTAGATTAGTAGAAAATGCAGTTCCGAACTGTCCGCCAAGCAGAGATCTTATCGTGAAGTGCGGACGGGTTGTCTCACACGTCATCATGCTGTGCGCCAGCGTATGGTCATGTGGAACTGTCCGGAAGGTCCGCTAAGAAGTCAGATATTCGTAGAAGTCTACGGATGCAAAACTAGTTGAAATAGTTGCAAGAAGTGTATAGAAGTGTTAAAAATTAGTCGAGATGGTGTGAAATGGCAGAGTTTTAAGGTGAACATTTGGAAATTGGACACAAATATTGCTATATTGGGTAAATATGATATTAGTAAGTTGTAGGAAAATAGCATGCACTGGTAAAAACCTATGAAATTCAATGAAAAAACTTTGTTAAAGGGACGTTATGGTTAAGTTGGACTAATAAAAACCTATGAAATTCAATGAAAAAACTTTGTTAAAGGGACGTTATGGTTAAGTTGGACTAATAAAAACCTATGAAATTCAAAGAAAAAACGTTGTTCAACGGACGTTATGGTTCCAAGTAAAACCGAAAAACCCCTGAAATTCGCCAGTTATGGTAAGCTAAGCAACCATAACTCGCGCCACCACTGTGCACTGCTTTCATAGGTTTTTATTAGTCCAATTTAACCATAACATCCCTTTAACAAAGTTTTATCATTGAATATATATATATGTTTTTGGTTTTTTATTTAAGGAAAAAACGTTCGTTGCAGGGATGTTGAGGTGAGAACTTAACGCAACAAAACCCCTGAAATTCAGCTAAAGCTACATTAACTTCGCGCCCCCTGTTGCACAGCCTGTGACCACACTGATGACTTCCGAGTTGTCATCCCGGATGACATCACTAGTGACATCACTAATTACATCATGTGATAGCATCAGACATAACATCAGTTACGACTTGGCTAATAAAAACCTTTCATTAACTAAATAACAATTTAGGCAGTGGCCTTTGCCATGGACAAGGCTGTGGCCACTGGTCACGGCCAAAGGCCATGGTTAGTGGCTGATTAGTGTTGTACAAAATATAGTGGGCACGGCCAAAGGCCAGGGCCACTGGCCATGGCTGAAAGTCATATATAGTGGCCCCTAAATGTGTTAAAATATACAGTGGGCACAGCCGAAAGCTATGCCACTAGCTATGGCTGAAGACCATGGCTAGTGGCCAGTTAGTGTTGTAAAAAATACAGTGGCCATGGTCAAAGGCCGTGGCCACCAACAATGGGTGAAAGCCATTGTTAGTGGTCTGTTACTGTTAGAAAATATGCAGTGAGAATGGCAGCAGGCCATGGCTGAAGGCCATGGCTACTGCCCCTTAATGTATTAAAGTATACAGGTGGGACCACCGAAGGGCATGGCCACTGGCCATGGCCGAATACCATCAATAGTGGCTGGTTAGTGTTGGGAGATATACAGTGGGCATGGCCAGGGCCTTGGCCACTGGCCATGGATGAAGGTCATGGCTAGTGGCCCCTTATGTGTTAAAATATTCAGTGGCGGTGGCCAAAGGATGTGGCCGCTGGCCATGGGCAGTTAGTGTTGTAATGTAATCAGGGATTCAACAGTCATTACATCAATGATGTCATAGATGAGGCCATTAGTGAAGTCACCAGTGATGTCCCCATGAAGGGCAGATGGCTGAAGGGCGTGGCCACCAACCAGGGTCAAAGACCATGGCTAGTGGCCCCTCAATGTGTTAAAATATACAGTGGGCATAGACGAAGGACATAGCTAGTTCTTGGTTACTGTTTTAAACTATACAGTGGGCATTGACAAAGGCCATGTCTGAATGCCATGGCTAGTGGCCCCTTAATGTGTTCAAATATACAGTGGGCACCGACAAATGTCGTGGCCACTGCCCATGGTCTGTTAGTAATTCCATCATTGATGTTATCAGGGATGTCAACTGTGATTCATCATTGTAATCACAGGCTGTTCAACAGGGGGTGCAACTTAAGGTGACCATAGCTGCATTTTTAGGGGCTTAGTTGCAGTAAGGTCTCACCTTAACGCCACTGCAACTAAAGAGTTTTACTTGAATTTCAAGGGTTTTTTATTCTATAGATCATTTTCCGCGCCACTGACCATGGCCTTGGGCCGTGCCCACTGATATTTTAGAACACTACCAGACCACTAGCCATGGCCAGTGAGCATTAAGACTGTGCACACAGTATTTTATAAAACACTAATAGGCCACTAGCCATGGCCTTCGGCGCATTCCTGTTGATCTCCCCCATAAGCCATATCCTCCATAATGCAATTTTCTATGGCATTGTACATTCCTTCTCTTATACTATATATGCGCTATTGGGCTTTGCAATGGGACTCGTGCCGAGTTAAGCCAGTCCTGAGTTTCCCAAAGCGCTGAATTTCAAGGGTTTTGTTGCATTATGTTTACTCATCTTACCTGCACTTTAACTAAAGTTTTTTCCTTGAATTTCAAGGGTTTCGTTATTCCATAGATTGTTTCTATGCTACTGGCCATGGACTTCAGCCATGGCCCCTCTATATCTGAAAACACAAAGGGGCCGTACCCACTGCATATTTGAAAACACAAATGGCCACTAGCTTTGGCCATGGGCAGTGGGCACGGCCGACAACAAACTGGTCACTAGCCATGACCTTTGGCCATGCCCATATTTTAAGACACTTGCAGCGGTTTTGGTTGCGCAGTCGAGCAAAAATTGACCTTTTTTGTCTATGGGAAAATGAATGGGGGATAGGCCAAAACCGTGTTTTTAAAAAGAAAACACATAATTGTTTGCATAATTGCAACCAAATTCATTGTACAAGTCATAAGGTATTAGTAATTCTTTATTTCGAGTTTCCGATGTAAGTCCAACACACCTTAACTAAAAACATTTTATTTTCTTACTTTTTTGCCATAGCCGCAGGCATAATTATAATTAGGGTTTCCTGTTTTCAGTGTTTCTTATTTTTTTACTTCTCGGGTGTTTCATTATCTGCTTTTATCATTGTTTTCCTGTGTGGCCCCTTCAAACAATCACAGATAAGTTTTTTCCCGTGTAAACACACAAATATTCTTTTATTGTTTAATTTGCATGCATGAATAGGATAATATCTCTCATGATCAGCTCCAAAAATGAAATATGCCCAGGTTTGGGAGGTTAACATCGAAATCCACCTTAATGCAACCATTGCTGTTAGACATTCATCAGTCACAGACTGATTTTAACCTGTTTTTAATGTGGTACTGTTATGTATAGAATATGGCAGGCTTTGAGAACTCACCATTTTTTTAGGCAATGCGCAGTGAGATTACATTATTTGACAAGGATCGCACAGTTTGGTTAAGCAGTGAGCTATGGCCGGTCTCTTGGTGACTGTTGTGATACATCATCTGACCCCAACCAACCTCCTTTAAGCAAAACGGGAAAGGGAAAAAATTACTGGCTGCAACAATAACATATGGCCAGGTACTTTTTCTCCCATAGCGAAAATCAACAGCTGGCACCCATGTACATTTGCACAGTAAGTGAACATATATCTTAAATTGAAATATACAAATATTCAATTGACCTTCCCCTTAGAAGAAAGTGCAGAAGACAAAATAGCATTGGACTTTAAAAAAGTAACTAACACCTGAAAAACAACCGCAGAGAGGACGTTTTTTACGATAAATATGCTGGCAAAGTATCAAAGGTGCTCACCTTTTAAACCCAGCCAAATCTGTTGTGAAATATTCCCTGGAAAACAAAATCCCAATACGAAACAAGTGCTTACTGTCTTCTGGGTAAGGATCTACACCGGGAACATGATAACCTGAGTAAAATCCTGGTAGCCAAATACTTGAGCAAGCGTGCCAACCTCTAAAAATATAAAGGGTTCCATCCGGCCTCTGAAAAAATGTTAGGCTGTCCATCCACATGTGTCCTTTTCTTGTGCCCTGAAAAGCAGCAGCAGTCAGGGGTAAATAGCTGCACCAGAGTCCAGGATTGAAAACTATCTTGCCACATTGTGGGCAAATTCTCATGACTTACCTCATCATTTCCCCTCCTCACCCCCATGTCTGGCTTTCAACAATACTCTGCTTTATAAAGATACCTTGAAAGTTACACATACCGTAGCATTGCTCAAATATACTTAGAGAACTATGTAGGGCAAAAAGTGAACAAGTGCGGCGTTTATCCCCCATCTTGACTGAACAACTACAAATACCAGCATGCAATTCAGCAAAAGGCAAAAAATGGTCCCTGAGTGCAACACTTTCATAGACTGACAGTAGCACAGTTTAAAATAAATAATACAGATCCTATGTGCTTGCTTAGTGTGTTATGAGATATTTAAAACTAAGAAAACACCTGTACTGTCTCCCATCCATGCAGTAACCAGTCCCAACACTGCTTAGCTTCAAAGTGAGGAAGGGGCTGACCTCGTGAGGCCATGTTGCACCAAGTGGTATTGTAACTTGGGCTCATTTATTAGACAACATGGCCTGAGGGGGTTTGCCCCTTCCTCTCATTTCGCCCTGATGTCGCTGTAGCTGTAAAAAGATACATTTTTTAAAAATGTTTTTTTCTTTAGCCGTGGTTACAGAACTTCTGATACTCTTGGCTATCTGTAGTCATACTAAAACAGCTGGAAATATATGCTTTCCTGCCCCTCAGGCCCTCACCAAGTAGCCCCCTCCTCTTTGCCTACTGCCCAGACACCCATGATGGCCTCCTCCGCTCCCCTGACCTCTCCCATTCCCCCCACAATACATGTTGTTTCCGTGAAGCAATTTGCCTTCAAATGTCGGATGTTCGTGGCTATTCAGTCCATAGTCAAGGCTAAAGAAAAGCTTTGTGCTGCAAACTCAGTGCCTAGACCATGTGAGAAACCAGAAGGTGTCTCACCCGCTATTCCCCAGAGGTCTGTCATCCAGGTGGCCAGAACATGGGCATCGCTTTTGGATACAGTACCCGGGGTGGTCCAGTGCAGGAGGATCACCTTGGTGAGGGGTCTTGTGAGATTGGGACACCAGATGTGAGGCGCGGTATCCCCTGCTCTATAACACCTTTTCCCATTCCTATCAAGTAGTATACATAGGAACTTTACCTCCCTCCCTTTTACAGCACAAACACTTTCTCACGGACAGCCACTATGAGAGAAAATGGACTAACACTGAGCCGTATACCTGACGTGTCCCAATACAATGGTCAGGCAAGGTCAGGCAATTACTGATCATCACACATACCTGACTTCCATTACACTTCCCCACACGGATAAAAGGCAGAGCACGTGGGCACACTCTGAGCGAGGCAAAGCACACAAGGAAACAGCAATTCCAAGATGGCAGTTTAATGAGAGGAGAAAGACGCCAAAACAGAAGGGGGTCGCAAAGAGGGAAATTCCTTTGACCTTTTCAACAAGGAAGCGTTATTTTCACAAAACCTTGAAAACAGAAAGCATAAGACCAGGAAACCTGGCTGAAGAATCCTGCATTGGGTGTCATAGGTACCCGGGGCCCTCCCCTGCATCAGTATTCAAGGCGGGGAGAATCTTCAGTGATTGTGGTACTGTCTTTGGCTCCACGAACAAAGCTGCTGCAGTGAAAGCAACACAGCCGGTGAGTTGGGGAGACCAATACAAGACAGGTCTGTGTTGAAGCCAAGGTTGCAAGCAGCAACATTGTATGACGAGCGCTGGAACAAACATTGTTAAAACGTGTGTGATAAGAGACGCAAATGAAGTTAAACTGCTGATGAGTGATTGAACTTTAAAACAAGCTACAATACCTTTGACGGAGTGGTCAGGCACCACGTGGGTGCTTAATCGAAGGTCTCTGTAAGGTATACAGCTGACAAGTAATAACAGTAAATAAAGTTGGTCTGAACCCGGCGGTGGGAGATCAATTAAAAGAGAATGAATAACTGTGAATGGAAGTGATCCTGCAACGGGTCAAGCCAAATCCCGCACACAGTCGAAAGTCTTTGATTTTGATGAAGTAGAGAAAGTTTGGAAAAGTACATGGATTTGGTCCGAAGCCGACAGAGAGAGATCAATTAAAAGCTTTGTGTTAAAGTGGGTCTGAGCCCGACAGAGGGAGGGGCCAGGGGTGAATCGAAAATCACTCAAGAAGTTGCACATGAGAATCCTGAGAAGGAAACTTTTGAAAAAATGTTTTTTGCATCGGGCACTCAGAAGTAAGAGACTTTGAATGGCAAAGAGACTTTGACATAGACCTGATACCGAGATTTGAACTGCATCCTCGTGCTAGAGAAGCAAGAGACTGTGCTAAGTTCGAGTGTGCCGCCTTGTCCCGTGCTGAAAACGTGGGGAAGGTAGGCCAAAGGCTTGAATATCCTGACATATCATTTCTTGAACACTTTTCTTTTGCATTACATCGTTTCCCACACATGTTCCTATTTAGAGGTAAGGATTGGCAATAGGTTTATTAGTATAAGCGCTTTTATTTTGACAAACTCGGCTAGGACTGCGTTATTATTTGATGGTCATAGTTTGCTCCCATCTTTAGATTTAGGTTTAGATAGGCATTTTCAAACCCAATTGAAGTTCAATAAACACCCTTAAACTGTGTTCACTTTTGTCTGTCTTGCTGTTTGATACCATACCTTCCTTACAAACCCCTCCAACTCTCAAGTTTCACTTGGCTTCCTCTTACCCCCCACCTCAAGACTGATGGCATTTGGATGTTTTTGACCTGCAAATGGCCTTTCTTTCCTCCATTTCATTTTCCGATACCCTCAGCAATAGCCGCAGTTAGCTCTCAAAAAAAGAAAGAGGGCATCTGTTTCATTTATAGACACCCGGCTTCTCTGCAATTTACTGGAGATATGGCTATCTATTTTGGAGAAGTGGGAACCCCCTCTGCATCAAAATATTTTAAAAACTACTGGACGTAATAACCCCAAACCACAAAAAGGTCTCAAGTCAATGCTTTATACCCAAGTTGTTTCGGACCTTGTCCAATTCCGTCCAGCGGTTTGGGCTTTTTGTCTATGGGACAATTGATGGTAAGTAGGACGCAACCTTGTTTTATTATTGTTTTCTTAATAACTTTTTATTTTTTAACAAATCTTTACCAAACTTTACAGCAATCGGGGCGGTGGGTGAGGAGGGGGGAAGCTGCGCGTCATTAATTGACTTCATAACTTCAGAAACATCCGTCACACAAGTCAAAAGTTATTAGAAATTAATTTTCTGGAGGTTCCTGTGGGAGTCCGACTCGCATATAGGGCGCAGGCTATCACCTATAGTTAAGGTGATAGCCTTGATTCAGAGAAAATCCAAACAATCTATTGCTAATATCTTTTGACTTGCAGGATGGATATGGCTGTGACTTTGTCACAGCCCTCCCACCCCTGTTTGCCCCCCAGACTGGACATTTTTGGAAAGATTTGTTAAAAAATGAAAAAGGTTATTAAAAAAGAAACAAAAACCTCCCTACTCCCATTCATTTTCCCATAGAGAAAAAGTCAAAATTTGGTAAAGCTGAAGCACAAATAGTTTTGGGTGGATTTGGACCAAATAACAAACAGCTTGGGCACAAAGGGTTCACTAAATTTCCAGGAAAGCTTTGAGGGTATTTCATTCAGGAGTTTTTAAAACATTTGAACGGGAAGGGGCTGCCCTGTTCCCAAATATATAGCTATATCTCCAAAAAATATTGGGCAGAACCGGTACTTTATCTGGATAAAGGTCTCTGTGAGCCAACGTAGAGGCTGCGTCTATCTCCACAGTCCAGCCATTCACATATATCCATGCACTGCATACACCCATTAAAAATAAACTGAGATATTACGGCGGACAATAAACAGAAAATGTCTTACATCAACATTGATCTGCAGTGAAGTGAAAGAGTAAAATCTAAACTGCACGTAGAATGGTATAGATGTCTCCTGTCATACGTTTGGGGGTGGGGCTGGGAGTGGGGGGTTGGTGATTAGATAAGAGCCTATGTCCATGCCTCCTGTTGCAGGTGTGAGCTTTAACATCTCAGGAATGCAGCCAACATAAAAGATGATGGGGAGGGAGAGCAGAATGAGGAAGGATGTTTTCTACAGAAACGCAGCCATTTCCACTTCATCGGAAAAAAGTCACAGCGAAAGTTCTGGGCCCCATGTTAAAATGGGGAGAGTCACCTAGGAATGTGTGGAGAAAAGCGATGAACATTGAGCAGTGAAAAGGAATGCAGTGGATAGGTGCCCTTTCGGTCAAAGCAAAAAAGGAATGATAAGGTGGATTATACACAAATATAATAGGTGTAGTTTAGGGAAAGGATTTCACAAAAATGTGAAAGAGAAAAAGGAAACAACATGAGAACAAATCGATAAAAGAAGAGTCTGGCAAAAGGATGAAATGTCAGGGCTCAATAACAGTTACAATGAAAGCCATTTAGGCATACATGCTGTTTAAGTTACGTCCAAATGTACCAAGTCAGACACGAAAATACAGCGTATCTCACACTGTGCACAAAATCGGAGGCAAGTCAAGCCCGATTCATCCAGAAAAAGCATGTACGACCAGAAATACCCCATACAACTTCTGCCTGCAAAACACACATCAGCATAAGTGAACGTGCCAAGGAAAACTTAAGCATGTGCACCTACCACCCACCAATATTTTTCCTAGGGACCCAGACACCTCTGCAAAACATCCCTGCCATCACCCTGCGTATCAACAAATTTACCTGCATCGCGCACCACACTTACACCACTAACATTATGGTCTACCTTATGACACTCCACACACATCCCCAAGATTAATTTTCGCTTAGTAAATAGCTCCAAAAGTACACACATTCTGTCCATCACACTCTTTGTGACTCACAATACCCCGATATGCCGTACAAAACATGAACATACCCACAGACACATCCACAAATCATCCGACACTCCCACCGATTCCTCCCGTGGATAGACACACCCACCCACCAAAACCAGACACACTCCCACCGACAAGCACACAAATCACTGGGCACACCCGCTTAAACGCCCATAACACATGGCCAAGTAAGGGAGAAAACAGGCAAACAGTACACCACCTACTCATGCACATTACATGCTAGACATCCCGATATGGACATAATGCCATGGTATGGCAGAACATACTCTATTCTCAACGGTTCTGAGTCACAGACAGGGATGAAACAGACCTCTCGCTCTGTGAGCATACATTTTTACATATAAGAAGAAAGTCTGATATTTTCATGGGTGTAATTCACCCCTCTTACCACAACAACACTAGTATCAAATATCACAAAACTTTATTACAATTCCATATATTTCATAAAACAATCATAAAAAATGATCATAGTACATAAGACCATTATGTTTAAAAACCACACAAGTTTTGACACCATAAGTGAGTAATGTTTGTAAATATTCCGTAAGGATCTTACACTGTGTGTACATCTCACACTCTGATTCCTGTGCCACACTACTAATGGCCTATTCCCTATCAATGTAATGCAAACTACCCAACTTGTACAAGTTTCTGTCCTTGAACCACAACAATGTCGGACATTCTTCAGGGGACAAATTGTCTTGTGCCGTAATCTAGAACATTCTTCTTTTCTAGGGGAGAACCCTGTTGATCAAAAAATAATGGACACCCTATTAGTAACTTATAATCGAGTATCAATCTCTACTGACATGAAAAACATGCGAAACATGTCAAACATGAACCCTCATCCCTCAAAGGGTGCTGGATATGTCTAAAATTACGTACCTCTGTTCCCAGTAGTGAATCTTGGGCTTTTTCTGTAAAGTGTTGTAGATTCCCAATTTCTTCAGGAATTCTTACATATCCTTTCTCGCCCCTGTCTAAAATAGTGTGCAATATAAGCAAAATTAATACGGGATATTGCTGCAAACTCCCGCAATCATCCACTCCCTAGGCTAATCAATACATACATAGGTGCTAGATCTTACCTATTTCAATGTAGCATTATGTTGGAAAATTGTACAACCTCTCAGTTCCAAAGAATCCTTTGCACTCTTTCCCATATCCGGGTCAGTGAAACAATTCTCTACTCCCCTTCATGGGTCACCTGTCTGTAAAAAATGGACAGGAACCCCATTGAAGTATCACTCCTCTCAACAAAGAAATCTCACAATCACTAAGTCTACAAGCCCCTCTACAGAGACCACCTAGCAGTAACCCTCTGCTCACTTACATATAAGTGTTGTCTCGTTCATCCTCACTGCCAGCCACAACAAACGAGCTGCCTCTGTGTCTCTGGAGGATCCGAAAGCTCCGCGGACTTCGCGGGTCAAAAAACGTACCCAAAACGCGACGCAGTGACGTCATCACGCATCCTAGACACGCGATGACGTCACTGCGCCGCCGGCGCGTCCGAGAACGCCCATACATGCGCACACCCACGCAATTCTGGGAAATGTAGGCGCCATGATAAAAAATACCCCCAAGCGCCAAAGAAGTAGACAATACTGTCAACCACACAGTGGCTGTTATGCCCAATGAAAATCACTCCACAATGACTCGCCTGCAAATTGCCCTCTAGAAATGAAAAGAACTCCACTTTTGTGGTGATGACGTCACTGCGTCGCGTTTTGGGTACGTTTTTTGACCCGCGAAGTCCGCGGAGCTTTCGGATCCTCCAGAGACACAGAGGCAGCTCGTTTGTTGTGGCTGGCAGTGAGGATGAACGAGACAACACTTATATGTAAGTGAGCAGAGGGTTGCTGCTAGGTGGTCTCTGTAGAGGGGCTTGTAGACTTAGTGATTGTGAGATTTCTTTGTTGAGAGGAGTGATACTTCAATGGGGTTCCTGTCCATTTTTTACAGACAGGTGACCCATGAAGGGGAGTAGAGAATTGTTTCACTGACCCGGATATGGGAAAGAGTGCAAAGGAGTCTTTGGAACTGAGAGGTTGTACAATTTTCCAACATAATGCTACATTGAAATAGGTAAGATCTAGCACCTATGTATGTATTGATAAGCCTAGGGAGTGGATGATTGCGGGAGTTTGCAGCAATATCCCGTATTAATTTTGCTTATATTGCACACTATTTTAGACAGGGGCGAGAAAGGATATGTAAGAATTCCTGAAGAAATTGGGAATCTACAACACTTTACAGAAAAAGCCCAAGATTCACTACTGGGAACAGAGGTACGTAATTTTAGACATATCCAGCAGCCTTTGAGGGATGAGGGTTCATGTTTGACATGTTTCGCATGTTTTTCATGTCAGTAGAGATTGATACTCGATTATAAGTTACTAATAGGGTGTCCATTATTTTTTGATCAACAGGGTTCTCCCCTAGTAAAGAAGAATGTTCTAGATTACGGCACAAGACAATTTGTCCCCTGAAGAATGTCCGACATTGTTGTGGTTCAAGGACAGAAACTTGTACAAGTTGGGTAGTTTGCATTACATTGATAGGGAATAGGCCATTAGTAGTGTGGCACAGGAATCAGAGTGTGAGATGTACACACAGTGTAAGATCCTTACGGAATATTTACAAACATTACTCACTTATGGTGTCAAAACTTGTGTGGTTTTTAAACATAATGGTCTTATGTACTATGATCATTTTTTATGATTGTTTTATGAAATATATGGAATTGTAATAAAGTTTTGTGATATTTGATACTAGTGGTGTTGTGGTAAGAGGGGTAAATTACACCCATGAAGATGGCAGAACATACGCCAGGCGTCATAAATAAACCATAAACGCACTGACAATGACAACATAGCCAACCCAATGCAAGACAGACACAGCTCCCACAGGACACACGCATTTACACATCCACACGCATCCGCTGCACATATGACATCACCACACACATCCACCACCACATAGGCAAAGAACGATGTGTCCCTAGTGTCACCAGCAGTTTGCATGCATCCATGCAACACATCCACGCATCTGTCCAGTGACATCATAAGCTGAGCAGCATTGCAGTCAAATCCCACATGGGCCTCGCATACCTGTACCACAACCAGGATGTGTGTGCAGACATAGGGATGCTGGTCATGCCCTGTATGATACACACACATGCAAAACACATAGCCGTTGAAGTCACACATGCAGGTGTCGTGCATGCACAGACAGAAAGAGCCAGAAGCTGCAGAGATCGACCACTTAGACATCCAGCAGGCCAGGTCAGGCCTCAGCGATCCCCCAACACAGGATCACACTCAATGGAAAGCTTAGGTATCTGTACATGTATCCACCAGTATGTGTGACATAGCCATCGTGTACATGACATATGCAGATAGATGTGATGCCAGTCATGCCAGGTGTATCGACCAGTCAACAACATCTGCTGCATGACAGATCATGGATAGTGACGCATGACGGCACGAGTCACAGGTAGCCATAGCACATGCATATGCCAACATGAAATAGTGAACCTGCATGTACACTGCATTGCATACTCCACTGAGAGGACTAACTAGTCGCTGGCATGTGCATAGGTCGCCCAGGTCATGGCACTGCCCTGCCTGCCCAATGTGTATAATACCAACTGCCACCACCCAGTGGTGGCGTGAGCTACATCTGGCAGATGGACATGTGAATGCATGGTTGCATACCATTGTGCATTTGTTTGTCTGTCCTGTTGGTGAGTGAAGGCTCCCTGCATACACCACTCCTGGTACGCCAGTGAAGGGCACCAATTCAGACAGTCAGGTGCGGATTGCCCGCCAAAACATGTCGTAACATCTGACTCTACCTGGCGCAATTGCAGTAGTGAGCATGCCTAGCAACCATGGCCCTATCAGGTTACATAAAGGTTGACCATGCCAGTACATGTTGGCGACACCTGACATGGAAAGGAGCAGTAAATGCTGTGGAGGCAGGGATGCAACAGACCCGTTGGAGTCACCCTCCGGTCTGTGCGGGAGGGTCACAAGAAGCATGGGCTGACATTCCACCACAGTGGACACACCTGCCTCAACCAGCAGGAGTGCCAGGAATGTGTGGGCACCAATGGCCAGCAGAACACAGCCAGGCCCACTGACACTGGTGCATCCTGGCAAGCACAGCATACACATTGCCCCTGTCATGCACATTGTGGCCACTCCTGCACATGACCACTTCCAAGTCCTGAGGAAGAGGATGGGTACCTCTTCCCACTTAGGACCTGTGGAGGACCACATTGAGGAGTGCGCACCACCAGCCATGGCTGCTGCCACCAGGCAGTCAGCACCACCTACCCCAACTCCCACCACACCACAGGATGACTCCTCACCATCCGGGGATGATCCCTTCTCTCCAGCTCCTCCGTTGTGAAACCCTATCTTCAGCCAACAGGAGGTGGAGATGTTAAGGACAATGCGCAGCAGTTATGGGTATCTCACCGGTCGCAGCTCGCTGCACACCGAGATGGCAGAATGGGCCTAGTCGGTGAGCAAAGATTTCAAGGCACATCACATAAGTCAGGGTCTTTCAGCGCAACGCCATGGAGGTGAAGAAGTGCTGGGACAACCTCAAGCGTGTCACTGCCATTAAGGTACAGAAGCTGCTGGAGGCTTGCACAGATGATCCATACTGACCCATGCTGCAGGCCCGCATCAGCCGTCTGGAACTCTGGGTCCACTACAGGATTTGCTCAGTGGACTACCAGAGTCTCTCATGCCTCGACAGATCCAAGCACATGCCCGGTAGATGTTCCCCACCTTATCGACCACTATGGCGTATGAATCGGTGGGAGTGTCGTACCGTCACATTGCCTTTGTTCTACAGATGTATGTGCCACATACATGTCTACACGAGATCCCACGCTGGATAGCTCAGTCTTTCTATCCTTATGTGCCAATGTGTCTGTTTCCTGTGCAGTCATAATGTGTGCATGTCTGTGCTGTGTGTCCCTTGGTGCTTGCATTGCCTCTTGTGCCCTTTTCTCCTCTTTTGTAGGCTCCATTGTCAGTGACCCCATAGCCGAGGACAACGCACGTGTGTTGGAGCTGTGACCTGTCCACAGGCCGCACATGAGGAGGAGTATGGAGGTGGAGGAGATGTTAGGGGTGGAGGCTCAGGTGTGGCATGAGGAGACACAGGAGCGGCAGCAGGCAGGGTCATGCAACCCCACATGGATTACAGTAGGCCTGTCTGCTGCGACTCAAGTGCCTCCTCCTCCTCCACCTGTCCACCCACCCCATCTGTGTCTCCCTCACTTAGCTAGATGAGGCCACCTCTCCTACCTGAACTGTCCCATGCCCTTGTCCCACTAGGACTCCTGCCTTCCTGCCAGAGCTTGGGCCAGCACAACGGCACAGGGAGTGTACCCCACCTACTGTCCTGCATGGTGCACATCCGTCTTCTGTGACAACTGCAGGTGGGGACACACACTGGCCATTGCACAACATGGACCATCAGTGCTGGCTGCAGCTCGTCTCCGCCCTAAGAACCGCTGTCACTGCACCTTCAGGGGGCCAGCAGCATGTCACAGGTCCCTACACCTGGCGGTGCCAGTTTGGACTACAATTAACAGTTGCTGGGTGTCCTGCAGGGCATCAGGGTGGGGTTGCAGGTGGTGGTAGGGAGGTGAAGGAGGCAGGGGAGTGACAGTCACTGGAACAGAAGGCATTGAGGGAGGAAGCCATGGGGCTGAGGGCTGCGTTGCATGCAGACAGAAGGGAATTGAGGGTAATCAAGAATGCTGTCTGTGCCATCCAACATCATCTCTCACAGACACAGACAGCCCCTTTGCCTCACAGGTCGTCTGTGCTCTCAGCCAACCTGATTCCTGTGCTCAGAGGTTGCCAGCAGGGACACACAACAAGCCCCTTCTCATTTTCTTCCATCTTGCCAAGCCAGTGGCACCTGCATGGTGAGGTAAAGGAAGAGGAGGTGGAGGTGTTAGTCATGGGGGACAGTCGTTCAGCTGGGTCAGAGGGAGCCCTGTGAGGGTATATTGTTACTGCCTAATGTGTCCATCCCATTTCACTCTCCCTGCACAGTGTGCCTTGTATATTGGTTGTTTCAATCCACGTGTCTGTTGGCCACTTCTGCCACTGACTCCCTCCATGCACTACACCTTGATGGTCAATGTTCCATTTACCTGCACTCTCCTTTCATCCATTCCTCCACTGCCCATGCACGTGTTGTGAGAAACCTGAAGGTACGCTCACATCTACCCCCCAAGGATATGGCCAGGGAAGGGTCATTGCTTTTGGATCCCGACCCTGAGGATGGACAAGCGAGGGAAGATCACCTGTGTGGATGGTCCTTGGGGATTGGAGAGAGGGTACCTAAGGTCGAGACACGGTATCCCTGTCACTAACACCCTCCTTCAGTCTTAATGGGGTATTGCCAATCTTAGCCCATCCTTCCGTGTTGTTTCCCCTCACCGTCGGCAGTTTGGTTTCCTGTTTGGGAGAGCCGCCAGGAGGAGCTGCAAAGAGCCGGCAAGGGTCTGGAGACAATGGGGAGACCGGAGTGCTCCAAAGGGACCGAAAATAAGTAACGGACCACAAACGCAAGTAAACGCTGCATTTAGTGAATGATGAACTGAGAGAAAGTTATTTGAGTGAGCACAAGTAAATGCTACATCTATTGACAACCAAACTGAAAGAAAGGTGCTATCTGAGTGAGCACAAGTCAGGGCTGTGTATATTGAATACCGAACTGAAATAAATGTGCGATTGGAGTGAGCACAAGTCAAGCTTGCATGTATTAAAGACTGAATTGAAGGAAAGGTGCTTTTTCAGTGAGCACAAGTCAATGGTGCATATATTGAATACCAAACTGAAAGAAAGCTGCTATTTGACAGAAATACGATGTGCTGAATGGTGAATGAACACTTTAAGTTTAATAGACTTATCAAGTGACACGCTGCCGTGTAAAAACGCAATATGAACAGAATTGAAGACAGGTGATGAAACTGAAAGGTTGTTTATCGCATTACAAGTGCAAAAAAGAATACTAAAGAATATCGGTTAGAACTACACATGTGATGAAGGGTCATAAGTGCATGACAAGCTAAGAACTGGTATAAAAGACTGTTACAAGGAAAAGTGTGGAAAGTGAAAACCCAAGGCAGAAGCGCATATAAGGGATCCAGCAGCTTTGGGGAGATTTATGGTTGCGGAAGGGAAGCCCAGGATCTTCGTTTGGTGTGACCTTTGATGCACTCGAACTTGAATAAGGCAATTCCAGAATTTAAGCAAACTTTATTAAAGTGAACCTGTATTGGAACTGTATTGAACTTGAGATAGGGAACTCAAGAAGAGAATGTTGCTTAACCTTTATTTTTTAACACTTATATTTTGCTGAGAAGATTCCCCCACCAGATTTAGTTATAGCTGTGAGGAGAGGACAAGCATAGGTTTTGACAAACTCTTATTTTGGACTTATAGACACAGACTTTGCTTAGTTTCTTTAGATAGGAAAATCCCACCATAGCATAGGGCAAGTTAGGCATTACATCATCCGATTATTAATAAAGATTTTCTGGAAACTGTACATCTGATGTCTGTGTCATCTATCTTGATACCATGCCTGTCTCAGAGTGTGCACTTTACCTCCATTGCTGTAGCTCACAACACACATTCATCCATGTGCTATCCATGACTCGTGTCCAGTTTGTAATGTGTGTGTGCGCCATGTTGTCATGTAGATTGCGGTGTGTGAGACGTTGTAGGGTCTGACCTTGTACATGGTAGGAGGTGTGTCCATTGGCATGACATCACTAGTCATTCACATGGGTGGCCTGTGTGTTCATTTTCCAATGTGTGCACCTTTGCTTGACTCGCCTGTGAGACTGCATCATGGTGCACATTGTTAGGCAGAAACCTGTGCAGTTCCCTTAGGGACCACTGCAAAAGATTTAAGACTACAGGTGTTTGGCAGTAAACCCACTTGGTAGCAGTCTGTACCACACAGATTCACTTGGTAGCTGTGGCTGAGCAGTCAGACTTTCCTCAAGAAGAGTTAGGCAGTATACAGAGCATACAAAATAGGTACAGAAATACAGTAGCACAAGCAAACACTGACCAGAGCTTGGGTGTAAAAGTATATAGTAAATTTATTTAACACACATTTATAAAACACACTAGCACTAAATTGGTAAAATAAGTTCAAAACACAATCACTATTATCATATGTACATCCCTGATTACTTGTTGGACAAGTCTTAGTTAACACCACTTATTTCCAGAGAGAGGTGAGCGCTTAACGTTCAATGGCACTCCAACAAGTTAAATAAAAAGGGAGGGAAAAGCAGAATTATGGAAGCATACACACTAAACACTTTTTTTAAAGAACCACAGCAAGTTAGGAAGGCGCAGTCTACTGGTGAGCAAGGAAGTTTAGGTGCCAGACCCACTTTCAAGGGAGCCAGGCGGAAGATGCCCAAGATCAGACAGTTACACAGAGTCTTCGCAATTTGTGGAGGTAGTTCGAGAAAGGTTTAGTTCAGTGCAGAAAAGTTAGCTAAGGTGTCCCAGGCTAACCCAGGTTCGAGAGATGAGGATTTAATACACCCCGTTCAATCGGTTGCAAGGGAAGCCAGGTGGAACACAGTACCTTAAATGGAGAGGATCCTCCAGCGGGGGCAGTTGTTCCTGGCAGCGGGTGCAAGTCGCAGCGTCGTCCAGAGGAAGAGAAGATCTCATCGTGGAGGAAAGATGAAGGTCGTTGCACTGCCAGGGAAGAAACCAGCTGCGGAGTTCTCCGGTACAAAGGTACTACCCTTTCGGTTCGCGGTAGTGGTGAAAACGTGGTATCCCGGTTGCTGGGGTGCTTGGCACAGGCAATGCGGCCACGAGATGCTCCAGGAAGGCGAAAAGAAGGTAGACTGGTTATCCCCACCAGTCGAAGGACGAAGACTCTCTGGGCTGGAGATCTCCTCTGTCGTTGGGATAAGTGGTGAGACGGTTCAGCAGGGCTCCACCGGTGGTGTTGTCGTTGCAGGCCAGCTCAGCTTCTCCCTCCTCGGATTCTTAGGTCCTGTTGCGACTTCTGAAGTTCCAGTCCCCAAAGCCCTGCTTTTATGCAGCACACCCCCATTCACTCAGCCTAGCTGTCAATCAAACATGCTAAGTGGTGAGCCAGCCGGCTCACCACTTGGGCCAATCACACAAGAGTGTGACTTGAGTTACCAAGGTAACTCAGTCCAGGGTGCCTAAACCCCCTCCCACACTCACTGTGGTACCCAGACAGAGTGGCACCACTTTTGGAGGCTTTTGTGGAGATGCCCACCAAAAAGTGTAACAAAGGGCTCGACTTGGGTTGGAGTCACAGAAGAGAACACAAACGCCATTTTAGAATCGAGTTCTGGCAAAAAATACCAACTGGCGAATTAATATTAAATAAATAAACCGGCGGTATGTTCGAGGCTATAAGAATTAAATAATTAAAGTTGGTAGCCTCGAACAATGGGAAAATCCCATAGAGATATATTCGTGGTCGAATATAAAAAGTAGTATCCACTGCCACCAGCCAAAACTCGATCAGGGGGGACGGAGATGTGCCCCCTCGAACAACAGACCCCAGGGCAATCGAATTGCCCCGACCAGTACGCCCACAATATGATGTTTTGTACTGGTTTCTGTTCATAATTTGGGACTAGCAAAGCCAATGGTGACTTTACATGCCCTGGGAGACAGTAGTCAGTCCCAGGGTATGGAGTCTATGTTGGGGGGTCGCTACGACACCCCTGGGTTACGGCACGCAGAGTGCTGTGTAACCCACTTCAAAAAAACACATGAGACCTTATGGAGTAAAAGACCCCATAGCCCATAAAACACATGGGGCCTCATTCCGAGGCTGGCGCTATCCATGGAGTAAAGCGCACCATGGTAAGCAACCATGGAGCTATTTACTCCATGGAAATCTGGCATGGTGAATGGAGTAATTACCGGTCCATTCCAAGGTTGGAGGGACCGGTAATTCCCCATTCACCATACCGGTTCCCCATCCCCATTCCTGCCCCCATAGGGCTCAATGGGAATGGGGAAGGAGTAAATTACGGCACCGTAAATTACGGTGCCGTAATTTACTCCAAGGTCCCTTTGCGGGTTGGATTTTTAACGCCTGCTAGAAGCAGGCGTTAAATGCCAACCCGCAAAAGGGAACTCGGAATATGGTGGTAAGTGTTAACGGTCACCGTTGCCATTAACGGTGACCGTTAACCCTTACCTCCAACCTCGGAATGAGGCCCATGGAAAGTTAAAGGAACACCTCAAATCATGTCTAAGAATGGGAGCAAAAAGAATCTCACTCTTAGCAGGAGAGAAAAAAATAAACCCCAAAAATCCAGCAAAGCTGCTGGGGGACTCACTAGATTTGGGAAATTAGCCTTACAGAGAATTCTCCCTAACACTCGCCCCCCCATACTAAGGGACAGGAGGATTTAATCCACTCCTGGATGAACCTCATACCTCTAGTCGATGATATACATCCTAGAGAGTCCATCAGCATTTTGATGGTGACACCCTGACCTGTGCTCAATGGTGAAATCAAACCCTTGTAGGCAGATTGACCATCTCAATAGTTTTGGATTTTCTCCCTTCATTTGCATTAACCATCTCAAGGGTTGGTGGTCAGTCTGAATAACAAAAGTAGAACCATACAAGTATGGCCTAAACTTCTTCAGTGCCCACACAATAGCAAAGCATTCTCTTTCGATTGTTGCCCACCTTGTCTCAGGATCCTTCAGTTTTCTACTGATGAAGCAAATGGGGTGCTCCCTACCCTTCTCATCCAGTTGGCTAAGGACTGCACCTTTACCTACATTTGAAGCATCTGTCTGCACAATGAAAGTTTGGTGGTAGTCAGGAGCTCTCAGTACTGGTGCTTGGCAAAGAGCTTTCTTCAGGTTTTCAAAGGCCTGATTGCATTCCTCATTCCATTTGACCTTCCTAGGGAATTTTGGAGAGGAGATCACATTCAGTGGAGAAGCTATGGTCCCATAGTTCTCAATGAAATTCCTGTAATACCCAGTGACGCCTAGGAAAGCTCTCACCTGGGTTTGAGCAGTAGGTGTTGTCCAATTTTGCACAGCTTCAATCTTACTGAGCAAAGGCCGTATTTCTCCACCTCCTACCTCATGCCCAAGGTAGACCACCTTACTTTGGCATTTACTTGCCTTTATGGTCAGCTGGGCCTGTCCAAGAGCCTGCAAAACATATCCCAAGTGGTTCACATGTTCTTCCCAGGTTTGGCTGAATACTGCAATGTCATCCAAGTATGCCATGCAGAAGTCCTCCATCCCATTCAGAACCTGATTCACCATTCTTTGGAATGTAGCAGGTGCATTCTTCAATCCAAAAGGCATAACCTTAAATTGGTATAAGCCAACTTGGGTAGAAAATGCAGTCTTTTCCTTGGCATGGTCTGTCAGGGCTATTTGCCAATAGCCTGACGTAAGGTCAAATGTGCTGAGGAACTTGGCTGAACCAAGTCTATCCACCAACTCATCTGTCCTTGGCAAAGGGTGAGCATCAGTCTTGGTGACTGCATTAACAGCTCTATAGTCCACACAGAATCTCAATTCTTTGGATCCTGCCTTTGGTACTAACACAACTGGGCTAGACCATGGGCTAGTAGAGGGCTCTATTACCCCGAGATCAAGCATCTTCTTGACCTCCCCTTTAATGTGGGTCCTTACATTTTCTGACATTCTATATCCGCTGCTTTTGACTGGCAGACAGTCACCAGTGAGTATATCATGCTGCCCCAAGGGGTCAAGCCTGGTGAAAGTGAGAACAGAGAGGCAAACTGATTTAACATGGCTTTGCAATCTTGTTGTTGCTCAGGTGTCAGATTTGAAGAGAGATTTACTCCTTCAATCTTTTTGTCCAAGGGTAAGCCTCTGAGGAGATCAGGTAGAGCTTCGCTCTCTTCTCCCTCTTCTGTTGAAGCTAGAAGCAAGGCTCCTATTTCAGTTCTGGAGACATACGCTTTTTGTCGGTTGGTGTGGAAGACTCTAGGAGCCTCCTTGGGAATGCCCAAGTCCACCAGATAGTTCACCTCTCCAAGTTTACCCACAACCTTGAAGGGTCCCATCCATTTATCTTGCAAGGCCCTCTGCCTTGTTGGGATCATAACTAGAACTAGCTGGTCTTTAGTGAACTCAACCATGTTAGCCTTCTGGTCGTGCCAATGCTTGACCAGGGCTTGTCCAGCTTTCAGGTTATCACTAGCTTCTGCCATCATTTGTGACATTCTCCTTCGGAGACCTCTCACATAGTCAGTCACTCTGACTGGCTTGGGGGAAGGAGCACTCTCCAACCCCTCCTTAATCAGGGCCAATAGACCTCTGACTGGATGGCCATAGATAAGTTCAAAGGGAGAATAACCTACTCCCTCCTGAGGGACTTCTCTATAAGCAAAGAGAAGGCATGGCAATAGAAGGTCCCACTTTCTCTTAAGGGGATCCTCTAAAGCACCTATCATGCTCTTCATGGTTCTGTTGAACCTTTCTACCAACCCATTTGTCTGAGGGTGGTAGGCGGTAGAGAACTTGTGAGCAACTCCACAGGTTTTCCACATGGCTTTCATGTAGTGGGACATAAAATTTGACCCCCTGTCAGAGATTACTTCCTTAGGAAACCCAACCCTGGTAAAAATACCAAGGAGGGCCTTAGCCACAGCCTGAGCTGTAACAGTCCTCATAGCAATTGCCTCAGGGTACCTAGTAGCATGGTCTACTACAACAAGGATAAACCTGTTGCCTGAGGAGGTTGGGGGATCAAGGGGACCAACAATGTCAATCCTTACCCTCTCAAATGGGACTCCCACTACTGGGAGAGGCACTAAAGGTGCCACATTCTTGGACCCAACCTTACCAGAAGTCTGGCAGGTATGACAGCTCTTGCAAAGCTTATCTACCTCAGCCCCCATTGTTGGCCAATAAAAGTAGAGTGAGAGCCTTTCCTTGGTCTTCTTGAAACTCAAGTAACCAGCCAAAGGAATCTCGAAGGGCTAGCTGCAAGAACTGTTGTCTGTTTTCTTAAGGTACTACAAGCCGCTTGTAGTCTCCAGGTGCAGACTCAGTTGGTTCACTGTAGAAGAGGCCATCTTCCCAGTGCAACCTATACTTCCCAGGCTCTTGTCCATCAGCCTGAGAAGCTGCCTGTTGGCGAAGACCTTCCAGAGTTGGACATTCTCTCTGTCCCTTACTGAAGTCTGCCCTGTTGGGTCCACCTTCTGCCAGTAAAGACTGCAGCTCAGGATGGTCAACAGGATCCAGATCTCCAATGAGTTCCTGGCCTTCCACTAGCTCTTCTTCAGAGTCTAGTTCCACCATACAGGGTTGTACCTCCCTCTCAGCCTCAGCTGGAGGTGGAGTTACAGGTGTAACTTTGGACAACCTCGGGGAAGTCCTTGTTGGAAGCACTGGAGTGCTTGCTGTTGGCTGTTTCTTGGAAGTCTTGGGTTTCCCCTTTGCTTCTTTTTGTTCAGTGATAGCAAGTTGTAATTCCAGTGGTGTAGGAGTGATATCTTTCTTCATCATCTCCTGGAGAGTACCTCTCAAGGTCCTCTCCCTTGCAGGTCTGGTGAGCTCCTGTAACCTTTTACTAGGCGGTCTGGGGTATGTGACACTACTCGGAAGAGTTTTCAGGTCATTACCCAACAGAACCCTTCCTGGCACCTCACTTTGTATGCTGACAGGTATCTTCACAGTCATGTCATTACACTGGATGAGAACTGGTAATTGGGGAAGCATCTGCACAGGCCCTCCAGCTAACTTGGTGAGGCATTTGGGTGCCTTAGCAACATTCCCAGCCTGAAAAAAAGATTTATCCACCACAGTTATGCTGGCCCCAGTGTCCCTAATGGCAGGAGTCTCCTGACCATTCACCTGGACACTGTCCTTATAATACTCTTTAGTATTATCTGGGATAGAGTTATAGACATCTAAATTCTGTTGCTCCCACAGACCCAGAGACACTAAAGAAACACTGGCTGAGACTCCAATGGGTTCATCAGCCAGCAGTAGAAAGTTTCCACTTGCCATTTGTACTTCCTCCACTGGAGCGAAGGCTAAGGAGACAAGCTGGACCCCTGAAGGTTTACCCTTACATCTGGGATCTCCTTTCACATGGTCAGGCGAGCCACAAACAAAGCATTTACCAAATGCTTTCTGGAATGGTTGCTTGCTCTGACCTCCTTCTGGTTTACCACCAGAGGGTACACTACTCTGATTTGGTTTCCCTTGTGCTTTACCCTTATTGTTCTGTTTGGGGCCCTCTTTGGGATTGGAATTATTAGAATTCTCTTTGGAGTCCTTTTTTGGCTGTTTCCCCTCGTCCTTTTTCTGAGTTACCCCAGAGTCCTTGTGAGTAGCCCTGTTGGCAACCCATAAGTCAGCAGCCTTAGCTAGTTTCCTGGAATCCAATTCCTTTGAATCAGCCAAGTGCTATCTGAGCTCAGGAGAGCGGGCATCATAAATTGACTCCAACATTACAAGATTCTTCATTCCCTCATAAGTGTTCACCTTGTAACCCTTAATCCATCCCTCTAAGTTCTTCAAACCTTCACTCACCCAGGTAGCCCAAGGGGTACCATCATGCTTTTTGAGGGTTCTAAACCTCTTAAGGTACTGGGAAGGGCTCTTCCCAAATCTAGCTATCAAAGCTAGTTTCACACATTCATAATCCTTCTTATCCTCCTCCCCCAACTCCATTACCACATCAGTTGCAACAGGGGGGAGCCTAGAGAACAACCAGGAAAGTAACTCATTTCCTGTAATTTTCTGGAGCCCATGATTATATTCAAACAAACTCAACCAGTCCAACACATCCAACTTAGGTTCATACATACCCACCAACTCCTTAGGCATCCGGGGTCTTTTGGGACTGGAACTCCTAGAGGATTTGGAGAGAGAAGCACTTTCCACAGACAATTTTTTCATTTCTAGCTCATGGTTGAGCTCCTTTTCTCTGGGCCTTAGTTCTTGGTGCCATTGTTCTGTTTGAGCATTAATTGTTTTGAATTCTAATTTAAGCTTCATTTTTTCTAGTTCCATATATTGAGGATTAAGTGTGGGACCTGGTAAGGGTCCAGTAGGCACAGCTGGCAGGGCAGGTAGAGGCCCAGGGGAGACAACTCTAACATCTTCCACCTCCTCTTCTGCTTCTGACTCAAAGTTATCAATACTAACATTCATATCAATATCATTGCTGTTATCTACAGTTGCTGGAGTGATAGGTTCCTCTGAACCACCATCCAGACTTTGGTTTGCTAACAACCTTTCTATTAGCTCCATTTTCTTGCCTTTAGTAAGGAGATTCTTATGCCTACAGAGAAGTCTTAAACAATCAGCAGTTTTTGTAGCAAGGGACTCTTGACTATAACTTTCCATAGTTGACAGGTTTTAGAAAATACTTCTTTTAGTGCTAAGCTTTGTGGTTAGTTGCACTAAGGTATCTTTAAGCACACTAAAATGTATACTCAATACAAATCCCACCGCTGTACACCAGTGTTAGGCAGAAACCTGTGCAGTTCCTTTAGGGACCACTGCAAAAGATTTAAGACTACAGGTGTTTGGCAGTAAACCCACTTGGTAGCAGTCTGTACCACACAGATTCACTTGGTAGCTGTGGCTGAGCAGTCAGACTTCCCTCAAGAAGAGTTAGGCAGTATACAGAGCATACAAAATAGGTACAGAAATACAGTAGCACAAGCAAACACTGACCAGAGCTTGGGTGTAAAAGTATATAGTAAATTTATTTAACACACACTTATAAAACATACTAGCACTAAATTGGTAAGATAAGTTCAAAACACAATCACTATTATCATATGTACATCCCTGATTACTTGTTGGACAAGTCTTAGTTAAGACCACTTATTTCCAGACAGAGCTGAGCGTTTAACGTTCGATGGCTTTCCAACAAGTTAAATAAAAAGGGAGGGAAAAGCAGAATTATGGAAGCATACACACTAAACACTTTTTTTTAAAGAACCACAGCAAGTTAGGAAGGCACAGTCTACTGGTGAGCAAGGAAGTTTAGGTGCCAGGCCCACTTTCAAGGGAGCCAGGCGGAAGATGCCCAAGATCAGACAGTTACACAGAGTCTTTGCAGTTTGTGGAGGTAGTTCGAGAAAGGTTTATTTCAGTGCAGAAAAGTTAGCTAAGGTGTCCCAGGCTAACCCAGGTTCGAGAGACGAGGATTTAATACACCCCGTTCAATCAGTTGCAAGGGAAGCCAGGCAGAACACAGTACTTTAAATGGAGAGGATCCTCCAGCGGGGGCAGTTGTTCCTGGCAGCGGGTGCAAGTCGCAGCGTCGTCCAGAGGAAGAGAAGATCTCATCGTGGAGGAAAGATGAAGGTTGTTGCACTGCCAGGGAAGACACCAGCCGCGGAGTTCTCCAGTACAACCCTTTCGGTTCGCGGTAGTGGTGAAAACGTGGTATCCCGGTTGCCGGGGTGCTTGGCACAGGCAAGGCGGCCATGAGATGCTCCAGGAAGGCGAAAAGAAGGTAGACTGGTTATCCCCACCAGTCGAAGGACGAAGACTCTCCGGGCTGGAGATCTCCTCTGTCGCTGGGAAAAGTGGTGAGACGGTTCAGCAGGGCTCCACCAGTGGTGTCGTCGTTGCAGGCCTGCTCAGCTTCTCCCTCCTCGGATTCTTAGGTCCTGTGGTGACTTCTGAAGTTCCAGTCCCCAAAGCCCTGCTTTTATGCAGCACACCCCCATTCACTCAGCCTAGCTGTCAATCAAACATGCTAAGTGGTGAGCCAGCCGGCTCACCACTTGGGCCAATCACACAAGAGTGCGGCTTGAGTTACCAAGGTAACTCAGTCCAGGGTGCCTAAACCCCCTCCCACACCTCCTTTGGTACCCAGACAGCGTGGCACCACTTTTGGAGGCGTCTGTGGAGAAGCCCGCCAAAAAGTGGAACAAAGGGCTCGACTTGGGTTGGAGTCACAGAAGAGAACACAAACGCTATTTTAAAATCGAGTTCTGGCAAAAAATACCAACCGGCGAATTAATATTAAATAAATAAACCGGTGGTATGTTCGAGGCTATAAGAATTAAATAATTAAAGTTGGTAGCCTCGAACAATGGGAAAATCCCATAAAGATATATTTGCGGTCGAATATAAAAAGTAGTATCCACTGCCACCAGCCAAAACTTGATCAGAGGGGACGGAGACATGCCCCCTCGAACAACAGACCCCAGGGCAATCGAATTGCCCCGACCAGTACGTCCACAATATGATGGTTTGTACTGGTTTCTGTTCATAATTTGGGACTAGCAAAGCCAATGGTGACTTTACATGCCCTGGGAGACAGTAGTCAGTCCCAGGGTATAGAGTCTATGTTGGGGGGTCACTATGACACCCCTGGGTTACGGCACGGAGGGTGCTGTGTAACCCACATCAAAAAAACACATGAGACCCTATGGAGTAAAAGACCCCATAGCCCATAAAACACATGGAAAGTTAAAGGAACACCTCAAATCATGTCTAAGAGTGGGAGCAAAAAGAATCTCACTCTTAGCAGGAGATAAAAAAATAAACCCCAAAAATCCAGCAAAGCTGCTGGGGGACTCACTAGGTTTGGGAAATTAGCCTTACAGAGAATTCTCCCTAACACACATGTGAATCCAAGTGTATCAGGTGAGTAGTCCTGTGCCTGAGGCAGTGTGTCCACTCCATCGATGATGTGCCTGTCAGGTCATGCGGCAGTTGGCAGTGGTATGCACAGGCATGGAACGGTCATGCCCATGGATAGGTATATACATCGGGTCTACATCTCCTTCTGTAGCGTCCATGTATGCGTGAGTCAGTGCATGAAGCAACAGCAGGTTTCCAAGTGGATGGGTCATGGGCATGGTATTCTAGGAGGGTGAAGGAGTGGTGTGTAGGCATGAGGTAGTTAGGTGGCATGCATTCCTGTGTGCATCTGTCATGGCCTGCCTACATCCTGGGGGTACACACTGACCATGCAATCGACTGCTATGTCGATAAGGTGACTGGTCCCTTATTTCCGGCAACCTGGCTCTTCTGCAACAGTGAAGGTCACGCTATTCATTATGGCCTACCGCTACTGACTATAGTAGGGGGGAGTTGTACATTCAATGGCTCCTCTGAATGTTTGGGGGTCATGAATCCTTTGTCAGATGCCTATGAGTATGTTCAAATTGACCCATCCAGCCAGTTTCCTGCCCAGAGAGGGTCTAGAGGTCTAGAAAGGGTGTACCATGGAAATCAGGCTGTTCGGCTTCAGTATATATTTGGAGTACAGGTGGGTATGTTGCGAGTGTATGTGTGCCTGTATGTCCTACGATGGCTGACTGTGTGCATAAAGGGCCCTTGCATGAACATATGCCTTCATGTGTACCAGGGCCATGTAGGGGGAGGCATTGTACCACAAGTATGACACTGACACAATGGGTATGATCTGTAAAACCTTTATTGAAGTTTCTGGGGTTGGAAAAACTCCTACTTTGCCCTATAACTAAGATGGAAGTAGTCTCGGCAATCAAACGATAAACAAAACAGTCCTATTGGAGTCTGTCAAATCAAAATGGTCTATGCTAACAAAACCGAATGTCTGCTCCATCTCTTAAATGTGGCTAAATCAGCACTCCTCGCCACATTGGACCACACAGAATAAGGCGGTTGCTGTAGGGAGGATGACACACTCTGGCTCGGGTTTTCAACTCAATACACAGTTCCAAAACATGGATCGAAGCCCGCATGGCCTTCCATGTTAAAGTCTCTCTTTCCAGACTTCCAAATGATGTTTCAACAAAAGGTTTGCAAAGGTCCATCTCTATCTGGCTCAGACCTCTTCAAAAACCAACAAACAATGGTGGGAACCTCCAAACCCGGCACCTAGAGGTAAAACAATACATATGAAACAGGTAGTGGTGCCGGAAACACGAGAGCAACTGAAGAACAAGGCAAAGGGTATTACATCAAAAATTCATTTTATTTTGTTATAGATTGTAAAAAAGTCTTTAATTAATTCATTTTGTAAAACACATCCTATATAATAGACATTCATACATTCATTCATACTAATACAGCTCAATACAGCTCTACAAATAGTGCATTTACATTTTTTTAAAGGGAAATGTGAAGAAAGTGCAACAACTGTTCCATTGTTAGGATAAAAAATATGCTTTCTAAAAAAACAATTAATGGGATCAAAAGCCAACAGATACAAATTCTGTGTAATGGAAATGTCAACAACACTTCCAGTGTTCAATGATAGTGGTTCATTCCAGACAAAAGTTATCGACTATTAGTGCCCAGACTGTTGATGCCAAGATAAATAAGTCTTCTTAGTCAAATAGGCTTCTTAATACATAGTTTCAACTTGAATAGTTATCTATGTCTTCATCAGGATAGGGATGAACCTAACAACATTTCTAAAAAGAAAAAGAAAAAGAAAAAATAATGGTACAATTAAAATTGGATGTTAAAAAATCTTAATTCACTCCGTTGCTCTCTGTGAATACCAATAGTCCAAATATGGGGAGTGGACAAATTAGGTCATACTCTGAAACCAACCCAAAATTGACTAAATGGAGAGGGTTAACTCCAATTTATTTAAATGTTGCCCACTAAGGGGCAATGCATATCTCAAAAGGCCTCACATACCTCCCTTTCTCTACAAAAGAATAGAGAATTGAATGCATCAGGAAAGAAAACATTATTTCACATTGATGGGACACTATAATTTCGTGTCAATATATTTTCCCTAATTTAACACCCCGCTCCCCCCATGTTTCCATTTGGAATTCCATTCAACAATCAACTAAAGTAATACCTGAAAACCATACACCGGATGGTAAACTGGTCTTGTCTTGACCAGCTTCTCCTCTGTATTAGAGATGCTGGGTCAAATACAGGTAGTCCTCATTATAAAGCACACTCCAGGAAATTTGTAAACATCAAACATCCCTGAAACGCCAAATAGCAAAAGAACAGTACTTCTGTCACTGCTGTATTACAATCCTACTTTATGAGTATTTGATATAAGGCAAATGAGCACCACAAAAGATATGCCAGCGAAATTACCTCAAGAAAGGGATAAATCTCCTTGACTTTGTATAGATGAAATGTCGGCACCGTCTGTCTCTTATCGAGGCCGACTTTGTAGAAATGAAAGAGGGATAGACAGAAAACTGTGACCGCCGTAACGTCCCCACTGTGTCGCAATTCCTACTCTGCAAGCGACGCAGCTTCTAAACGCAAAAAACGAAATCAAACATATCAATGCTACGCTAAGGCTGTAGAGAAAAGCAATCCAATGTGTGCTCTTCAATTGGAAAACAAGAGAGAAGACCACCCTTCTTACTCAATATATGGGGCATAACACTCCCAAATGTCTTCTGTGCAAGCAATTCGAAGATTAAATGAGGTTGCTGTTATATCCCTTCTGTCAAACAGTTTCTACTCTGCATGCAGCACTGCTTCTAAAAAAGAAGCGAAATGAAAAGTGTTATGCCAATATTACATGACAAATAGTACATGTCACGCTAAGGCTGCATGGGGAAGCACTCCAATATGTGCTTGATAATAGAGAAAAAGAAAAAGAGGAAGTTCAAAGCTAATTTCCAAAACATATTTCAAAAAGAAGGTTCAAAGCAAATTTCTGAAAAAGCGCTTACCTCACGCAGAGTGACCGTCGCCCACGGAGAGTCCCAGCAAACTGAGGAGACCAAGCGGAAAGCGCTAGTCCCTCTTTTATGTCGAGGATGTTAGGGGCATAGGTACAAACAAAGGACCATTATCGTGTGTCCCCGGGTCACAGACACAGAAAAAGGACCAACGCCATATATGCACCTATCGAAGGAGAGTAGTTTCTAACACTCGCGTGTTCTACCGCAGTATAAATGATCTGGTGCCAAATTTTTACAGATAAATGGCCAATCAGTGTGCAAAAGAAGAAAAAGAAAAAGAATGTCAAGTGTCCTTATTTTGTATACTTCTTGTAACCCAAATATAGGTGTTCTTCAAAACACATAATGTGTGTAAAAATGAAATAAACTGTGTATTGTCGCCAGGATCTAAAAGATACACTCAGTTTTAAAGTTTTAAAATTAGAAGACCAGACATCGTACATCGTAAAATTATTTTCAAAAAATCCTTCTTAGCTCCATTCCTCCTGAAAGAGTATGTGGCACAGATAAGGCTAATGTGGCTACACGTCTTGTGCAAAGAGAACAGTGGTGGATATACCATACTAATAGCCTCACTGTAGGCCTGAATCAACAGGAGGAATGGAGCTAAGAAGGCTTTTTTGAAAATAATTTTATTTAAAATAAAGTTATTTGGATTTCATTCCTCCTTGTATTATCAGTACGATGTCTGGTCTTCTAATTTTAAAACTGAGTGTATCTTTTAGATCCTGGCGACAATACACAGTTTATTTCATTTTTACACACATTATGTGTTTTGAAGAACACCTATATTTGGGTTACAAGAAGTATACAAAATAAGGACACTTGACATTCTTTTTCTTTTTCTTCTTTTGCACACTGATTGGCCATTTATCTGTAAAAATTTGCCACCAGATCATTTATACCGCGGTAGACCACGCGAGCGTTAGAAACTACTCTCCTTCGGTAGGTGCATATATGGCGTTGGTCCTTTTTCTGTGTCTGTGACCCGGGGACACACGATAATGGTCCTTTGTTTGTACCTATGCCCCTAACATCCTCGACATAAAAGAGGGACTAGCGCTTTCCGCTTGGTCTCCTCAGTCTGCTGGGACTCTCCGTGGGCGACGGTCACTCTGCGTGAGGTAAGCGCTTTTTCAGAAATTTGCTTTGAACCTTCTTTTTGAAATATGTTTTGGAAATTAGCTTTGAACTTCCTCTTTTTCTTTTTCTCTGTTATCAAGCACATATTGGAGTGCTTCCCAATGCAGCCTTAGCGTGACATGTACTATTTGCCATGTAATTTTGGCGTAACACTTTTCATTTCGCTTCTTTTTTAGAAGCAGTGCTGCATGCAGAGTAGAAACTGCTTGACAGAAGGGATATTACAGCGACCTCATTTAATCTTCGAATTGCTTGCACAGAAGACATTTGGGAGTGTTACGCCCCATATATTGAATAAGAAGAGTCATCTTCTTTCTTGTTTTCCAATTGTTTTCCAATTGAAGAGCACACATTGGATTGCATTTCTCTACAGCCTTAGCGTAGCATTGATATGTTTGATTTAGTTTTTCACGTTTAGAAGCTGCGTCGCTTGCAGAGTAGGAATTGCGACACAGTGGGGACGTTACGGCAGTCACAGTTTTCTGTCTATCCCTCTTTCATTTCTACGAAGTCGGCCTCGATAAGAGACAGACGGTGCCGACATTTCATCTATACAAAGTCAAGGAGATTTATCCCTTTCTTGAGGTAATTTCGCTGGCATACCTTTTGTGGTGCTCATTTGCCTTATATCAAATACTCTTAAAGTAGGATTGTAATACAGTGGTGACAGAAGTACTGTTCTTTTGCTGTTTGGCATTTCAGGGATGTTTGATGTTTACAAATTTCCTGGAGTGTGCTTTATAATGAGGACTACCTGTATTTGACCCAGCATCTCTAATACAGAGGAGAAGCTGGTCAAGACAAGACCAGTTTACCATCCGGTGTATGGTTTTCAGGTATTACTTTAGTTGATTGTTGAATGGAATTCCAAATGGAGACATGGGGGGAGCGGGGTGTTAAATTAGGGAAAATATATTGACACAAAATTATAGTGTCCCATCAATGTGAAATGATTTTTTCTTTCCTGATGCATTGAATTCTCTATTCTTTTGTAGAGAAAGGGAGGTATGTGAGGCCTTTTGAGATATGCATTGCCCCTTAGTGGGCAACATTTAAATAAATTGGAGTTAACCCTCTCCATTTAGTCAATTGTGGGTTGGTTTCAGAGTATGACTTAATTTGTCCTCTCCCCATATTTGGACTATTGGTATTCACAGAGAGCAACTGAGTGAATTAAGGTTTTTTAACATCCAATTTTAATTGTACCATTATTTTTTCTTTTTCTTTTTAGAAATGTTGTTAGGCTCATCCCTATCCTGATGAAGACATAGATAACTATTCAAGTCGAAACTAAGTATTAAGAAGCCTATTTGACTAAGAAGACTTATTTATCTTGGCATCAACAGTCTGGGCACGAATAGTCGATAACTTTTGTCTGGAATGAACCACTATCATTGAACACTGGAAGTGTTGTTGACATTTCCATTACACAGAATTTGTATCTGTTTGCTTTTGATCCCATTAATTGTTTTTTTAGAAAGCATATTTTTTATCCTAACAATGGAACAGTTGTTGCACTTTCTTCATATTTCCCTTTAAAAAAAATGTAAATGCACTATTTTTAGAGCTGTATTGAGCTGTATTAGTATGAATGAATGTATGAATGTCTATTATATAGGATGTGTTTTACAAAATGAATTAATTAAAGACTTTTTTACAATCTATAACAAATTAAAATGATTTTTTGATGTAATACCCTTTGCTTTGTTCTTCAGTTGCTCTCGTGTTTCCGGCACCACTACCTGTTTCATATCAGACCTCTTCAAAACACAGTTCACATAGGTCCCACTCTGTCGGGCTCAGACCTCTCACAAGAATGTTCAACAAGACTTTCAAGGGGGGGGCTCCCTTTCCCAAGCTTATTACACTTCAGGTCTCCCTCAGTCGGACTAAGTCCACTTTCGGATGTAGAAGAATTTAGAATGTGCGTGGCTTCCTTTACAGACCTCCGCAGGACCACTTCGACTAAAGGTTCAAGGTTCAACTTTCACTCGCCCCTTCTCCCTGTGTTAATTTTGCTACCTTCGCTTTTGCAGTTCATTTGCGTTCTTGATACAAACAATGCACCATTCATAGAGACTTTCGAGTGGGGTACTTACTTTCACCGGACCTCTCTGTTGCTCAGTACCGCTGACTTCACAGCTGTCCTTACTTCAAAGTTCATTTTCCGGTATGCCTTTCTTCGCTTCTCATCACCACGCATGCAGACTTCACTTGCAATATAATGTTGCCACTTCAAACTTTCTTTAACACACACTGGTCTCTCAGGTTGCTTGCCAACTCACCGGTTGTGTGCGTTTCTTTCTTGGTTTTACGATTTCCAATTCACAAGTCCAGGTTAGTACCACAGACTTAGTCTCGCCTCCCCAACCCTGCCGTTCACCCCGGAGGGTCGCTGGTGTCCTTTAAACACAATACAGCCTTCTGATGTGGGATCTGGCTTTCTCCACGTGTCTTTCACAGCCTTTCGGAGGCAACGACCTCCAGTAGGGAACTCTTGGGGTTTTCAACCCGTTGCTCTCATCCCTTTGTCAGTCGCTCTGCTCCAGTAGGTTTACCTTCACACCGGAAGTCCTGCTTGTACTTGTGTTCCACCTTGCTCAGAGTGTGCCTCTAGGTTCTGCCTTTTATTCGTGTGAGGAGAGCTAATTGTCATCAGGTGTATGCACTTAAAGTCAAGTGCCTGACTGCCTGACCCTATTAACAGGACATGTCCAGTACGATGTATTAGAGTTAGTCTTGTTACTCTGTCACCCGCTTCCTCAGCCCAGTGTTTGTGTAAAAAGGGTGGTGGGGAGTTGGGACCTCAGAATCCCCAAAAATAGGATGCGTTAGATGAACAAAAAAGGGGGAATGCAAAAAACAAGTGGGTCCTGGGAGTCCCTTTGCCAGACATTAGTCCCAGTTACGAGAGCCTTACCCAGATTCTTTAGCTCACTATCTTTCAGAGAGGAGAAATATCTAAAGCGTATCAGTCTTTGTCATGCCCTGGGTAGTCCAGCACTGAAATGTTAGGCAATTCTCCTCTGAACAAGAGTACCAACAGCAACCCCAGACATGTGTTTCGGTCTGGTTGGACCTCATCAGTAGTGTGCAGATGTGCCTCTCTAAAAATAGTCAGCAAGGGTTCCACGTATGAATTCCCCTCACGCCCCCTCTCTGAAGACCCCTCACCCAGGTGATCCTCCCACACAGTGTCTGGATACAAAGGCAATGGCCGTGCCCTGGCCACCTGAGAGAGAGATCTGTGAGGACTAGCGGGTGAGACACCCTCTGGTTTCTCACAGAGAGGATAAGACCCATGCAAAGGGCAGGAATGTCATCATGAGTCTATCCTACAGGACCTCTACATCTGATGTAAGCACACTTCTTCACCAGCAAGGCTCCATGCAGGTATCTTGCTGCTGGGTGTGGCCGGGGATGGTGTCACATGTCCCATTTTGCCCTCTGACTGTGCCCCCCCCTCTCCTTGTCACGCAGATACATGCAGCCTGTCACTGTTGCAGAATATTTGTCCCCAAAGATGTATTCTTCCGAGAAGTGACGACCTTTCATCTGACGTTTGGCGGCTCCCTGTTTATCATATCCAGTGACATTACCGGGCTAATTTTCGCATATGCTGTGCTATGCATGGTGCGTGAAACACTTGTGCTACCTTTGTGATGTGATGTGAGAGATTTGTAATAAAGTGTACAGTCGCCCCTGGTGCAATGGAGTCATCTGCGTGTGGTACATGTTTTTTTTTGCTCATGTTGCTGCTCTTGCACACATGTGGCTACTTGCAGCTTCACTCATGTGCATGCTGGCTGGCTATGCAGTGAGGTGGGTGCATTTTGAGGTGTAGGGAGAGGTATAATTCCATGGGTTCCATGCAGGGGTCATGTTGCAATGTACTGCTTAATGTGTCATGGAGCTTAACAACAGGTCACCTGGGTCCATGTCCTATGACTATTGGGGTATGTGCACTGATGCTCACACTTCTGATGTCTTGGTCATTTGCTGTTGAGTGGAGGGATATGGGAGGAGAACTGCATCTTGTTGGGTGCTTGGTGTCACCTCATCAGACCAGGTTCCATTGTGTCTGCATCCCACGGACCAAGCACATGGTAACCGGGACTAATGTCCGGCAAAGGGACTCCCCAGGACCCCCTTGTTTTTTGCTTTTGCATTCCCCCTTTTTTGTTCATCTAACCCATCCTATTTTTTAGGATTTTGAGGTCCCAACTCCCCACCACCATTTTTACACAAACACTGGGCTGAGGAAGCGGGTGACAGATTAACAAGACTAACTCTAATACATAATACTGGACATGTCCTGTTAATATGGTCAGGCAAAGTCAGGCACTTGACTTTAAGTGCATACACCTGATGACAATTAGCTCTCCTCACACGAATAAAAGGCAGAACCTAGAGACACACTTTGAGCAAGGCGGAACACAAGTACAAGCAGAACTTGAAGGAAACCTCCTGGAGCAGAGCGACGGACAAAGGGACGAGAGCAGCGGGTCGAAAACCCCAAGAGTTCCCTACTGAAGGTCGTTGCCTCTGAAAGGCCGCGAAAGTTCAATGTTGTTGAGTTTTATGATGCTTTACCTTCTTTACTTTGGGTTCGTAAAGCTCTGAAATGACACTTGCTGTCATATGTATGAGGACCTGTAGACCTTACCTCTCTAAAACCAACTGCATCATGCTTGCCAATGCGTTAGTCATGTCCAAACTGGACTATTGCAATGCCCTCTATGCAGGTGCCAGCAAATCCATTATAAATAAAATGCAAATCCTTCAAAACAACGCTCTTAGAGCAGCCCTTGACATACCCCGCAAAGCACATATCTCAAACGTTAGGAAAGACCACCACTGGCTCAAAATCAGCGACAGAGTCCTGCTCAAGACACTATCGCTTACCCATAAAGGGCTCAACAACACTGCTCCCCCCTACATCTCAGCCAGACTGACTAGAAAATCATCCAGGCACCATACCAGGGCTACTAACCACTACCTGCTCGAAACCCCTAGATTCAGACGCTCCAAAGCGGGCGGAGCAAGCTTCCCTGTCAAAGCTGCCCAGGCCTGGAACGCACTGCCCACTGCACTAAGGGCCAACTTACCCTACTCCAATTTTAGATGCAAGGTAAAAAACTGGCTCTGGACAAACGACAACTAACTCTTGAGGCACCCAATGACCATGATACCGTTGTCCAAAATGATTCTGTTCTCATACCTATACCTGTACACTCCCTCAAATCTACAATATGCTAGTTGTTTTTCTTCCACACGGCGTGTATTGATATGTCTTACTGTACTGTTATGTTGTTTCTCGCCTATACTCTGTATGTAACCCAAGCTTAAGTAACCTTGTACCTGCTGCGCCCGACTACCCCTGGGTTTTGTGCGCATTATCAAATAAACAATACAATACAATACAATATATTCCTGCATTCCAGGAAACTTTGATTTACACTCTATGAAAAGGAAAATTATATAACCATAATATGTGAAAATGTGTATGTATATAAACAAGAGGTTATTTTAAGCGTTGTACATTTCTTAATGTTTTGTTTATGTAACTGTATTTATATATAACTATAACTTTGTTTTTTGTTAAAGGTGTACATATTTCTTTAAAAATATAAATGTTGTACCCTTTTGCCTTTTACTGTTATATACACTTCTTTACACTTACAAGGTGGTCTTTGAATTACTTTGCGATGGATGTGTGCTTTTCCTTTATTAATGAGTAATTTAGATATGCAAACATGGTAATTAGGCATCCATACTACATATAATAGACATATTAGCATTCTGCCTAAATGTCTGTATACTTTTACAACATACACACTACAGCATACACATAGCTGTTCTTACACTACATGTATGCACCAATATTTGTGCTGTTTTCCAGGGACGTCATTTAGGGGTCGCAGCTGCTACCCCTGTGGCCTCAGTTGCTACCCCTGCAGCCTCCCTTGCGACCCCATGGCCTCCCTTGCCACCCCCACATTTAAAAGACATTTTTTTAAACAGGAGCTCCTGTGAAGCGGGCAGTGGTGTAGCAGGCCCCATGGGCGCCATCACAGCATCATTGGTCCTGCAGCCCCTGCGGGAAGGTGACACAGCAACAGCACGGGTGAGGCAGTGAGGGTCAGGCAGGGTTGCCTTCACGCTGCCTTGCACATGGCTGCATGCATACCCTGCACACATGGCAGCTTAGGCAGAAGGTAAGGCCTGCCTGAGCCGCACGAGCCCAGCTGCACCCAGTCAGTAAGTTTGGTTTTTAACTTTGTTTGAACTATCGTGTAATCCTTTCCTTAATGACTGGCCCTTTCTGTTTGATGGAGATAGGTTAACAATGCAAGAAAATGAACGTTCCTAATGTTTTTCCTTTAATCAGAAAACGACTTGGACAAAAAGGACAGCAGCTACTAGTCACTTTCACCTCCGTGCACCCGTACCTGGGCATTTAATAGAGAAATGCAGCAGGTTTACCTATGCTTCCTACAATTTAGCTAAAGAATATGTCAATGGCTTTACTGTTGCACGGAACTTCAAAATGATGCCTAGTTCTGTTATTGGCATGAACTAGCCTGAAGCCATGCTGTCGGAATGGATAACACACATATATATATGGTCAACTCAGAAAACTTGGTAGCTGGAAAACATGGCGAGCGCATGCGTGCCAATCCACACACACTATGTATCGAATAATGCACTTGATTCTAAGGTCCCTTTCCCTAATCCCAGCTAATGGATGCCAGCCCTGTCATAGGTTGCTCGAGCGAGCTGCCTGTGTGGCATCCACATCTACGCCCTTTTTCCTCCTTCCCCCCATTGCTTTGACTTTCTTCCCTGGAGCCCCAGCGATCCCATTTCAGAATTTACTTACATCATTAAAGTTTCCTCAATGGGGATTTGTCATTACTTTTTTGTTGCAGTGACTAAACAGGAAACGTTACGCTTTATTGTCTATTGAGCCTGATTTAAACTTTATTTCTGAGGAAGATGAACTGACCTCTGTGACCTTTAATGCATAATACATCTACCATTTAATTCCTTTCTGCCAATTATAGAAATCATTGATGCCAGCAGGGACGTAATTTCACAAAAATGCCAGGGGTAGCGGAAGTGACATAACAAGACCCTTGACCCCCTGGTGACATCACAGGAAGTGATGTCACTTGACCCCACCCCGAAGTGATATCGCGGGATGCGATGGCACTCGACCTTTCACCCGTTTACATAGCATTGTACACTACAAAAAATATGGATACGATAGCACTATAATGTGATGTACATTTCATACAAGAATGGATCGCCATATGTATGGTTAAGATCAGTGTGTATAGGCCCATATTAACAAACTACTGTGAATGCAAGCAGACGTCAATGACCAAATGATAATGATGTGTTATAGCACTTACGCTTAAGCGCTTTATATAGAAAAAATATACAGCCAATATCACCCAACCTGTTTTGGTACTCATTTATCGACCTCAGAAGGATAAAAGGCTGAGTTGAGGCGTTTAAGAACAGACTAAATCAGTGACTCACCGCCTGAAGTGTGCCTGAAATAAAGCTTTAATGAGTCTAGCAATTATTGTATAGAATTCCAGAAAGACACATTATTTTGTATTCCTAATCTTTCTTGTTTAGGGTCAGTGCTGAAAGTGTTAGACTTGTGTCACTCCTTTTCTTCTTTTTCTTCTTTTCTTTAAGGGGCTTTAACAAGAAAGCCATACACTCCAGAACTAAAGAGTCACATGGTGCTGGCCACAGCCCATGAGCTTGCATTACATAAAATATATATATATATATATATATATATATATATATATATATATATATATCTTTCTTTTCTCGAGGTCGCAAGGGAGACCTCAGAGGTCGCAAGGGAGACCTCAGGGGTCGCAGTCTGACCTCTGGCGACCCCTAAATGACATCCCTGGATGCCAGTATTTTTTTATTAACACATTTGATTTTAAATATCTATGTTTAAAGCACATTTAGGACCAATCCAGTCCTCAAACAATATTCAGATGCATTATAAAACAATCCCATAGTAAACATGATAGAAATACGAAAAATATACATTAAGTGTTTGGTTTAATATAAACATTTCGCTGTCATTAAGCACAATACATAAAAAGAAAACTTTTCCATATATGTCAATCACAAATGATAATGAAAACTTAGGGTGGCTTGTTTTTCTTATTCTATCAAATACACACATTATACAAATAATAAAAAATTTGTCATAGGCGCTCCTCTGCGAGAGCAAGGAGCCTCATTGACCTGGTCTTTGGGAAGGTACCCACTCAAGAGTGCGCAGCCACACTTTAGCCAACTGTACCTTTCACAGATGGGAAATACTCATTTGCATATCAGTCTTTGTCCCGCCGTCATGGGCAGTCCAGCACCGATATGCTATGGGAATTCCTCTCTGAACAAGAGTACCACCAGCAACTCCATACACGTGTTTCAGCCTTGTTGGGCCTCATCAGTGAGTTGGAGCTGTTCCTCTCTTAGCACAGTGAACATGGGGTCCATATACAAATAATACCTTATATTAAAACCCATCTCTCTCAGCAAACTTTCCCCAAGGGGGACTCATTAAAAATATCATCTAAAAACTTAATTGAAGCTAAAACCAATGACACTGTTTCCCCAGCCATTAAAACTATCCACCAATCTTCTGCAGTATTGGTATTGGTCTATTCACAATATTGCCCACGTGCAAAGTGTGTTAATCAGTTAAACCTGTGCAAAACAACAATACATGTTTAAGCGTTTCACTTACTTCATGTTTTCTACAGAACCTATATGACACATTCTTAATTCCTCACACTCTGCGAGCCATCATCACTTCATTTGTCAAAAATAGATTCAGGTCCAGCCTTAGGAATTGGGTCCTATAAAACGGACTCGGAAACTTCCTTAATTGGAAGCAAGTGTATTGAACGTTCTTATCTCATGCTTGAAACGATCATATACTTTATACGATTTCGCTTCCTTCGGCGTCCTAATCCAGTCCATCCTCCAGAGTTTAGATTTAACAGCCCCAGGGTTATTCACTGTGACATCCGCCGTCAAATCTCAATGATCTAAAATAGTCAAACATGCTTGATCCTATTCTAATAGCATGTTTTCTCTAAGATTCCCTTTAGAAATGTGTGAAATTTGAAACATTGATGGTGGTATCTCCAGCAAACATTTACGAAAAAAGGACAGAATTTTCCAGCACACCATTACATATTTATTTATTTGTTTTACCATTTGTATAGCGCGCCTAACCCGTAGGCATCTGGGCGCTTATCTCATAAAGTTATGACAGTACATTTATTACTTGGTTACATGGTTACAAAGTACAATGTTGTTAGTTTATATATGCCTCGTGCCAGATGTAGTTTAGTGGTGGTTAAACGCATATAGACATAGTACAGTTGTTAGTTTGTAAGTATATAGTGCAAGTTATGCGCCTATACAATGGTAATTACATAGTTTCAGATGAGCAGGTCCTGTAGTATAATGTACATGTAATGAGGTAAGACCCAACTCATACCTGATCACCTGGATAGGCGCCACCTTTGGAAGAGATAAACCTCTCTTCCAAAAAACAGCCTCCAAGTATGGCCAGATCTTAGAAGAGGGGCTACATGAGCTTTCTGACCCATAGGTTAGAATTGCGTAACCAAATTCTTGTTTTTTGACTTTAGACCTACAGTCTTGGGGGCATTTACCAAATCTGAGCTGATATAAACTCCTGAATAAACACAATTATCCACTCTTTGTAGAGTTTCCTGGCCACATGGCCAACTATAGGAACCCTTCAATTTTTGTCGGGCTGGGTTTAAAACCAGTGTCTTTGATTCCTTTACATTCACAGCCAGTCCATTCACCTCCACATACAGGGCCAAGGCATCCAGTTGCCGCCGCAGGCCGATGGGAGTCTGGTCTAAAAGGATCAGGTCATCGGCATACAACATCCAGCTACAGCCCTCCTACCGCCATTTAGGTAGAAAAACTCTCACTCTCTCCAAGGTATCGCCAACACATCTGAAATAAATAAATTAAAGAGGCATGGGGCTAAAGGGCAACCTTGTTTCAGACCTCTTTCGGTTTTTATTTCTCTCGATAGTTTCCCCTCTAAATTTAATTTGACTTCTAGCCTGGTGGCTGAACACAAGACTTCGATCACCTCCAATAGGCTTCTAGGGCAGCCCCATTTTGACATATTTGCCCATAATAATGTTCGAACTGTATGCGTAAAATCAATAAAAGCGAGATAAGTTTTCGTAGGTTGCATCAGCATTCTTATATTAAAAATATTCAGCATAAAAATGTTTAAACTAGTGCCTATCCTTTTCATAAAACCTGTTTGGAAAATATCTTTCTAATTTACCCTTTCTATCCACTTCATTAAACACTCCAAAACTAGAGTGGTAAAAATCTTACCAGGCACATCTAAAAGGGCGATATGGCAGTAGTTTTTACGGTCTGCCCCGTCGCCCCTTTTCAAAATTGGGACTATAATTGCCATTTTCCAAGAAGCCGGGACAGTGCAATATTTCTCAACCAGATCAAACAATATCCACAAAAAATCTGCCCAATCCCAATTCTCTGCTGCTCCTTTAAAATTACATTTGATAGGTCATTGTGTCCCGGAGCTCTAGAGTTGCTAGATTTTTCAATTAAATCAACAAGCTTCTTTTTATTATGGGGATGGCCCATTCTATTTCCGGTTCAATCTCTCGCAATTCCAACATGGATCTTGGTCTGGCAAATAATCCCTCAAAATATTCTACCCAGTCCTCTTCTGAAACAGAATTTAACTGTACAGCTAATTGAGGAGTACCTATAGTCCTTAAGAGTTGCCAATTCTCCCTTCTATGCCTTTTGGCTACAGCTCTTAGCATATTCTCTGCATCTGCCTGTAGCATATTCTCTGCATCTGCCTGTAGCGTTATCACTTTGCGTGACTGCTGCCAATTCCTGTATTCTTGCCTCCTCTTTTGATTTTTTCAGTTATTTTTTCTTTAGAATGGGACAACAATAACCTAATATCGGCCCTCAGCTCATTTTTCTTTTGAACAGCTTCTATATTGAATATATGTTTATGTTGATAGTGGGGCTTGCCCTTAGCTTTTATTTTAAAAAAAGTCCACTAAAATGGGGCGTATTCGAATACTCCTGGGGAATAGGTCTCTGCCCTGTCGGCAACACAGCTCTTGTACCAATCTAAGTTTGCCCTACCTGCTCGGGGCGAAAAGCCAGTCAGTCCCTCGTACCTGTAACTTCCACCACTTGGCCATATATTACATTGTTAACCTCTGTCATTTTACCCCAATTCAATACTAGGATCGAATGGTCACTATCTATGGTATGTAAAATCTGGAATTTCAGTATCTCTTTCCCATCAACAAAAACATAAGCCAGTGTTGCCTCCTGAGATCCTCAGGACCATGTTGTTCTCGTGGGAAATATCCCCCTGTCCTTGCCCCTTAACTATGTGGAGATCTCTTAGTTCCATTTCTTTTAACAATAGAAAGTCCCTTTTTTTCTGCTGGTTTTAGGCAGAATGGAAATTGTGAGGACCTCTCTTTCTATTTGGGCACTTGATATTAAAATCGCCACAAATAAATACCCCAGGGGCACTATTGTCTACATAATGTTTATCAATTAACTTCACAACCTCCTCAAGAAATACTCTGTCTTCTATATGAAATACGAAGAATATGCAAGAAGCATGTGTGGAAAATTAAGGGGAAAGGAGAGTTAGAAGACAAAGCAGACAGTTTTCAATGGGATTGAGAAAGATCTCTTTTCCCGAGTCCCAATAAACGAGAGGTTAAATGAAGAACTGTACAGTATCTATTCCAAATCCTGGTAGTATAGGACAAAAAAGTCTTGTTGAGGATTCTGTCTTCTTAACTGAACTAGATTGAGACAAATGTAATTTTCTCATAGGCGAATTGGGCATTTTATGTGGTTCAAAATGTGCTTCTCTTTTGTATTTCAAGAATTCCCCCATTTCTTTGAAAAATGTAAACTCAACAAAAAAATTTTTGTGTTCACTTTGTCAAAATGTAATTTCCCTAAAAGAACAAATTGATTGAAGCCACCATGTGGTGCAGAAATCTGTCGGTCATCGAAAATGGGATTTAAGCCCAGAGCACTGAGCGTCAGTGATGACACACAGGAAGCAGTTCCTCTGTTGTGTTGAAGGTCCACCAACTTAATTTAGTGTGGAATAGATCCCCTACATGGCCCTGCAGGTATCACATGGAGTGAGGCATTAGAGGGGCCTAGCGGGGCTGGAGAAAGTCATCAGGCCCCAGCAGCCATTGTGATATGCCTCCCATGTAGAACACGGAAGAGGGTGAAGTCGAGACCCTTTCCCCCTCCATGTTTGGAGATTGTTTGGGCCTGCCACTACCATGGACCAGGGTGGCATTCACTTTTTTGATTGAAGAGCTGGAGGAAGTGGCTCTCAAGGGGCAGCAGAGGTCCAGAGCTGCACCCTGCAGGAGGCCTGGGAGAGTGAAGTGTTTGGGGTTCAGGGCTCGACTGGAAGACTGGACATGGTGAGTAAGCCATTGTAACAGATCTGTGCAAGAGAAGTGCAGCAAAGCTGCTGCACTACTTGAAAGGCCTTCTTTATAGTGACAGGGAGGGATAGTGGTAGCTTGGAAGGCTAGTACTAAAAACTCAGAGGTTGAGCTGGTGCAGCAGATTTATAATTTAGAAAAAGAGTGCCTGAGAAGAGCAAATAGAAAGTGGGAATGGACACCAGAGCTTCCATGTAGATATGAGCTGCAGACAAAATGTTTGACTAATGAGGAGAGACTACTTGACTAGTAAGCTCATGCAGTGAATTTGGTCCTAAAAGCGGATGAAAGAGAGAGCAGGGAGAGACACTGTATGGGCCCTGACAGGAGAATTCCATAAGGATGTCAAGAGAACAGTTAAGTGAATAATTAATAACCTCTTAAGAGACACAGTTGGGAAGGACAACTTGTTGGACAGAGCTCATAGAGGAGGAGAAACAGTTAATGGTCCCAGGTCTATTGTTGCAAAATGTCACTTCTACCATGAAAAAGTAAAGCTTCTTTCAAAGGCATGACACATATAAATATTGGATTTTAAAGGGGCCAAGATTCCCATTTTCAAGTTCTTTCACAGTTAAAACAGTAATATAAAGAAAGAATTAAGCTGCTGACAACCTGGTTATCGGGCCACAGAGTAAGGTACAGTTGGGGCTACCCAGAATCACATATTTTACAGACATTGAGCAGGCACTCTGACATTTGTAAGAGCAGAATGGTCTGATGAAAGACCGACCAGTGAGTGAGATGGGTCAAAGAAGGGGAATGAAGATGACTGGATCAAGCAAGTAGAGAAAAATGAGTGTACCCTTCACAGGGAAAGGGTGAGGGGCGGTGATTGATTGACAAGCATGAGAGTGTTTAAGATTACCTCTTACAATAGGTTGAAATCCTTTTTGCCACACATACAATAATTTGTCATTGGGAATTCATGAAGCTATGTGGAAGTAACTTATTGTTTTGGGGGCTCTCAAGTAATGCGTAACTGTGAAAGTACTTTCTAGTTTTGGGTCAGTGGATAGAGGGCTCCTGGGTCCTCCTGGTGCTCTATGAGAGAGTGGGCATCTCTTGCATGGGGTGCAGATTTGTATGGATGTAGTATGTGGGAACATGGTAGTAGAAGAGATGTTGTTAAAAGAGATGTGTTTTCTTCAGGGGAAATATTAGGGTCAAAAGAAGGAGGGCAAACACAAGGAACTGTAAGGTTTGTTAGTCAATTAAGATTGCAAATCCTTGCCTTGCAATGTTTGGGCTTTGTAATGCGGAGTTAAAAACAAAGAAATAGATCTTATTCTGAACATTTTTGATCATTCAAATGGTCTAAAAATCAGAGTTCTGAATGCGAAAGGGCTGTATTCACCAATTAAAAGATTGGTGATTTCAATGAAATTCAAACACCAAGATGTATCCATCTTATTACTCCAAGAAAACAGATTAAAAGCAGAAGGAACAGAGGGTTTTTGGTAGCCATATTGGCCATACTGACTATGCTTTGGGCCTTAAATAATTCACAAGAAATGGGGGATAGTAGTCTGATATGCAAATCTCTAGTATTCCAATTGCAAGTTGTTTGTAGGCCTTTTCAAGGTTGTCTCTTGAAGGTGAAGGTTCTCCTGGGGGACTTGAAGGTTGCCTTGCGGGTGATTTACGGCCCTAACCAAAACCAAAACAGAGTGGCGTGTGACCAGGCTCTTTGGTTGTATGAGGTTGGGCCAAGGGACTATTTTTCATAGGAGGGGACAAAATAGCTGCAGATTGTGCCCTTTTTTTGGCATTTGGTGAGAGAGGTGTCTCTTCACCAAGACCAAAAAAAACAAGTCCCTTTTGTATTATTTCCTTTTGGCTGACTTGTATAGGCTGTATATTGATTGAGCAAGGAACATGGATTTGGTCCCAGCTAGCTCCATAAATGTTACCGGATGGACACATCATGATATAGTAACAACAGAGATGGATGTAGAATCCTAATGTAAGTATAAGCACTGGCATTGTATTAATTCTTTCTTTTAAAATGCAATATTCATTTGAGGAGGAAATTAAATGCTTTTTGAAACAAACACACAGTGGGAGTGGCTTGTATTATTGTCTTGGAAGTAGCAAAGGTCACATTTCAGAGTTTGATCATTAGTGAAGGTACCAAAGAAAGAGGTAGTGTTTTTCTTTTTTTTAAAGCCAAGCTCAAAGCAGAGATTTGGAAGCTAGAACAGGCCCTGCTGAACTCTGAGGAGCAAAATAGCAATTTACTTTTATAAATGTGCAACAAAAGGCAGGATCTGAAAGTAATGTGTTTAGATGTCCTTTTTCTGATTAAATACGAACACATGAGGCCTGGTGTCTTGTGTTGAGAGTCGTGAAGATATAGGAGACCTCCGTCCCCAAGTGCCGCACAGGGAGAAACACTTATTCACTCCCTGTGCAACCTTTGAGGCCACAGGTGGAGAAAATCCGGAGCCGGAACCGAAGTACTAGGAACCCCAAGGCAGCTGTGAAAAAAGGCAATGATTATATACCAAGCAGACAGGATACTACATGCATTAGCCAGAAGACAATCAGAGTCTTACCGGGGATCTGATGAAAGGGATGGTGAACCTGAACGGGAGGATGGTTCCGGGACTCACGTAGGCAAAGGACCCACCCTACGGGATAGGTCTGGATGGTCTTCGCCAGTCTCCACCTGGAGAGTGTCTGTACTGTAGAAGGGCCCCAGGTAATCAGATGGCAGCCACCAACTGGAAAGTGAGATTACCCGTGCAGAGGTGCAATCAGGGAGGCCCAAGAGAGGTCCGTTGCAGAAAAAAGGTCTGAAGCCAGGAAGAGCCGTCCGAACCAAATGGAAGAACAAAAACGTGATCCAGAGGAAGTCCGTAGTTCAGTCCGAGGTCAGGAGCCGTAATGAGCAGAAGAGCCAATGTAGCAATAGCCCAGCGTGATCCACAAGGAGTCCAGAAAACAAAAGCCAGGTCCAAGGAAGCCAGGTAAGCAACATGGGTAAGTAAGCCAAACAGAGTTTCCAGGTAAACCAGCTGTGAAGCGTGGTGTACCGGCACTGCACTGCTTAAATACCGTCTACTTCCTGGTCACATGACACTAAACGGAGTCACGTGACCGCGAACCTGGGGCACGTGACCGTCTCCTCGAGTCACGTGATCGCGCCACAACGATACGAGCGAGTGTGTTACTGCTCGAGCGGTGGCCTAATCTCCATGGCAACTGCCAATGGAGAAACGGCCGCAACCGCGACTGTAGGGTGTATGGCGTTTGTCTTGCTAGCGCGCGAGCCAAACTGGGTTGCCTGCGTGAGCCCCGGGAGACAGGTGAATGGGAGGGCCAGGTTACAAGACTGGGTGACGGGACATGGCCGGAGGAACGACCCGAAGGCATGACAGAGCCCCCCCCCCAAGGCCCACGACCCCGTGGGCAGGAAGGATGCTCCCGATGAAACCGAGAAACCAACATAGGGGCATGGACATCCGAGGCGGAGACCCAGGTACGCTCTTCCGGACCAAAACCCAACCAATCGACCAGGTACTGCAGGCGACCCCGAAGGAAACGGGACCCCAGAATGCCCGAGACCTCGAAAACATCAGGCGCATCCAGGGAAACGGGGGCAGGAGAGGGGCGAAGATGCGTCGAGGACGGGCAGGGCTTGAGGAGGGAGGTATGGAACACTGGATGTACCCGCCAAGAGGAGGGGAGAACTAGGCGATAGGCCGCCGGATTGATGACACGGGAAACAACATAAGGACCCACAAAACGGGGCAATAGCTTGCGACAGCCCTTCAAGTGGAGATGTCGGGAGGACAGGCAAACCCGGGAACCAACGGGATACAACGGGGCCATGGTACGCCTAGCGTCTGCGGAGGCCTTCATGGATGCCTGTGCCTCCTGCAGATGAACGAGGACCTGGGCATGGAGGGCTGACATATCCCGAACGCAGGCTGCTGCGGCAGGGTTCTCGGTGGGTGAAATGTCGGGAACAGGGAGGACTCGGGGATGTTGGCCATACATGGCGTAGAACGGAGAGAGACCAGTGGATGAGTGTGTAGCGTTGTTGTAGGCGAATTCAGCGTAACGTATGTTCTGCAACCAGGTCGATTGTTGTTGTAGCATCAAACAACGCAGATACTGTTCCATGGACTGATTTGTTCTCTCGGTCTGGCCATCGGTTTCCGGGTGGTACGCGGAGGAGAACCGTGCATCGATACCTAGCAGAGCGGTCAATGCACGCCAGAAACGGGATGTGAACTGAGAGCCTCGATCGGACACAAGGACAGAGGGAAGGCCGTATAGACAGAAAACGGTATCAAAGAAAAGCTTGGCCAAGGCAGGAGCAGACGGGATACCATGACAAGGGATGAAACGGCCATCTTAGTAAAGACATCGACCACTACCCATACGGTGTCGTAGCCCTGGATCCTGGGTAAATCGGTTACGAAATCCATGCTCAGGGTGTGCCAGGGCTTTGGTGGCACGGGTAAGGGTCGCAGTAGCCCCAATGGACGACCCCTACGATGTTTGCCCGGAGCACAGACTGAGCATGAGTCTACGTAACAGCCCACGTCATGTCTCATGGAAGGCCACCAACACCAGCGTTTCAAGAGGTCCAAGGTACGGGCCTGGCCCGGGTGACCATTGATCAGGGCGTCATGGGACCACTCCAGGGCTAGGTTTCTGGTGTCAGTGGAAGGGAGAACTAGGCGGTCCTGTACATATGGCAGACCGTTGTGATAAGAGGGATCCCATTCTGACAGCTGATCGGGGTGCTTTTGAACCCAAGAACGAATCTCTTCTAGTAGTGCCAGAGGGGGTGTACATGTGCAGACAACATGCCCCCGGGGTAAGAGCGTGTCAGGAAACACCGGTAACGAAACCCCCCCAGGGGAGCGAGACAAAGCGTCAGCCTTGCTATGCTCTGAACCAGAGCGATGTTTAATCTGGAAGTCAAAAGCGGCGAAGAACAGGTGCCACCTGACCTGTCTACTGTTTACGCATTTTAGGGCTGCCAGGTCTTGCAGGTTCCTGTGGTCTGTGTATACCGTAACCTTATGTTTGGCCCCCAACAGGTGATGACGCCAGGTTCGGAAGGCGTCCATCACCGCCAGTAGCTCTTTTTCGGTTACGGTATAGTGGGTTTCTGCGGGGCTGAACTTACGTGAATGGAAGGCTATAGGATGCAGCCGCCCTGTAGCGGGACAGGCCTGCGACAGGATCGCCCCCAATGCAAAAGAAGAGGCGTCAGCCTCAACGACGTAAGGCTGGTCGGGGTCGGGGTGTTGGAGCACAGGGGCAGTGGTAAAGGCGTTCTTCAACGCCTCGAAGGCCTGCTGGTGTATCTCCTGCCACTTGAATGGAACAAGAGGACTGTTAAGGGATGTGAGAGGGGACACGAGAGAAGAGAACCCAGAGATAAAGCGCCGATAAAAATTAGCGAAACCCAAGAAGGATTGCAAGGTCTTTAGGGTCTTTGGTGTTGGCCATTCGAGGATCGCCCGAACTTTGGTGTGATTCATGGCCAGACCACCAGGTGTGATGTTAAACCCTAGGAATTCCACGTTAGACACATGGAACAAACATTTTTCGGGTTTAACAAACAACGAGTGTTTTTGCAGCCGGGACAACACTTCTCGTACATGTTGTATGTGTTCTTTCAGAGTGTGAGAGAAGACGAGTATATCATCAAGATACACCACCACAAACGTGTCTAATATGTCCGAGAAGATGTCGTTCATGAAATGCTGAAAAGTGGCCGGGGCATTGCATAGGCCGAAGGGCATGACGGTATACTCATAAAGGCCATACCGTGTACAGAAGGCGGTCTTCCATTCGTCACCCTTTCGGATGCGGACGAGGTTATAGGCCCCCCGCAAATCCAACTTGGTATATATGGAGGCATGGGTTAACCGGTCCAAAAGGGGAGAGATGAGTGGAATCGGGTAGCGGTTCTTAACCGTGACGGCATTGAGCCGACGATAATCCACACAAGGACGAAGGTCGCCCTCCTTTTTAGGCACGAAGAATATGGGGCTAGCTGCAGATGACTTAGACGGTCGTATGTGACCCAGACGCAGCGCTTTATCGATGTACTCCTTAAGAGTCAGGTCCTCCGATAGGGACAAAGAATAGATGCGGCCTGAGGGTACCAAGGCCCCGGGAACTAAGTCAATCGGACAGTCATAGGAGCGGTGAGGAGGGAGTACTTCAGAGGAGCCCTGATCGAATAGCATTCTGTAATCCTGATAAACCACAGGGATGTGAGGGGTGACTAAACCCACTATGTGCGAGGCAGGGGGAATGTCGTCGCCCAGTATTGTGAGTTGGGCAACAGCACCAAGCGCTAATGCTGGGGTGTCTGCTTCTCTGTCCACGGGGAGGCCGAAGTTCTGACAGAGCTCAGATTCGAAATGGACGTGTCCCGTACCCCAATCGATATGTGGGTTGTGTTCCCGTAACCAAGGTATTCCTACTATGACGCCGAACTGAGGCGTGGATATCAAATCAAAGTGGAGGGTTTCCCTATGGACTGATAGGATGGTTAGGACGAGGGGGGTGGTCTGTTTCTTAATGGGACCAGAAGCGAGTTTTGTCCCATCGACTGCTTGAACCGGTTCGGGTCGGGGTTTATTGATCAGAGGTAGGTTCAGTGTCTGGGCTAGAGCGATATCAATATAGTTCCCGGAGGCCCCGGAATCAATAATGATCCGCACGGGGTGGATGATACCAGGGGCAGGCTGTATTGTGGCTTCTACCTGAATGGGCCTGATTCGACCAAACGATGGAATGAGATTCGGGGAAGGGCATGGAGAACTCGATCCTACCCCCGTATCTAGGATCGAGCTGGATGAAAATCCTGTTTCTTGGGTCTGGGTCTCCGGGGACACTCCTTCACAAAATGCCCCCCTAAGCCGCAGTAAAAGCAGGCGTTCTCAGCCCTTCTGCGCTCCCTCTCTCTCGAGGTGATGGGACTCCTAACACCCCCTATTTGCATAGGCTCACCGGTGAATTCAGAGGAAGACGACGAGATAGCAGAGCTGGCCGTCTGGGAAAACCCGGCCTCAGCCCTGCGTTCAGAGCGTCGTGCGTCCACTTGGAGAGCCAAGTCCACCAGGGCCGGGAACTGAACTGGTAGAGACGGTACCATAGCCAAGGCGTCTTTCATAGGGCTGCTTAGCCCTCTATAGAATACAACCGATCTCTTACCTTCGGGCCATGAGGTCTCTGCTGCCAGTTGGTTAAATCGTGTAATGTACTCAATAAGGGAGCCCTTACCCTGGGACAGGTCCAGCAGTTCTAGATCATGGGATTGTGCTTTATACCTGGTGTCGAATACTCGGGACATCTCTGATACTAACTGGTCGAAATCATAGAGGGCAGGATGATCGGTTTCTAGCAACGGGTTTGCCCAAGCAGCAGCCGTGCCCGCTAGGTGAGAGAGAGTGAATGCCGCCTTGGTGGTAGGATCTGGAAAAACAAGGGGTCGACACAAAAAGTGCAACTTACACTGGTTAAGGAAAGTCCCAAACTTTCTCGGGTCCCCATGGAACTTTTTTGGGGCAGCCAAAGGAAAGGGAGAAGGCAGGACCACCGGAACGGGAGCCGAGGGAATCGGGATTGGGTGTGCAAGGGGTATCGGTGCTGGAGGGGCGTCTCCGAGCTCCGGGTCCGCGGGTAAGGGATGTTGGGCGCTCTGTAACAGGTCAAGACGCTGATGGACCGCTGTATTAGCAGCCACCATGTCGGCCCGTAGTACCGTGATCGCTTGGATGACAGCGGCCAGGGGGTCTTCAGCGGCACCCTCCATATCTTACACGACAGGCTTCACAGTCTGTCTTGTGTTGAGAGTCGTGAAGATATAGGAGACCTCCGTCCCCAAGTGCGGCACAGGGAGAAACACTTATTCACTCCCTGTGCAACCTTTGAGGCCACAGGTGGAGAAAATCCGGAGCCGGAACCGAAGTACTAGGAACTCCAAGGCAGCTGTGAAAAAAGGCAATGATTATATACCAAGCAGACAGGATACTACATGCATTAGCCAGAAGACAATCAGAGTCTTACCGGGGATCTGATGAAAGGGATGGTGAACCTGAACGGGAGGATGGTTCCGGGACTCACGTAGGCAAAGGACCCACCCTACGGGATAGGTCTGGATGGTCTTCGCCAGTCTCCACCTGGAGAGTGTCTGTACTGTAGAAGGGCCCCAGGTAATCAGATGGCAGCCACCAACTGGGAAGTGAGATTACCCGTGCAGAGGTGCAATCAGGGAGGCCCAAGAGAGGTCCGTTGCAGAAAAAAGGTCTGAAGCCAGGAAGAGCCGTCCGAACCAAATGGAAGAACAAAAACGTGATCCAGAGGAAGTCCGTAGTTCAGTCCGAGGTCAGGAGCCGTAATGAGAAGAAGAGCCGATGTAGCAATAGCCCAGCGTGATCCACAAGGAGTCCAGAAAACAAAAGCCAGGTCCAAGGAAGCCAGGTAAGCAACATGGGTAAGTAAGCCAAACAGAGTTTCCAGGTAAACCAGCTGTGAAGCGTGGTGTACCGGCACTGCACTGCTTAAATACCGTCTACTTCCTGGTCACATGACACTAAACGGAGTCACGTGACCGCGAACCTGGGGCACGTGACCGTCTCCTCGAGTCACGTGATCGGGCCACAACGATACGAGCGAGTGTGTTACTGCTCGAGCGGTGGCCTAATCTCCATGGCAACTGCCAATGGAGAAACGGCCGCAACCGCGACTGTAGGGTGTATGGCGTTTGTCTTGCTAGCGCGCGAGCCAAACTGGGTTGCCTGCGTGAGCCCCGGGAGACAGGTGAATGGGAGGGACAGGTTACAAGACTGGGTGACGGGACATGGCCGGAGGAACGACCCGAAGGCATGACACCTGGCAAAGCATCAGAGAGGGTTTTCCAATATCATTTTTAAGCACTTTGAAGTGATTCTAGTCCCAATTTTGACAAACCTATGTAGCAATATTCTTGAGAAAGTGCACATTCTGCCATCTTTCATAGAAGTCACAATATCAGTTACTCATAAAGAGTGTAAGGACTTGAAGGTGTGGGGGGTTTATAGACTAATATCTCTTTTTCATACAGATGTAAATAGTCTCATGAGGGTATTGGCTTTGTAGCTGGACTCACCTTTACCCAAGTCGATCTACAATTCCCATTCTCTCCCATGCACTTGTGCATTCTCAATGTCACTGGGCCTAGTAAGATTGTTGTTTTGTTCTCCCCTATTCCCCTCCCTTGCCTTGTCGCGCTCTGAAACACTTGTGTACGATCGCCATAGTAATAAAATATCAATATAAATTATCAGGTGGGATTAATACAGGGCTGAGATCAAGCTAATAATATACGCAAGACCCTGCATCTCCTAGCTGCTCTAAATTATGGTTCTGTTAGATCAATGTGGTTTCAATCGGTTCATTTGTAGTGGTAAGTGTGGTTGAGTCCTTTTTATTGTGATCTTTTCAATCAATTTTTAGTTTTAATGGGGGTTTCCCCCGTTTTCCCCCCTGTACATCTACCACCTCATATACCCATGTATATATATATATATATATATATATATATATATATATATATATATAAAATGCCTTTTTGCAAGCACAAGTCATAGTTAAGGTTAAAACAAAGCCTCTATGGCGCATTTTGACTTTTCTTAATAGCGTTTGAACACTTGTATTAGAAAATCTGAAAATATTCCTGAGTAATATTTCGAGGCACCCGCCTGTGCATGCACAGTTTCAGAATCCTACATTAAGAGAATCAAAGTTTACAAAATGTTTACTTTGATTGCCTTTTGAACGTCTTTTAAAATGAGGTTTTCCATAACAAAAAAAACAGATTTTCGGCCCAAATATTCCAAAATCGTCAGCTTCGATTTTCCAAATGTTTTGCAGGCACCTAGCTTCTATCTGGAATTGGTGCACTGAAGAAAAGTTATGAAAATTGACTTGGCCAATTTTGAGATATTATATATTTGACATGAATATATGCCACATGCACAGAATGGATGCACCTTCTACACAGAGCATATGAGTTTTACAGTGTGCACATCACACAATTAACATCTAAAAACTCACTTCAAAGTCAAGTCACAGCTGACTTTAATGTGAGTTTTAAGGTTATGGAATAAATGTAAATGTTTCATACAAACTCTACACAAATCGTGCACCTATGACAGATATTCCTACAACTCACTCTCGTATGATTCATGCTCCTACCACACACACCCGTATGCCACACACTTACTGCACACTCTTACAACACACACTCTGACACACACTCCTATAAGACGTGTTCCATCCACACAGGCTCTTACAACACCTGCTGCTGTTACAGCACTCCTACAGCACACACTCCTATCATACATGTTCCTGTGTCACATCACCGACTACATAGGGGCCTACTGCACATAACATGTGGACATATGACGTGCTCTCGCACACACCTATGACATGTGCTTATGTCACACGCTCCTACCACACACACACTCTTACTATACACACTCTTACAACACTCTTAAAACACACAATCTAATAACACACACTCCTAATACACATGCTTCTATGAAACATACTCCTATAAAACTTGCTCCTACAACACATACTCCTTTAATACCTGTTCCTTTAACACGATACTACACACATGTGTAATACACTTAACATGTGGAGACACAACACATGCTCTTATGACACATTCTCCAACCACACATGCTTTTACGACACCCACTCTTATAATGCAAACTTGTACGATACACACTTACGACAAACTCTTATGACACACACTCCTAGTGCATGCGCTCCTACAACTTGTGCTCCTGTGACATGTGAAGCTGCTGCACACATGCTCGTATGATGCATGCTCTTGCGGCATGCTCGCCTACGACATGCGATCCTATGAGATGCGCCTCTACAACACATGGTGTTACAACATACACTGTTGCAACAAATACTCCTACCACAGAAGCACTGATAACATGTGCTGAAGTCACATACGCAGAGCATATGAGTTTTACAGTTAGTGCATTGCGAAATTAACATCTTCTAATAACTCACATCAAACGCAAGTCACATCAGATATTTATGTAAGTTTTACGGTGATGGAATAAATGTACACTTTCAATATGAACTGTCCACAGAGCGTATGAGTTTTACAATGCATACATTACACAATTAACATCTCCTAAAAACTCACATTAAAGTCAAGTCTCAGCTAACTTTAATGTACGTTTTAAGGTTGTGGAATAAATAAACACTTTCAATTCAAACTGTCCACAGAACTAGTGAGTTGACTTTGTCAGTTTTAATGTGGTGCAATAAATGTACACTTTTCATATGAACTGTACACAGAGCGTGCACCTATGACACATTCACCTATGACACATGCACCTATGACAAATGCTCCTATGACACGCTCCTACCACACACCCTTATAACACACACTTACCCTTCACTCTTAAAACACACACTCTAATGACATACACTCCTATAACACGTGCGTGTAAGACAAGTTCCTTTACGACATGTGCTGCTATTACAAGCACTCCTACAATACACACTCCTATTATACATGTTCCTATGACACGCGCGCCTACTCCACATGTGCCTATTGCACATAATGTGTAGATGTGCGGCACATGCTCTCATATTCACCTATGACACATGCACCTACCACACACGCTCCTATCATAGATGCTCCTACCACACACGCTCTTACGATACACACTCTTTTGACACAATCATGTTACATGTGCTCCTACAATGCATGGTCCCACACTCTTCTAACACATACTCCTACCACAGAGGCACCTACAACATGCAGTTGGTACATTACAAAATTAACATCTCCTAAAAACTCACATCAACAGCAAGTCATATCTGACATTGATATCAGTTTTAAGTTGATGGAATAAATGTACACTCTTAATACAAACTGTCCAAAGAGTGTATGTGTTTAATAATTAATTAGGTATATCACTTACCTTTATATCTCTAACCCGAGGGGCAAGGGTACTTTTGGGTATAACCATGACCTTATTAGTGTAATAAAACTGTGTCTTTATCCCATTAGGGAACTGCAAGTAGACCAGGGCAATAGAAGGTTGAAATTCATCAGCAGCCTTTACATGACACACAAGTGGAAAACGTGTGCCTCTGATGAATGTCCGGCAGTAATTGCCCCCATAGGACAGAAACTTGTATGAGTTGGGCTTCTTAGTACAATGAGAAAGTGTGATTGATACATCCATGTTGTTGAAATCCAGTGTACTGATATACTGTGGTTTCATATGATATGATTTCTGGATACATGTGTGCATCATATTATGGTGTATCCATTATTTCTAATGTTGTATGACATTATATTATTGTATGTGAAAATGTTTAATAAAACTGATAATATTTTTGTATGTTTAAAGATTGTGCCCTGTTTAATGGTCAAAATTTTGGTGGGGACTAAATCCACATCTTGAATGAGATAAGACTTTGTGACACACACTTTATCACCTTCCTTTGGTGTATTTATTGTTGATTACCCACGAGGTAGGAATGTTGTGATTCCCCCACTGTGGGGTGAGCTGTTGTGAGAGTAGCCTGTGACACACTCACCTATTTCACATGCACCTACTGCACATAACATGTGCAAGATCGACACATATTCTCACATGCACCTATGACACTTGCACCTATGACACATGCACCTACGACACATGCACCTACTACACAGACTCCTACCACACACACTCTTATGACATACACTTGTACGGCACACACTCTAATGACACACACTCCTACGCATGTGCTCCTATGACACATACTCATATAATACATGGGCCTATAATATGCTACTACACATGCATCTACTGCCACAAATATCGTACATCCACAAATAACATTTGGATGTATGACATGTGCTCTTATCACACATGCTCCAACTGCACACACTATTACAACACACACTCTTAAAACACACACTTTTAGGATGCACACATACTACACACTCTTATGACACATTCTTATGACACACACACTCATACAACACATGCTCCTTCGCTTCTCTGACACATGCAGCTACTACATGTGTTCCTACTACACAACAAGCTCCTACAATGCATGTGTGTCTAGTGTGTCTAGTATACATAAAATGTGTATGCCCAACACATGCTCTCGCATACACCTTGGGAACATGGACATACAACTCATTGTCCTATGACACATGCTCTTACAACACATACTCCTACAACACACGCTCCTACCACACATCCTCTTTCCACACATACTGTAATGACACACATTCCTACGACACATGCTTGTAAAACATGTGTGCCTACGACATATGCTACCATAACAAGCGCTCCTACAACACACGCTCCTGTAATATATGTTCCTCTAACATGCACACCTACTACATATGCAGCTACAACACATAACATGTGGACGTATGACATGTGCCCTGACATGCACCTAGGATACATGAACCTAGGACACATGCACCTACGACACATGCCCCTACCACACACAATGCCCCTACCAGCACTTGACACCTGATGTCTGCACTTACCATTGCACTTGCCACCAGATGGTTGCACGTCTTATTATTGTTTATATTTATTGTTTCTATTTATTACTGTTTATCCTATGTACTGCACTTCCCCTCCTCCTTCCCCCCTAACAGTTTTCCCCTTCGCCACCTCCCCTGCACTTGCACGATCTGAATGTCACCTGGCCTAGTAAGATCATTATCTGTCTTCCCTCTGTTCCCCTCCCTTGCCTCTCCTGCCTTGAAACACTTGTGTATAGGTGCGTTATAAATGGCATATCATATCATATCATATCAATAACATGCACTCCTACAACACAAACTCCTACAACAAATGCTACTAGTGCACACTCTCCTACAACACATTCTCCTACAACACACACACAACACACAATCATACTTACACACGGTCTTACAACACAGAAACATACAACACATGCACTTACGACATATGTACTTACACCAAGTGCTATTATGTAACATGCTCTTATGCCACACACACACTTATACTACATGCTCTTACAACACCACAGGCTAGTATTCCAACAAACACTCAGAATCAATAATCATGTAACCATAAAAAAAAGTAATTTGAAGAGTTAAGGTTAAACCAACAATAACTTAGTCTACAAACATCAGAAATAATAAAGTTAATACATTTAAAACATATATATATTTTTTTTTTTTTTATTTTTATTTTGTCATAGCTGATTACATCAACTTTTCAAAATTCTTGGAAAATATGATTATGATTATATGATGAACATATATTTAAATCAAATACATAGTAATCATAGCTCACTCACATACTTAAAAGCATACAAGATTATCATAAAATGATTAGAATTTCATACATAAAAACAAGTAATTGTATAAAATGTCAAATCATTCAAAAGCACCTTAAATGTACATCTATAATAAATGTTTAAAGAAAGTATAACCTATTTTGTACTACAAATTCATTAAATAGTAAACCTAAATTATAATATACAGAAGCATAATAATTCCCAGAAATTGCAATAAAAACACACAGAATATTTTCAAAAATAATTGTACAATAACAAAATATACATAAGCATTCAAGTCTTCTACTTTACATAAACAACATTATCAATTAACAAGTAACTTTATAAATTCGTAAAATACAAATATAAATCTCAATTAACAAAGTCCAATAAATATCACATTAAAAATAAACCTAGGAGGCCACCAGGGGGCGCAGACAAGATGGCTGCCTGAACTATCTGCTCCCCGCATGGCCTCGGGATTACAGCGCAGTAATAAAAGAAAAAGGAACACTATCCTCCTCAAACCTGAAAAAATAGCCACAGGAACTTTTAAGGATCCCAGCGACACCCTCCCGAACCTTGAAGGTGCACCAGAACTGGAGATATTGGACTCAGAGCGGCCGCGCTCCTTCTCCCCCCTACCAGGCCGACGCCACGAACAAATCTAGGACGTGGTGCATCGGCTTACAGCGGGTGATCCCCGAGCTGCAGCCAGCAATTTGACCTCGGACTCCGGGGAGCTTCCGGCGGCCTCGGCGAGGACCCAGGGAGTCCCTCGAGGACTTAGACGGCGTACACCTTGATCTCCGTGATCCGCGTGGCCTCAGAGGTGGGTCCATAGGAGTGAGCGGAGACCACATCGCGGGACGGCTGGCGACGGTTCCGGGCATCGGACATCCAGGCACCGACCGGGTGTCACTGTCCCCCCCCTGCCTTCCGGGGACTTATCGCGCCGGTCCGGGCCACCTTCTCCCTCCCTCCTCCGGCCCGAGTTGCCTGCGGGCTGACACCAGATCCTCACGAGGAGCCCCCCTGTGCCACGGAGCCGGCAAAAGACTTTGTGTAGGCCTGGGCCGAAACTCCGCACCTACTCACCCTGCCACCCCATCTGCAACATAAATCCAGCCCGCTGCACGGCTCATTGGTAGCACATTGAGGTGGATTGAGGCTCCAGATCGAGGTTTCAAGTGCTACTACCCTGGTGACTACTATACACAAGCTAAACTGGTAGGGAAAAAGTGAAAGGCCCGCACCCCTGGTGGGCGCTACGGGAGACTCCAATAAACCGCAAGAGATTAGAAGGTGATAACACCCCATGAGTTGGAAAACAGCCCTAGCAAAATTCCAATACACACCTGAGGAGTCAACAATGGATACCAGCGCCTCTTCCACATCGCCCCCAGATATGAACACCATGCAGAACAACATCCAAACGATCTTAGACAAAATCAGGGGCATGAGAACGGATATGGGTGCCAAGTTAGCTGACCTCACTGCCAAAGTCTCCACACTTGAGGACCGAATGGAGGGGGTGGAGAACAATCAGGCATCCACGGACCTTCTGGAGACGCAGATGGAGATGAAGTTCAGGGAGGTACAGAGACGGGAGAACGAACTTCGTCTCAAGGTTGACGATATGGAAAATCGGGAACGGAGAAGCAACTTGCAGATTTTTGGCTTGACTGAGACGGATGGCGAAACTCAGGCCGGCCTTGAGAATAAGGTGCAGGAAATGTTCAGGATTGTACTGGGGACCGACTCTGGGGAGACCGTCCTGATTGACAGGGTCCATCGAGCTGGTGGAGGTGGTAGGGGCCCACGCTCGGTCCTGGCATGGTTCCACTATTATAGGGACAAGGCGAGACTACTGGAAAGGGCGAGGACTCTAAGGGACATACAATATGACAACTCCAGGGTGGCAATCTATCAGGACCTGTCCGCTCTCACGCTGCAAATGCGGAAAAAGTGTGGAGCAATCACCAGATGGCTACAGGAAAAGGGAATCAGATACTGCTGGGGCCACCCATTTTATCTGGCGTTCGAATGGCAAGGGGAGAATCACCATCTGGTGACGGAAGAAGACATCTCGAGGGCCACCGATGAGCTGGTTGGAGTCCCACCAGAAACCTCGGGGGCACAATCCTGGACAGACAGGGACCCAACCCAGACCTTGCGGGGCCCTGGCTCAAACCAGGGAAAACATAAAGTGAAAGGCACGCAGAAATTCCAGAAAACAAGACACCCCTCTACAGGCCATGGTGGGCCAGCGGGATCGTGAGGAGGGGGTGGGGGAATGGTGAAGAAAGTCGATGACCATTTTCACAGCGCAATTGTTTGCATGGCCCTCACAGGCCCCCCCCCCTGGCTGGGAGTAACTGTATGTTATCTGTTGAAACAGCCATTGTCGGCTAGGTTTAGGTTTGGGTTTTGTTACAGAAAGCTTGAAGCCCGGCGCGGAGTTGATCGGAGAGGGATTGACCTCTCTGGAGTCTCTATGGGTTTGGCCTCGGAGGTGGGGGTGCACCCCCCCCGGCCTCGTTCCAAAAGTCAATATATGATGGGACTTGCAATATATGGGATGCAACCCAGTTTGCTGATGACGGGGGGAGGAAACCGAATTGGGGACCCCGTATGGAGGCCTGAATCCTAACTGAAGTTTTGGGGGGAAAAAGTCCTTTAGCAAAAGTAACAGAGGATGTGTTCCATATTATTTATCATCCCGGGGCCTGGGTAGTGGCCCTGGTGGTTCGTCTTACCAACCCTGATGTATGTTGGGCGACGGAGACGAACGCCTCACGAAACGGGTAAGGGGAACGGGGATCAGGGGAAGGGAGGGGGGAGGTTCAAGGGAAACGGGGACACCACACCATGGGACTGGGGCTCAAACATGCGAATGACGCGGGGGGAACCCACAGAAACTTTAAGGGGCAAAGACAATAATGATCATGGCTGAGGGAATGATTGGTTCGCTCAATGTTAAGGGCCTAAACTCACAAAGCAAGCGGTCCCTTACTAGCAACATGTTCCGTAAACACAAATTGATAGTCCTTTTCCTACAAGAAACTCACTACAGGAGGGGGGCAGAGTCAACGATAAAGGGAAAAGAAATAGGTAGCAATTTCTGGGCCTCACACAAATCCTCAAAGAAGGAGGGGTAGGTATCATCCTGGGCAAATCATTGCACCTTACCGACATTGAAACCAAAAGGGGCTTTGGGGGTAGATTTCTGGGGATCAAGGGCTGGTCCCAGGGTATGCGTGTCACACTTGCTACCTTGTACGCGCCCAATGTTGGTCAAATTAAGTTTATTCGTAAGGTCCTTAGAGTCATGGATGAATGGGCAGAAGGCGCTAAGATTTTGGGTGGGGATTTCAATCTTATCGCCGACCCCCGACTGGACTGGTGGTCTGCCAGGGGGGTAGGGCCGAAAGCCCCCACAAAAGATAACCTAGCTATGAGGGACCTGTTTCGGGAATACTACTGGGTAGATGTGTTGTGAAAATGCTGGCAGACCCCGGGGGCTACACGTTCTTTTCCCCTCCTCATCAAACATATACCAGAATTGATCTACTTTTGATATCAGAAGAGGGAGGCGGAGAGGTTGGTAGCCCCACGGTTGAATCAGTGACTTGGTCAGACCATGAACTTCTAACCATGGACTGGTGATTGCAGGACGCCCCAAAGTCATACAGGTGGCGCTGTAACAACACTCTAATGAGGGACCAGGTGTTTAGGGAATTTCTACGGAAGGAAATGGAGGTTTTTTTTAAATTAATGACACAGGGGAGGTCCCAATGGCCACAGTCTGGGAGGCGGCTAAGGCCACTTTCAGGGGTCTCCTTATTGCAGAAGGTGCCAGTAAGAAAAGGGAGAGGGTGCTAATAGAATCCAAACTCTGCGAAGAACTACGGGACATGAGGGCACAGCTCACTAGTGGCAACATAGACTGAGAAAAACTCCTGGGCGAAATGAGAGACAAGCGACAGGCCCTGCACACACTCCTAATTGGTGAAGTGGTTAAGAAAATGAGATACACAAAACAGCGATATTATGAGACAGGGGATAGGGTGGGAACTCTCTTGGCCCATAGGCTGAGGGGAAGTAGAGCTGCTTGGCGGATAGAGCGGGTTAAAGATGGGACAGGCAACATCCAGACATCAACTAAATATATAGCTGAATCTTTTGCAAGCTTTTACAAAGAGCTTTATGCTAAACAAAAGGACGAATCATCAGAAGATATTCAGAGATATCTTGAAGACCATCCCCTACCCAGGCTTACAGACCCCGAGAGGGAGGCCCTGGAGAGGGACATAGCGGAGGAAGAGGTGGAGGGGGCTATCAAAAAACTGAAGGTAGGCAAGACACCGGGGGGAGACGGCTACACAGCCGATTTTTACAAACAATACCAATCGGTACTAATAAAACCGCTGACCAAACTCTTTAATCAAATCAGAACCTCGGAAACCATCCCACCGACATTCCTGCAGGCCATGATCACAGTGATTCCTAAGCCAGGGAAAGATCCAGTGGAGTACGGTTCGTACAGACCCATCTCACTTTTGAACACAGACGCAAAGATCTTTACCAGGATCCTGGCAACACGCCTAGAAAAATGCCTTCCCAGACTAATCCATCCCGATCAGGTCGGCTTTGTGTTGGACAGACAGGGGGCCGATAGCATGCAAAAAACCCTGCATATATTGAGCTCAAGAGGAGTCGGAATGGAAGGTGCTCTTCTCCTGTCCCTAGACGCGGAGAAGGTGTTCGATAGGGTGAGCTGGGCCTTTATGGAGGGGGTTATGTCATCCCTGGGGATGGGACCTAAATGGCGGGCATGGATTTCAGCTCTGTACTCTCACCCCTCTGCAAAAGTGGTAGTTAATGGAAGGGGGTCTGAAGCCATCCCACTGGGCAGAGGTACGAGGCAGGGGTGCCTGCTATCCCCCCTCATATACGCGGCAGTGATGGAACCCTGGGCCGTAGCCATCAGAGGAAACGATAAGATCCAGGGCATTAAAATGGGAGATACCAACCATAAAGTTACCCTCTTAGCCGATGATGCTCTATTATACCTTTTTAACCCGTCCCAATCAGTCCCCGAGGTGCTACATAGCCTACAGCAATATGGGGCCCTCGCAGGCTATAGAGTAAACCTAGGCAAATCAGTCGCATTCCCAGCAGGCCAATTTAAGGACCTAGAGAAGCGATATGTTGAAGATCTCCCATTTTGTAAACAACCCGGGGGATTTTGTCACCTGGGGATCCAAATACCAACAGACCTGGCGGACCTCTTCAAGGTAAACTACCCCCCTCTTTGGTCAGCGATCAGATGAGATCTTGGCTCTGGGCAACATCTGGCCTCTCATGAATGGCACGCCTTAATTCCATAAAGATGGTGGTCCTCCCCAAATTTCTATACTTATTCCAAATGCTCCCAACCCAGATACCAAAGCCCTTCCTCCTAGAGATCAAACGGACCCTTCTCCGCTACCTTTGGGTGGGGAAATCCCATAGAATTGCCTATGACACCTTGGTAAGACCCAAGGACGAGGGCGGAGTTAACTACCCAGACTTAGAAACCTACTATAAGGCATCACAGCTGCGAATCCTGGTGGATCGCTTGGTGATGGGTCCGAAGAAGCAGTGGGTGGGCCTGAATAACTTGCTCTTTTCCCCGGTCACACTAGATGAATGGTTGTGGGTTCCCAGGGCGAGTATCCCGAGGAGAGTTTTGAACCATCCAGTACTGGGAGTGTTATGAACAATATTGAGGGAAGGGGGCTACCTTCGATGGCTCACAACGTGGCCTTCGCCCCTGAGCTGCATTTGGGCCCCCCCACTCTGGGAGGGAATCGATGATCCCCTAGCCTTCCAGCAATGGTACGAGGCGGGCCTTTGTAGAGCTGGACAGCTATGGTTGGAGGGGGTGTTTATATCATTAGGGGATCTGCAAGAGGCCTTGGGTATACCCAATCTCTCCCCCTTTCGTTACCTGCAACTCAAAGGGGCCCTCACTGAAAGTAGGTGGGGAGGGGGGAGATACCCTTAGGCGTGACCTAACAGACTTTGAGAAATTTCTTATCACACACAAAGGGACCAAAGGGGTAATATCACGGCTCTACAGCTTTTTATTGTTTAACACCCCACAGGAACCCCTATCCTCCCAGGTACAATGGGAGAAAGATCTGGGCACACCCATCACCGAAAGGAGATGGACCAAGATATGTAGACAGGCCAATCGCTCCACAGCTGCACCCCAATACCGCCATCAGGCCCTTAAACTGATCCACTGGTGGCACTATCCCCCGCAGAGGATAGCCAAGATGAGAGGGGGCTACGATCCACACTGTTGGAAATGTCACACTGAAAAAGGGAACTACATACATATGTGGTGGAAGTGCCGTGTGGTACAAACATATTGGAATGATGTCCTGTCCTGGATCAAAGAGGTAGACGGGATGGAAAGGACCCTGTCCCCCTGGTTGGTGTTGTTCGGCATTGAAGTGGAAGGGGGACCAAAGGTGAAACATGATCACATGCTGCATGTGATGCTCGTAGCGGCAAGGTGTTGTTGGACCCAAAAATGGAAATCGCCTCAACCCTCAGGGGAGAGAGAGAGTGGGTCTCTAAGGTACGAGCAATCTATGACATGGAATTCTTAACTCATTTGATAGACAAATCTAGGTCCAACATTGAGGGCCTGTGGCTTCCCTTCTTTGATAAATATGGAAGATCGGCTTAAGACTCGAGCAACACCTGGAATAGCCTATTTGGACTTGAATGTTTCTGTCTAAAATAAACCTCCCGAGTGTGAAGGGACAGACTGGTGCGGGAGATGTTGTTTCCAGGCCATGGCCCTTGCCTTTCGAGCGACCTCACCCCTATTCTGAGCTTACCTTATACCGGCGATATATCTTTGTGAAGATAAAGTGTTGAACCCCGTGGTTATTATTACTTATTATAGCGCCATGGTTTGGGAGGGGGAGGCAGTGGGTGGTGGGGAGGGTTTGGGAGGGAAAGGGGGGACATAAAAATTGTGATTGTTCATGTTCACTTATTCTGCTGATTGTACTAATGATTTGCCTATGTTATAATTACAAAACCTTAATAAAAATTGAATTTTCAACAAAAAAAAAAACCTACACAAAACCAATAAAAAATAATAAATTATCATATATAGTAAAAGCTTAGTAATATTTATATCTACAAATAACATTAATATATGTACGGCATGTATAGTCATTACACTATGCATGCACAATGCAAACATGTAATCTGTGTGCTGAATTAAATTGAGTAAATAATGCAAACTGTAAATACCAGCAAAAGCAGCACAAATGTAATGCACATTAAAAACATAAATAAAAACAGTTCAACATTTTTATTAAAAACAAATATTCACGCATTACATTACTGTGACGATAAAGCATTTTGGAGAAAAAACAAAATATTGCAAAACAAAAACAGGGTCAGTTAATGTTAACATGATATTCGATTTAAATATATTTTAAAAATGTTATTAATAAAGTTTATTTTGGTACCTTAACTGTATAATTTTTTGATGCTTGCAGACTGTTTCTGCTGGTTTACACCTTAAAATATTTTTTAAAATATATCTATATACATATATTGAAGGAAAAATCATTAGTTGCAGGGACGTTAAGGTGAGAACTTAACGCGACAAAACCCCTGAAATTTTGCTAACACCACCTTAACTTTGCACCCCCTGTTGCGCAGCCTATGACCACAATGATGACATCACAGATCACATCACTGATGACATCATTAATTGCATTACAACAGTAACTGCCATTAAAGCATGGCCTTCAGATTTGGTCAGTGTGCATGGCCAAATATATTTTAACACATGAATGGGTACTAGTCATGGCCTTCAGTTATGGATAATGGTCAACCTTCACCCATATGATGCACTGAATAATTGAAAACACTAATAGGCTACAAACCATAGATTTTGGCCTTTACCAATGGGTACAGCTTTCAACCATGTCCACTGTACATTATATACACTGGTCAGGCACTAGCCATGGACTTTAGCACAATACTAGCCAGTGGCCACAGCCTTTGGCTCTGCCGACTGTATTTCTAACATATTAATGGGAACTAGCTATGGCCTTTAGCCATGGCCACTGACTACAGCTTTGAATGTTGTCCACTGTATATTTTAAAACAGTGATGGGCTACTAGGCATGGCTTTTAACCATGCACATTGGTATTTTTGAACACTAACTGACCACTAGCTATGGCCTTTGGTACTGGCCAGTGACCCAAGCCTTTGTCATGGCCAAGTCCACAATCTAAATTGTTATTAGGGTAATCAAACTTGTCATGACCTTATTTATAAATTATGTTATGCCTAATTCCATTATTGATGTAATCTGTTATATTCAATGTAATGAGTGTTGTCACCAGTGATGGCATCAGTGATGTGATTTGTGATGTCTTCATTGTGGTCATAGGCTGTGCAACAGTGGGCGCAAAGTTAAGGTGGCTTCAACTGAATTTCAGGGGTTTTGTTGCATTAAGTTCTCCCCTTAACGTCCCTGCAACTAAAGTTTGTTCCTTGAATTTCAAGGGTGTTGTTAATACATAGATTTTTATAATGCCTCCAGACCACTAGCCATGGCCTTCGGATTGCAGGCTTTGAGAACTCACAATGTTCTTAGGCAATGCACAGTGATACTGAATTATTTGCCATGGGGCCACACACTTTGGTTCCAAGTAGTACACCCCTTTTCGGCGCTAGCAATTTGTTGCGTTCTGATTTGGCACAGTCATTCCGTTGCAGGGCCCATTTCAGCGCACCCTTTTAAGCGTGAAGGCCTTTCTGGCGCCGTTATTTTGGCGTGAGGGATGTTTGGATGTGGCTGATTTTGCAGCCACGTCTAAATGCCCTCATTGCCCAATAATATCACAGGACTGCACTGCAACAAACCTTGCCACCTCCCAGTTGTGTTGCTTTCCTTTTAATTAAATTAAATGAGTTAAATAAACAAAAAGGTATACATGCTTGAACCCTGGTCTGCCAGAGTTCAAGGCCCAGTATTTAACCACTGGCCCACAATGGCTTGCTGCTTCACAAGGCATACATTTCATACTTAGCCTATAATTTAAAATGTTCAATGATAAAAGGCTAAGTTTGAAACTTGTGAGAATCCAAAAAATAACATAATTGTAGCCTAATGGTTAAGTGCTGCATCTCAAACTCCTGCAGGCCAGGGTTCTCGAAGGCAGAGGTCAGCACAAATGTGTTTTTATTTAATTATTTCAGTTTTATAATGTTGCCCAGAGACAGTGTAATATATTTTTAATTCTGTTTTATAATGTTGCAGTAAATACATGTTTTTCACGTTTAATCCATATTACAAAATGCAAAGTCCCTACAGGTTCATGCCAATTGCGACCTCTTGTGCCAAAACATCCTTGCACTGAGAGGTACAAAATGTGAAGTGCCTGCGGGTTCATACTGTGCAAATTGGGACCTCTCGTGCCAAAACATCCTTGTGCCAAGAGGTCCTCGTGCCCAACTGACTGTGTCTAACTGGCCACACCCAAACAGGCCTGCAGTGAAACGGTCATGCCATAACAGTGTGTGCCTAACTGACAACACTGAAATGTCGAATCCGTGCTCCAAGCCCCTGGTTTTCTGGCCGGTGTCTTGGTGACTATTTTGATACATCGCACAGCCCCAACTAACCACATTTAAGCAGCACAGAAACAGGAAACAAATTACCGGCTGCAAGAATAACATATGCCCAGGTACTTTCTGCACCCATAGCAAAAATCAAAAGCCGGCACCCATGAATATACACACAGACCTGCTTAGCATCAAAGTGAGTAAGGGGCCGCCCCCCTCAGGCCATATTACTCTAAGTGGTCTTGTAACTTTGCCTCACTTATTAGGCACAATGACATGAGGGGGCTGGCCTTTTCCTAATTTTAAGCTAAGCAGGGTCAGTCCTGGTTACTGCATGGATGGGAGACCCGGGTCATCAGTGGTTTTTCACCCTCAATGTCACTGTAGCTGTAAAAATATCGATTTATTTTTTATTATGTATAACAGATTGCAGGCTTTGAGAACTCCCAATGTTTTTAGTTAATGCCCTGTGTGATTAAATTATTTGCCGAGGATCAACAACTTTGGTTAAGCAGCGTGCTACAAGCCCCTTGTTTTATGGCCGGTCTCTTGGTGACTGTTGTCATACATCACACAACGCCAACTAACCACATTTAGGCAGCATATAAAAGGGAAAAATGACCAGCTGCAAAAATAACATATGCCAATGTACTTTTGCCTCCATAGCGAAAATCAGATGCTGGCCCCCACGAATATATGCACAGTAAGTGAACACATATCTTAAAGTGAAATATAGAAATGTAGTTCAATAGACCTACTCCTTAGACGAAAGGGTGTAAGAAAAAATGGCATTGGACTATAAAAAAAAATATGAACACCAGAAAAATAACCTGAGAGAGGAAATGTTCCAATAAATATGTTGGCAAAGTATAAAAGGTGCTCACCTTTTAAACCAAGCAATATGTTGTGAAATATTCCCTGGAAAACGAAGTCCCAATACAAAACAAGTGCTTGTGGTCTTGTGAGTAAGCGTCTGCACTGCAAACATGACAACCTGAGTAAAATCCTGGTAGCCAAATACTTGAGCAAGCTTGCCAACCTCAGAAAGACCCAAGGGGTTGCGTCAGCCCTCTGAAAAAATGTTACGCTGTCCACCCACATGTGCCGTTTACTGGTGCCATGAATATCAGCCGCAATTAGGGGGAAATAGCTGCACCAGTGTCCAGGATTGCCAACTCTCTTGCCACATTGTGGGCAAATACTCATGACTTACTTTCCTCGCCCCCATGTATAGCTTTAAAAATGACTCTGCTTTATAAAGCAAACTTGAAAAGTACACATACCATAGTGTCACTCAAATATGTAAATCGTCACAGAACTATGTTAGGCAAAATGTGTATAATTGTGGCATTATTCCCCTCATCTTGACTATGAAACTAAAACTACCAGAATGCAATTCAGAAAAAGGCAATAACTGGCCCCTAGTGCAAAACTTTCAAGGTATGACAGTAGCAGGATGTTTAAAAAAATGCTGTGTATTATGAGATATTAAAAACTAAGAAAACACCAGACATTTGGGACTTTGGACTGTCTCCCATCCATGCAGTAACTGGGACTGATCCTGCTTAGTTTCAAAGTGAGGAAGGATCCAGCCCCCTTATGCCATGTTTCTCTAAGTGGTCTTGTAAGGTGGGGTCATTTATTAGGCAACATGGCCTTAGATGGCAGAACCCTTCCTCGTTTTGAAGCTAAGGAGGTTTCGTCTCAGTTACTGCTGGAACGGGAAACCGACTGTTGCTGTAAAAATATCTATCTTTTTGTATTATTGAATGTGAGACTACAACTACCAGAATGCAATTCAGCACAGAGCAAAAAATGGTCTCTGAGTGCAAAACTTTCAAAGACTGACAGTAGCACAGTTTAAAAAAATAAAATAATTTGGATGCCCATTCGGTTGCCCATCCATGCAGTAACCGGGACTGACCCTACTTAGCTTCAAAGTGGTACTGACCCTGCTTAGCTTCAAAGCAAGGAAAGGGCCGGCCCCTTTCTTTAACTGGTCTTGTAACTTTGGCTCATTTATCGGGAAACATATCCTGAGGAGGCTGGCCCCTTCCTCAATTTGAAGTTAAGCAGGGTCTGTCCTGGTTACTGCATGGATGGGAGACCTGGATGGCAATTGTGTCACTGGCCACAGCCTTCGGCCATGCCCAGTGATTCTTTCACCCCTGACATCACAATAGCTGTAATAATATCTTTCGAAAAAAGAAAGAAAACCTGTAACCGCGGATACTGAACTACACATACCCTCGGCTATCTGTTGTTCTTTATTGCCCCGTATATAGCCGTGAATATCAGCAAAACTGGTGGCAAAAAATGCTTTCAGGCCCTTACCAACTGCCTCCTCATCTGTGCCAGCTCCTCCCACTCTCCAGATGGCTTCTTCACCTCCCCTGCCCTCTCCCTTCACCCCCATAACACATGCTGTTTCTGTGACGCAGTTTGCTTTGAGATGTCTGCTATTCATGGATCTAGCCAAGGCTACAGAAAGCCTTGTGTTGCACACTCAGTCCCTAGATCCCCTCCAACTGCCAAATTTCATTTGGTGCCCTCTAACCTCCCCCCAACTCTAGCCTGATGGAATTTGCATGCGTTTTGACCTGCAAATAGCTTTTTTTCCTGCGTTTCATTTTCCCATATCCTCGGCTATAGCAGCGGTTATCTCTCGCATCGACAGAAAAACAAGATGGCAGTCATTTCTTGTCTAATACCCCCGGTTTTGGGTAAATCACTGAAATATCCCTATCTATTTTTGGGAAGGGGGCACCTCCTTCTCCATCAAATATTAAAAAATTGACTGCATGGAATAACCCCAAACCACCCATGTATCGCTAGTCAATGCGTGTTTGTTTGTTTTATTCATTTCTATAGCGCACCTTAAACCGGAGGTATCTGGGTGCATTTGGCAGTTACAGGCATTGCAGATATAGATGGACATGGCATACGTATATTACAGAAAAACAGGACACATCTTAGAAATGTTTAAATAGTTACATACGGTGTGAAGACCACAGAACCGCTAATGTGGCCGTGGTAATACAAGGACATGGCATACATATATTACAGAAAGATACAGCACATCTTAGAAAGCTTGTATAGTTACATAGGGTGTGAAGACCACAGATCTGTGTGGCCATGGTAATAAGCATAATAGTAGGCAATATGCAGGCAGGGTATGCAATTTAGGAATCCATGGCTATATAGGTTAAGCGGGATGGTGTTGCTTTCCAACTAGCCATTTAATAGAATTACTTCTGAAGGTGGTGAATGAGTTGGTGGTTTTCAATGGAGAGCGAGTGTGTTCCACAACTGAGCAGCCATGACTGGGAAGCTACTTCCCCCTGATTTTTGGAGTTTGTATCTTCGGACTAGCAGGCTGAGGGTGTTGGAGGACCCAGTGACTCTAGTTGAGGCCCTGAGGTTAAACTTTGCAGAGAGATAAGGAGGCGCTGCATGGTTTAAAGATTTGTACTTGAGGGCCATAGTTTTCAGTTGGATTTTATCGTTAATTGACAGCCATTTATGTTGTCTTCTTGTTTCAGATATGTGAGCTCTCCTTCAGATGCTTAGGGAAGATCTCAGGGCGTTATTTTGCAACATTTGTAAATTATTGAGAACATATTTGCTTGCTCCTGGTACAGTCTGTTGCAGTAACCCAGCTTGGATAGTGTAAGTGCTCTGGCGAGGGTAATGCAACTTTCTTCGGACAGCAAAGTTTTACAAGTCCTGATCAGTTCCCCATGTAGGCAGTAGCCGAGGCAGTAAGATTCACTTGTTTGCGCAGATTCAGTGTTGTGTCGAGACAGAAACCTAGAGTCTAAACCTCTTTGGCTACTGGGATGGTGTTTCCACCGATGTTAAATGAGGCGTAGTCTGCGTTTAATTTATTTAGATTGGATGAGGAGCCCACTATCAGCAGCTCGGTTTTGTCATCATTCAGGCATAGGCCGTGAGTGGCCATCCATGCCTGAATGATTAGGTAAATTTTGTAATACATCACTGTCATAGATACCCGTCAAGGGAAGGAGGATCCGCGTAGTTAGTGTAGGTGACACCCAAATGGTCCAAGTCATCGAATAACAACTTTGTGAAGATGTTGTACATCGTGGGTGATACGCAAGAGCCTTGGGGGACTCTGCAAGTAATAGAAATGGGATCTACTGCTGCTGATGGAGCAAAGACCAGCATTGTTCTATTGTTTAGGAACGATTGTATCCATGTAATGGCATTCTGCGAGAAATGGGCTGCAGAGGCAAGGTGGTTGCATAAAACTGTGTGGTCGACCAAATCAAAGGACGCTGATACGTCCAAGAAAAGTAACATGGCAATTTTGCCGTTGTCCTTAAATTCATCTATCTGAGCTTTTAAGTCAATTAATGCCGTTTCGGTCCCATGTAGTGGTCTAAATCCGGATTGTCGAGTCCCTAAGAGGTGGGTCGTCTCAAGATATTCCTGGATTTGTAGGTAAGCTACCATGTCCAACATCTTTAGTAAAAAAGGGACTCTGTAGTTTGTAGGGATGGTGGGATCCAGTGTTTGTTTTTTAAGGAGGGGTAGAATCACCCATGATTCCTTTAGATTACTGGGCACTATACCAGATGTGAAAGATGTGTTAATTAGTTTAGAAATGAATGGAGCCAAATCTCTAGCACCATCTTTTATGATATGCGCGTGGCAGCTATCAACTTCGCAATTTGATGGTTTAAGGGATGCAATGATTTTTTGTACCTCTAGGACAGAGACTTTGGAGATTTTAAAGTCTTGGGGAGGTTTGCTGGTAGGCTTAGAGTTGTTGTGGGAGAAAGCTGAGTTTTGGAGGTGTAGTGGGTTTTTGTCAATTTTAGCTTGTAGACTGGCTATTTTATTAGTTAGGGCATTCTGAATGTTAGTGCATCAGAGTTTGTCATTGACTCATCTGTAGGTGTGATAGGTGTCGCCATCTCTTTAAGGATGACAAATAAGTCTTTGGTGCTTGATCTAGCTTGATTTAACTGTTTTTATATGGGTTGCGTTTGGTGCGAAGGATTTCCTCCTTATATTTAGCAGATAAGATCATTAGATTGGTTTTGTTCTCTATTGAGGGGACTTTTTTCCATAGGTATTCCAATTTTCTTTTTTCACCACGTATGGCTTTTAATTCAGGAGTGAACCAAGAGTTCAAATGCATTTTAAGTTTGCCTTTACGCAGTTTGAGGGGCGCGCTGGTGTCGATAGCTATGGTCATAGATGAGTTGTACATCTCTACTAGCTTGTTGGGATCCTAATTCCTCTAGGGAGTTCAGTGTGGGGATCACCAATGGCAGGATAGCGTCCACCGTGATGTTGTGTTTATTCCTTGTGTGACAAGGAGGAGCTATCGGGTTTAGTTTGGGTTGTTGCGTTTTTATTGAGAGGGTAAGAGACACTAAGTAATGTCTGTCCAAGATTGGGGAGTGATGGTGGTAACTTTAGTGTCGCAATTGAGGTCAGCTACCCAATCAAGGGTTCTGCCTTTGCTGTGGGTAGTTTGGGTGACCTTTAGGTTAAAGCCTTGTTCTGAAATGATATTGGCGACTGCTAGTGCTTGTTGATCGTTTGGGTCATTCAGACCTAGATTGAAGTCACTAAGTAATAGCATTTGAGAGGATGTGTTAATATTTTCCGACATTAATAGCAACAGATCTTCCTCAAAGGTGCCGATGGGCCCAGGAGGTCTGTGAACTAATTGGATAGTTATGGTGTGGGAGTTGTCAATAGATTTTTTAGCTGTCAGTAGTTCGCAAGATGAGAGGTTATGGGTCAGGGCTAATCTGAGGTCTAGGTTGGATTTAGCTATGATGGTGATGCGGCCGCCTCTGGCATCAGCTCTGTCAGCTTTTACAATTGTGTAATTATCTGGTACAGTGAGTAGGAGTGAAGGTCCTGCTGCTGCATGTAGCCAAGATTCTGAGATGGGCAGGAAGTCTAGATTATCGGCAATGATTAGATCAGCCATATCCATTTGCGTGCGCTACTATTGATCTGGAGTTAATTAGTGCTCCCTTGATAATCCGAGTACCGACTTTGTTAGCGGATGTGGTTTACTTATTCTGTTTGGGTGGCTTATTCTGGTTAGTTAAGTTTTTAGTTGACTTTTCCCTAGGATTAGTGATATTGAGGTTTCTGTTTGCCGGTAGATTTATATAATGGGTGTTGCACAATGTCTGGAATCTAGTACCTAGTCTAGAATTTTTGACTTTGGTTGGGCAATGGTGATTTGAAGGTGTAAAGAGGATCTGTGCTTCATTTTTGTCCTGTATGTCATGAGGAGCCTGAGGTCTGGTGCAGAGTCTGAGATTTTTATCGGCAGTCTGGCATGGCTGGCTTGTTGTATGGGATCCCTTGGGGTGCAGCGTAGGTGTAGGGTAGATCTCATCACTCAGGGGCCTTGATGTTTGTGTGTTCTGAAACACGTTTAAATTGGGAAGAACGTGTGTAGGCCTAATGGATGAGCCTATGTGGCTGTGGTTAAGCGTGGGTAAGAATGGTGTCACCTTGATTTCCTTAGAGAGGGGTCCATGATTGGCCTCCGGCGGTAAACGGGTCTAACACCATCTGTAATAGTGATGGGCTGGTTGATCGCAATCAATCTGGGATCTCTCAAGAAAACAGAAGAGTACGAAGAACCTCTCTAAATGGCCCTCATCATTTATTTATATATTGCCCCCCAATTAAGAATGATCTCGCAGAGCTTCAAAGATTTCAGATTTGGCACAATGCAGAGCTTTTAATGTTAATCCAAGATTACAATTGAGGGGGTCAGCCTTTCATTACATTCAGTTAAAGGGTGTACTGTCAGCCCTGAAATGGATTAAAAAACGCATAGAGACCTGACCTCCTTGGAGAAAGTCCTCGATACATTTGAGGGTTTAAAGGGCTTAATTCCAGCATTTATAGAGTTCAATTTCAGGCAGATTATAATAGTCACAGAGCCTGCTCCCTCTGGAAGAAAGAGCTGAGAAGAGCTTTTTAGATCGACTGTGGATCCAGCTGTGCTTCGCAGCATTCAAGACTTTCGTCAATCAAAAATAACCTTGGCATTAGGCTACTCTATAGGTGTCAATATGCTCCCCTCTCCCTCCACAAAATGTTCCCCAATGTTTGCCCCGTATGTTGGAGGATATGTGGGATGATGCGTTCATCTTGACCTGTTTTGTGGGATATGAGAATATTTGAGCATATTGGAAAGCTGTCATTGAGTGGATAAAGAATCTGGAATGTGCTCCTAGAGGAATGGATCCTGTCTTGGATTTGTTTGGACTCCCCTCACAAGAGACAGGTTCACATGCACTGCCACTCATGATATACAACGCTGCATGAGCATGTGTGGCAGCAGGGTGGAAAGACCCACACCTCCCCTCAAAGAAAGAATAGGAAATACTAAATTCGTATGGTGGCATTAGCATTATCCTCCACTAGCAAGGATAATGAAAGTGTTGGTTGTATCTTGTCCATATTAAGATGATGCTACTACAGCACAGCCAAAGTGGCAGCGGTAGCATATCCAGAATTCATGCCGGTCTCCACCAAGGTGGAGCTTGTCTCCTGCTAGTTCTATTTTTCTTCCCGACCCATGACCTTGTCTCTTTAATGATGCACTTCTCTTGATTCCTTTAATGCCAAATTAGAAACGTTACATGCCTGTTTGCATCCTGTAGAGTGCTTTCTTTACTATTGTTAGTTCTATCATGATCTCTATGTGCCTTGAGTTTGCTTCACTGTCACGTTGCTGTCTTAAAGGACCCCCAGATGATTCAACTAATTTAGGACTCCATGTTTAAAAAAAAAAAAGAAAAAAGAGAATCATTGGTAGAAAAGGTCCATAGGAACAGCTATATGAAATGAGTGCTACTCACTAGCCAAAGGCCTTGACATATTGTTCCTATCATCTTTCCACTATATTTTATGTTAATTGGCTTTTACACTGCAAAGATCTTCAACATAGTCGTCGTAAAGTGCCAAAACATTGTCCCAGTGGGCGAACTGTGACCTCTCCCAGGGTGTAAACCAGACTGTCGTTGGTGGGTTGAAAAATAAATGGGGAATAGGTAATTGGGAAATGGCAAAAACTGAGAAAGTCAGGTAAAAGAACAGGGAGACATGAGTCCCAACAAACGAGCATTGGCAATGCCAACAGTTTGTGTAGGCATGGGAAAGGCACTCGCCAGGCACAGCCATAGTGATATTAACGGGCCATTGATGGTAGCAGGTGCAACATGGTGCGAGTACCTGGGCATCTAATAGCAGTACCTGGCTAATGCATAATACTTATACACAAGCCCAAACCTTTGGCAATGCCAATGCTTTTTTTTATCAGGACTTCAGTGAAGGACACAAAGAGTGCTTATAAATCAAGTAGTTGAAGGCAGATCAGGTAAGACTTTTTTCAGTCCTGTAGTGGATTTACAGCTCCAATTAAGTCATTCATTTTCAGAAGACTACTTTGTAAAAACACGGGCAGGAACTTTGAGTGCAAGGTTTGATGGTAAGACTTGGTTAAAGCAAGCTCAAAGAGATCCAAGGATAGGGTGTTTTGGGTGGGGAGGAGCAGAAACTGGATGGGAATGGCCCTAGGGGTTAGCATGGCCATGGGCAGTCAATGGATGGGCACATAACCAAACAACACCTACAAGCTGTGTGTCCCTCCAAATATGCTCTTCCTCCCTATCTGTGCTCTAATCCAATAGTTTAAGCTTATAGGTGTCAAAAGTGGCCCCTAATATCCTAGACAAAAAATGAAAGATTACATAAAGTTCAGTGATAGTGATGGCTGAGATGCATGTACAGTAGTATTTTAGACCAACAAGAGTAATTTAAAGCTTTAAGAAATGTCCACATAAGGCAAATAAATGCTGGCATTTGCATTCTAGATTGTGCCATCTCATTGCCCGCGAGCTTGCCAACCTGGAGAAAAGAAGACGCTGACCCATGACCTCCCGCAGTTTTGTTGTTACAATTGTGAGGTCTGCGAGCCGGGAACCTACAGCAACGGATCAGGTACTTGCCCTAACAGAAAAGCAAATGACAAACAGACATTGAGGAGGTTCTCAAAGGCCTACTATCTCGTGTTGCATCCGGTCAGTCCTCCATCTTAAGGGTGTTGGTGTTTCCTTAGTTCACCTGAATGTTGAGTTACAGGTAGCCACGTGGCACCAATGCCAATTAAATACGTATCAATTTGTTCCTGGAAAGGCATTCCCTTTTCCCTGTTTTTATTGCGTTTTGCCATGTCAATAAAGTATGTGTTATAGAGGGGCACTATGTAGGGGGGACATTTTGGGTTTATTCTTAACTGAAATTATACATTTTGATCATGGATATTTTAGAAGAATCACGTATTGATGTGTGTGTCTTATAGAATGCATTAGTCGAAAAAACCTCACTATTAATTTTAATGCATGTTGACGGGGATGGGTTCATTAAATATATATAATGGGCATTGAGTAAATAGGTGATCGTATGACAGACTGTCACTACATTCTATATGTGTCAGAAGCTTTGGGAAATGTAGTGGTAGACCACCTCTAACTTAAAAAGAGGATGGATAGATATAATTAGTGCCAAGGCATGTATTTACATGTAGAAGAGCAGTCGCAATGCTTGGGTAGGCTTACATACAATTCTTCGTTATCGAGCACGAGCGCTTCTTCTTCTTACTGATAGATTTTTATCCATCATCAGTGATTTTGGATATCGAGGCTTGAGCCCCATTACTCCATCTTCTTGGGTTGGGTGTGTAGTCGTGGGTTTGTATTCTTCTTGGTCTGTGTGGTCTTGTCACAGTAGGGCTGGTTTCACAGGGTCTTTGCAGTGATGGGCCGCTTGCAGTGGTGGCAGTGAGTCTTCTGATCAGAGGGTTATAGTGATCGACATACGCCTACTGTATCTTATAAGGATATGGCAAGCCACTGAGGAGTGCCGTGAGCAAATAGAGGAACGAGGCGGGAGACCGATTTCCTTTATAAGGTCATGGAACTCCGAGGTGACTTGCAATATCCTTGCTATGTAGAGTAGGGGCTATTTTATTCCTTAGGATACATGACCCCTTGGCCTTCGATTTCTGGCCTCTTGCTTATTGTATTGCAAGATATCTTCCAGTTGCTGATGCACTTAATCATTTTAGAAGCTGTTTGGATTAAGAAATACAAATATGCAGCTTCTAATGTCCTGCAGAAAAACAGTTCAATAATAAAATGCACCCAACAATGTTTTCATTTTAGAAATACGAATAACCTGTAGATGATTGCTCTCATATGTTAAAGACCAGCAATGTGCAAAGTACACCTACTATCATAAACAGTTCCTTATCACTAAATGGCCCTAAAGTGTCACAGAGGGCTATTGTGCAAGAAAGGAATTTGAAATGCATGTCAGGGATCTAATTAGGTGCTGCGCTGGCAGCTGCCAGCATGCTGTGTGCTGGCCCAAGCAGCAGGCATTGTGATGTCACCACTGAAGTGTAATAGTATTAATGTCATCTTATTAGAGGTCAGGAGTGACGTCACAAACAGCCTGTAATAGGATCGTTATTTACAGGCTTTTATACGGGTATTGCAGGCTGCCATGTGTTGTAAACAGATTGACACGTTTGTTCAAATGTTGATTGTGAGAGGGTCAGTCAGGTTGCTCGGAATTCAGTCCATGCCTGCTTGTATATTCCCTCCACTGGAGCTCTCTGAAAACAGGCAAGTAACTCAGTGGCAGGAGCAGATTGAGGCAGTGCTGGCGTGTTCATGCAGCTGAGGCCTGTAGATCTCGGGTGCGCTACATTATTGACTCTTCTCCTTATAATTTGACCTCACCTGCTGCTCAGGTCCATATGTCATGTGAGGGCCAGTAACTAAACCTATTTAGCTGCATTTGCAGCCAATAGCAAGTCTTAATTTCCCCAAGTCCAAGTTAACAGGCCAAAGCAAAGTGTGGTTTAATTATGATAATGTGGAGTGATCGACCTCAGGGTGAGACAAAAAAGTTAATCATTGCCCACACCTAATGTATGGGTCAGAGAATGTGAAGATGCAAAGCAGAGCAAGCAACATTAACTTGCGTTAATAACTGGCTCCAAGGTCAATAATGCTATAGAAAATGAAGGACTCTATACTATTAACCTACCCCAGTCACTTGCCTGTTGCGAGAAACCTTCAGAGGGGGCCCTATGCTGTAACCTTCCAATGAATGCGGTAATAGAGAATTGTTTTGTTTTTTCGAAAAAGAAGTTCTTAAGATAGTTTGTTTTGCATTTGATCTTTTTCAGCATTTGAAGATTGCTGGCATTGTACAAGTCATGAGTGGTCCCACCAAGGAGAATCGTCCTGTTGGAAGAAGAGCGTGGTGTATCTCTTTTGGACGGAACCAATCAGTGTATGTTTGTTAGGACTGTCCATTTCAGGAATAGCTCTTACCATGTCAGTACTGACTCTCCATATTAGACACACCGATACCCCGATTGTGAAGGCGGCCGGAGGCCCTGTCTTCTACTGTAGTATGGCCTCGCTCATTTGCTCCTTTTCCAGCATTCTTCTCTTTTTTGGAGAGCCCACGGATTGGAAGTGCCAAATCCGGAGACCCATGTTTGGGATCAGCTTTGCGGTCTGCCTTTCTAGCATTCTTGCAAAGAGTGTTAGAGTCTTGTGCGCTTTTGCAAGCCCTGTGGGAAGGCCTACTAAACTGCAGGCCTCTCTGTATCAAATTATTTTGGGCACTGGGTCAGCCTTGCAGGTGGTCATCACTGGCTTGTGGGTTTTCCTAGATCCTCCAGGAGTCCAGCGTATTTATCCCAAGAATCAACCTTACCTGATCGTTGAGTGCTTCAATGAAACCAGCATTGGGTTCTACATCCATATTGGCTATCTCTGTTTCTTGGCTTTCGTATGCATCTCCGTTGCCATCAAGGGACATGCCCTTCCCAAAACGTTCAACGATTCCCAAGGCATATCATTCATGATCATGACCTTCTTTGCCGTGTGGCTGTCGGTGATGCCAGTGCTGGACTCCAGGAAAGAGAAGGTCGCTGAGATTATCTGCATCATGTCCATTTGGTTGTCCTCCTTCAGCTGTTTAGCATTTCTCTTTTTCCAGAAGTGCTACATCATCATTTTCAAACCCATCCAAAACACTCCAGAGTGGATTAAGAAGTCCACCTTTGAGTATTGCCAGCGTATTGCTTCCAAAGCCGATCTGAGCATACAACTGGAGAGCACCATTACCACCATCGACACTTCCACCTAAGAGCACCATACAGAGGTTGAAGTGCACCAGAACATGGAATGGCACCTTGGCCGTCGAGGGATGGGCTGTGAGGGAGTGGAGCCATGTGAATTTGGGGGATTTGTAAAAGGGGAAGACAAAGATAGGGAGAATAGAAGAATGGTTTCCACTGCTTTGTTACAGATGTTCTCTTTGATTGGTTGCAAAGATTACAGACTTGATGTACACGCTAGGATGGTTTTGACACTCCTTTCAGGAAGTTTTCAACAGGAGTGGGTTGGGTGGAAGGTGTAGGGTGGACATTCTCAATGGCCACTCAGATATATCTTTCAGTTGCCCCTCCTTAAATGGCATTTTATGTGTTTCATAAAAATAATGCTCTCAATCTTTACAAAAACGAAAATAAACGAGTAACACAAACATGTCTAGTGTCTCAATGTATTGATGGTGAGGAGAAGCCTTGTATTTTACATAGCAATTTTTTTTTGTCATAACTGATCTGTTGTATAAGGGTTGGGAATGTTATGTTGTGTGCGCAGTGAGCATTGGTAGTTGGCAGAGCGATCAGGATACCGGAGGCAAGGCATGAGATGACAAAGGGGCTGCATGTAGCCCATCAATGAAAGTTGGTTGTCTAACTCTCCTTAGGCTCCATTGACATAAGGCTGGTAATGAGGATAGGAAGATGCAGGGAATGGGACATTTCTTTGAAGACACATAATACAACTTCTGCAGTGATATTGTGCCATGTCAGCAAATGCAGGTGCCTGCCAATGCTGCTTTAATGTTGAAATAATCCCACCTTTCCCCACATGAGCTTGGCCATGATAAATTCTGACTAGATTAGAGAGTCAGATGTTTGGTGAAACCAAGCGTCCATGTTCATCTCTCCACAGAGGGTCCTTATGCAATCGGCAACCCATTCATGTCCAATAGTCTTTCGCAATTGAAGGAACACTTTCTTGAATCAGTGCTAGTTCATATGAGGGGTCAGAAATGAGAGGAGGACACACAGTTGTCAGACATCTTTATTAAAATCGAAGTGTTGGATAAATGCCTCTATGACGCTATCCTAAAGAGAGTTTCCCTACCTTGGAAACTAAAACTAAATATCAGTCTGTGTCTCGCCGTCAAAGTTATATAAACTGTCCTTGTTTCCAACACATACTAATCTGACCCTAACACTAAAAAGGAACATCTAAGGGTGTAAGGAAATGTCTCTCACTGAGTTGTGGCAAAAGTGTTCACAAATAAAGCATTTAGACAAATCCAACAGAAATCGTCTTTTCCAAGGAGAAATCATTGGATGTAGAGGGTGGTTGCATTCCCCTGGATTATTCAAAGAGGATGGCAAAAAAGTGTCTTTTTCAAACAACAGTTTCTTAAGGACGGCAAAAGTATCTCTTTTAAACAACAGTTTCTTAAGGATGGCAAAAGTGTTTCTTTCAAACAACAGTTTTGTAAGGATGGCAAAAGTGTCTCTTTCAAACAGTTCCCTTGTTTCCTTATACCTGCTTCAGGAGGTTTCTGTGCAAACAATATGTCCCATACCTTTTAGCTCTTCCTAGGTTTCTTTGCACTGAGTACAAAAACTTCTTTACCGTGAGATGTTACACGTAGGGTTCTCTGCAACCTCTTTGTTAATTTAGCGGACCACCTGATGGACTTGTCCATCAGAAATCCTCCTGTTAGCTCTTCAGTTCTCTGCTTATACCCTTCTGATAGATATTTTGATTTGAACAGGAAAAGGGGTCTTTTTTCAATTTCACAACCTGCTTGTTTTCTTAGAGTCTCTGGTTCATGTTTTACAAAGTAGGTTTCTTTCTCTGACTTTTAGTGGACTTAATCCTTTAGTAGATTCATCAGATCCCCTGGTATACACTCCTGCCAAGTATCTTCTCACACTTTTAATGTGCTTATTCTAATTCAGCTTGCCTGGTGTTTTGACTGCCAAGACATCCTTTCATCTGTTTCTTAGATCCCCTTCTATACTCCCATGCTCTTCCATGTCATTTCATCGCGGGATGTTTTTTCGCTGGGTTTTTTACCGGAATTTTGTTAGCGAAAAAACCCATTGAATTTTTTTTAAATTATTTTTGGGGGGGTTCCCCTTAACCCCCATTTACTTTCATTTGTATTTATTCCCAAACACCCACACCCCATATATATCATTTACTAACCCCCCGAAATATTTCAATGGGTTTAAAAAAAATGTGTGGCAAAAAACCCAGCAAAAAAACATTCCGCGGTGAAAGGACGTCATACCTCCCATGCCAGGTATATTGCTACAATGTCTTATTCTTCCTTATATTTGAAATGGATTACCTTCTGGGGTCTTGCAGATCCCCTAGTATACTTCTCTGTGCCAGGTTTCCCCTTCCGCCCAAAATGCTCACTGCCTGATGTACTCCTTTTGCCAAGACTTCCTCGCTTTCTTTTAGTATAGTACAGTTGTTTTGCTTCACTGTGCCTATACTTCATTGACTTAAAGTATTACTTGTTCCAAATTTCCCCATATTGATATCTCATACATGAGGACGTGTGCAAGTTCTGTCTTTTGACTTCTTCGTTAGTATTCTTTTTCTTGTGGTAATACTTTCTCCAACCTTCCCCATATTGCCATCTCATACATGAGGATTTGTGCAAGTCATTCCAGCTATCCTGACAGCTCCACATTTACCCACCGGTAAAACTTCTTCTACTCGGCATGACCGCGTCCCTGGTTGCTTTGCTGCTGCTGCTGCTGGCTCCCCGGCGGTTCGCTGCAGTGCCTGCTGTGTCTCTCTTGGCTTCGCGCCACTCCGGTAGGTAATGCTTGCAAGCGGCCATCTGGAAGTGCCGGCTTTCTCCAGCACCGTCCGTTTCCATACTGCTGCCTTCTTACTCAGATATGCTTACTTCTTTTCCGGTTCTCTTCTCCTGGATGTGGACACCATTTTTAAATGTCCTGCGTAATCGAGTTTCATTACGACAGCTAGTCAACATGCTTGGTGTTTCCTTCAATACATATGAACTCCTTCCTCTTCCTCATCTCAGTACCTGAGGCCTTCTGGGAGTTGGTGTCCATAGGATTTCTGGGACTTCTAAAATGATATAGTTTAGGATTTTTGTTTAGAACAAAATCATCAAAGACAGGAGATGATAGGTGTGTTATGTGTATACAAGGCATGAATGGTATTCTGTCTAGAGTGTTTTGTAGGAAGGATTTGGGGGTTTTACAACAGGATGGATTTATATAGTGACAACAAGCCTTGAAGAACCTAGGAATTATGAGGTTTTCCTCCTCAGAAAGAGAAGAAAACTGTGTGTCTCCTGATGGGGTTACCACCTTCCTTGACAGCCATCTCCTCCCACATGATCCTCCCTCATAATACCACCCCCCGGGGCCAGGAAACGGCTGCTGTCCCCAGGCCATGTGGGAGGAAATCTTTGACAGGGAATCAGTGATGACCCCACAGGATTCATCACATTCCTCAAGTCTTAAAAGGGGGTGACGAAGCTGTATGATAACAGAAACCATTTTGTGGTGGAGTCCACAGATCATTGCCACAATTAACTTCACTATGCAGTGGCTGATGTAGCACACATTATTGCTATTTGTTTAGGGAACATAATAGGGTCCAGCAGCACACTGACATATTGACGTTTCATTATGGGGGAACCAGAAGAGGCCAAGAAACCCTGTTGTCACCACAACTGTCCAAAATAGTGAGCAACCCCAAAGGCATATCTTGAATTCATATATATTTCACACACTGTTGTTCAGACAGTTTGCAAGCCCGTGTGAGTACCTCAAGCTCAGCTACTTGCACAGACGTGACATATGGCAATTTACCCTGCCACAAATTGGAAATTCTGATTTCGATAATAGGATCCATCCATGAAGTATGTCAGAAGTGCATTATCTGAAGGAGCATGTGTGAGATATTTTTTGGGGAATTTAGAGGAAATCACTGATACCAACACAGTCATGTCAGGGGCTCTGGATTACAAGCGGTTCAGCATCCTGGGGAGCGGGAGACATGGAGGCTAGATTCAGCACAGGGCATCAGGTTAAAGTAATGTTGGAATTTACAACAGAACTTCATATTTGTTGGAACAGGAAAAAGACATGTGTTGTGTTTTACCATTGTGCAACAATGCCACCAGTGAGTGTGACACAGCCACTTGTAGGTGAGATCCTGACACAATATGTCCATACTGCTGTGCTGCAGCCACTGACCGCAAGCGAGGTTGCATACATGCTGCTACCACATCACATTCTTTGCTATAGCAATGGCTCTCTTATGAAGTGCCTGTACGTGTGTCCATTCTGTAAGAGCAAATCCATTTCTTTCAGGGAAATACAATGTGCATGTCTTCTTGTATTCGGGTAAACCTTAGGCAGCGGCTTCGGACATTTTTCATATTATAATTTTTCTGGCTTCTTCACCTTCTGGTGACCATTGTATGGGTTCTACTGTATGCCCTTCATATAGTGTTGTAAGGGTGTATCCCAACATCGCTGCCTACAGTAACCTACCATGCCCAAGCATGCTTTCATCTGCGTAACTGTTGGACGTTTTGGAATTGTATGCACTGCCTTCTTTATAGATGAGGCATAGGCTCTATGCCCCATTACAACATCATGTCCAAAATAGTGCACTCTTTCCCTGAATAGTTGTAATTTTTGTTTAGAAGCTTTGGCCCTTTGATGGTTATGGCTGTTTGTAATACATGTGTGTCCAATTCACTTGCTTCATATGAAGGGGAATCTATCACCAAATCAATGACATGCTGCACTAGCAGTGACTTTCCTGGAAAATGAATACCATGTCAATCTTTCTAGAGTTGGTGAGGAAACAGAGCAGGGTTTTCGGTGTACACACGTGGTAGCCTAGTCCACGTGTACTGAATTTCTCGAAGGGAAAAATGTGACAAAAACTGACTATCCTTATGTATGGGTATAAAAGAACAAAGCAAAACACAGGTCTACCGAATTGAAGCATATAGCTGATGGTGGTATGCAGGAAACAATGGTGGCTGGGTTGGGCACAACAGGGAATGATGGCAAAACAAAAGAATTAACTTGGACAAATTGGTAAATGTTCCTCCTTGTCTTCTTGACAGGCAAACTCAGAGTGTTAAAGGGGCTAAAGGTGGGAATTATAATACCTTGTTTCAATACTGCCTCTGTAACATGGGTTATTCCCTCCTCAGCTTCTGCTTTTAATGGACACTGGAATATGAGCTAAGCTCTTAGAGGGGTCCATTCTAATCCTTGCTGGCTCAATATTACATAAATAGCCTAACTCATTATCATGGATAGATCACAATGATTCTGGGACGGCATTGCCTAGTTCTTGTAAATTGGGTGACCAATCCCAACACTCATGTGAGAACTGCTTGTGGGGCAAAACCTGGAGAGTGCCTTAGACAGCCTTAGTATTCCTACTACGAACCGACACAAATGTTGGTTACAATAAATGTTGCATTTTAGCTTACACAACAGATCCCTTCCTAGAAGGTAGGAATGCCTTTGTGTCAGTAATAGGACCAAGAGCAACTGTAAGATGTGTTGTGACTTCATATACCACTGTAATGTTGGATATTCCTACTGCTTTTACAGTTTCTTAGGATAATGATACATCAGAAAAATATTGATTGAATTGCAGATTTACTATCACCTCTATCCACCAAACAAGGGATGGATCGCCCATCAAACTTGCAATGAATGTATGGACCCTCCTGATCTAGTGGTATCAGAGGGCTCACAGGGAAAGTAATCTCTTAGGCTGAGTGAGACTGGATCTTGATCAATCTGGGATGACATGAACTTTGGTGTATAAGGATTCAAGAAGCAACTGGCTACATTGGCAAAGGAATTCGGAAATGGACCTGGCGCACCATCATTAGATTTGTGGGGAGGAGGGAATGCTATACTTGGGTATTGGGGAAATAATGTTTCTGGGATCTGTAGGAACATTCATTTTTCCAATGTTCTGTTAGTTCACAATAGTTATAGCCCATTATTTCAACATAATGTCCCTGCTGTCCCTGATGCACAGGTGTACGTGCTGATTTGGGTTTGAGGCTCTGCTGGCCTTCTCGCTGCCTGACCTCCAAAAACTCCTCTGAACCCTTTTCCTGCCCCAGGGGGGTATCTGCCCTTGTGCCTGTGCATTTTGTAATTATGGAGTCATGAGCTTATTTTCAATGTTCTGCTTCCTTTGTTTCTGGCACGATAGACATTGGTTCGCCACAGCCTCTAGTTCCGATAATGACTTATTTTGCCACTCTATACAAATTCTTTTACGCTGTGCTTGTATTTTCAGTTTTAGGCCAGAAACAACAGAATTTGTGATTGCTTTTTGGGCTGTTTCATTGGGTTTAGTTACATCAGAATATTGAGTGAAAATTATCTTTAGACGATCTAAGTAATCTGTTGGGGGTTCACCCTTATTTTGCTTATTGAAATAATGTAGGATCTTCAGGCTCTTCAGGTAAGTTCCAACAAGTTACTTTATTCAGCTTACATAAAGTTACATCAAGATGTCTCAGTATGAACCACTGGCTCCCATCACCCAGGCAGGGCCTCTCCAACTTCCTGAGCATGGAACCTTAATACAGAACATTCTCCACACATACAGCAATATTCTCTCTTACATCAAAAGCCTCATATATCCATGCCAAGCACTATACAACACATCTCCTCACCACAACACAACAAAGCACTTCACAACACATCTCCTTTCCATAATGCAACACTCCATCACACTCTGACCGCACCTCTCAATGCTTCCATCACCTGCACGTGGATTCAATTACAACTCACCCTTCTTCCTCAACACCCCATTTTTATTCCACACCCAATCACCCACACACACCTCTACTCTCTGCCGACCATATTTCTTGTTCTCCTTTCTTACCCACTCTTCCTTCTTTCTTTCCAGGGTCCTCTTCACGTCCTCCATCACACAATTAGACTCCCTCGCCCTTCCTAGCCAGGGAGGCAAAACCTTTGTATTGGAGTTTCTCCCCCTCATCAACTCAAATGGGCTCATACCAGTGGCAGCATGGGAAGCCATGCACAACACATACAGCATCTCCCTCACAGCAACATTTGTGTCCTTTCCACATGCATCTGCCAACCTCACTGCCTCCATCACACATCTCTTAGGATGATACCCTGCCTTCCTCTTGTGCTTTATCCAAAAAAATATTCAACAAATATTCTTCAAAACATCCTCCGACAAATTGTCAGCCATTATCCGTCAACACAGAATTGGCCAAACACTCTCTCTCGAACACACATTGTAGAAATTCAACTACAGGACTCTCTGCAATCTCTCAAACAATCCTCCTTTGTAAACAGTTGGGAACAACCACACGATCCCACCGATGCAAAATACCATCCTTGACGCTTAACTTAGAGCGCACTTCCCAAAAGGCCCTCTCCTCATCACTCAACAATCTCTTTTCTGGCAAACCCTGGCCCACAAATCCAATTACTGTTTGAAAAAATGCTCTCCTCCCTCACAGCTCTACACCATTCTTCCAGAGACACAACTCCATCATGAGTCACAAACACAGTATCAGTCACTTCTGTCACATCCGAAACTTCACCATTGACAACACCACCCAACCTCGACCAATGATCTTCCAAAACATTCTCCTTTGCTGGGATCAGCACCATGACGAACGTGGGACCCTGCATTCTGGCCACCCATCCAGCAACTCTTCTCAACACCTTGACCAACCCTTTCTCTTCAAAAATCACTTTGAGAGGCTTATGGTGAGTTTTTATGGTAAACTCTGCCCCCACACAACATTTTTTAATTTCTCCACTGCCCAATGACACACAAGGGCTCAATTTTCAAGGACAGAATAGTTTTTTCCACTCCTCTCAAAATCCTTGAAGCATGTGTGATCACATGCTCCAAACAATCCTCACCAACTTGTGCCAGTTCAGCGCCAATGCCGCTATTACTTGCATCTACCATGATGACACACCTCTTTTTTGTATCGAATTTGGCAATTCGTCTAGCCAAGTCAATCTGTGTCTTAATTTGCATAAATTCCTTCTGACACTCCACACCCCACAAACACTACTCCTTTTTTTCATAGGCTCCTCCTTTTAACCACTTTGTCAGCAAAGTTATGAAAAAACTTCTGAAAAAACTCAATCCTTCCTAGAAACTACCTCAGGTCAACCTTATCCTGGGGAGATGGCACCTTCATTGTCGCATCAACCATGCCAATTTTGGGCCTTAAACCCTTCGCAGATATTTTGTGCCCCACAAACTCCACAACATCCTTCCTAAACACGCACTGCTCTGCTCTGTGTAATACCTCTTTCTTTCAAAATATTGGCCACTTTCCTTAGGGTTCCTTCATGCTTCACTAGGGTCTCTTCACATACCCATATATTGTCTTGAAAACAATGTACGCCCTGCAGGCCTCTCAAAAGAATGCCCATCATCTTCTAAAAGACAGATGAAGCAGAGACTAGCCCAAAGGGTATCCTGTGGAATTGGAATACTCATTCATGGTCATAAAAGCAGTTCATTTTCTTGACTGTTCATCTAAGTCTATTTTCTGGTAGGCTTAGGCCATGTCAAGTCTAGAGAAATACATTTGCCTTCCCCACCATTGCCAGTATCTCTGTCATATTAGGGAGTGGATTCCTCTCCACGACACACTTGTTGAGCTCTCTTAAATCCACGCAGAGCCTAAGCTCACCGCTTAACTTTTTCACCACCACTAAAGGTGACATGGATGATGCGACGAGTTGGTCTCTCGTGAAACCTGGTAATGGACCTGCATGGCAAGATAAGAAGGTTAAGCAAACTAGTCTGTTTCAGGGGGTTCAGAAAGAAGAGAGAGGAACCACTGTCCCTAACAAGTAAGTCCCATCAAACAGGGAGAAGAAAAGGGGGAGCTGTGCCCCATTGGATGACCCAGAGAGGAGAGAAGAAAGAAAGGGAAGCTGTGCCCCGGTATACTGCTTGCGTCGGATGCAGGATATTCAGGCTCCAACTCATACAGAAACATTCTCTCTCTCACACTAGATCATTCTCTCTTACATCACCTGTCTCCTGCATCCATCCCAAGCACTATACAACACATCTCCCTTCCTTCCAGACCTCACCACATCACAATGAAGCACTTCACAACACATATAATTTCCAATCTTCCAGTAGGTCTTTTGGGGGAGGATCTTGGGAATAACGGTAAACAATCTATTCCTGGCTTGTTAATGTCATCTGTTATTTCAGCACTCTGAGACCCAAGTGTGTGTAGCGCTATATAAGAAATAGATATTATTATTAGAAATAGATATTATTGCTCCAGGGTGTCGCCAGAACTCGGATCTGTCACCGGCCAGTTGGCATATTGTTGTCTCTCCCTAAACGCTGGAGGCATGATTACCCTCATAAACCAATTCTTATTAGCCCATGCAGGATCAAAGCAATGTGCGATAGTAATTTCTTCAATAAAATGCTGAGGCTTTTCCTTTATATTGGGGAACTCATTAGCCAGATTGTGCAAAACCCTGGAATCCAGTTAACCTGAACAGTAAGTATGTAGGGATCTTCCCCTTCTCCTGCAGGAGAACCCAGCATTTACCTTAGAGTTGCCTGAAGTACAGTAGATCCCCCTGTTGCCAGTGGAGTGTACGAGGGAGGTGAAATAGGCATCTGCAGAAACCCATGCATTGCACCACTTCTCCTCCTCCATCATTGGGGAGAGAGAAAGTACTTGGTCCAGGTTGCACCGCTGCAGTCAATACCGGCACTTGTTTGGACAGCATGGCAGGTACCTGAGCGATCCCCGGTGACAGGCCAGTCAAAGCTGTAGTTTGGCATGCAGAGTCGCAGTGCGTACACTAGTAAAGAAATCAATAATGTTCTCAGCAGTCTCTCCATCTTGCCCTTCTTCCTGTTTCTCATCTGTTATGTGGAGTCACAATATGGTAGATGACCAATCCATTATGTTTGCCTCTATAGGCCTGATTCACAGAACGTTTTCCTATGGGATTGGCCATTATAAAACGCTTCTATGAATCAGGCCCAATACGTTTTAAGAATTTAATCTGCCCTCTTAATCATTCATTAGAGTCCTTCAGCCCCCTGATTTGTTTATGCATTCTGCCTGGTTGTTGCCTCCACAAACCATGGGCCTCATTACGAATGTGGCGGAAAAGCAACAACGGCGCTGGTAGTGCTACCCTTGTCGTTGTTACCTCTCCGCCACATTACCAGTCATGCAGAGCGGCACCCGCGAGCAAAACTCGTGATTGCACCGGCACCGTTATAAACCGCGAATGGGGAATTACCGGCCCATTCATCTCGTAATAGGCCGGTAATGGCCCATTCGCTGGTGCCGGGGGCTGTAGCGAGTTTGGCACGGCTACCGCCAAACCCGTAATGAGGCCCTATGTGACATATGCCCCCACTGTGACCTTCTGCTTCTGCACTTCCAAAATATCCTTGAACACCACTAGATTATCAAGATTAACAGTTCCATCTAATGGAAAATGGCTGTGTCAATTGTCTTCTGTTAACAAATACCAGACAGCAAGAAATTCACATGTAGCACAGTTATAGTTAGCAAACATAAAATTAGCAGGCGTACTTTAGTTGGTGCTTCCACAGGCTTAGACTGTTCTTTCCCATGGCTGTCACTTGTTTTAGTACCACTTATTCACTAACGTTTACCTCTGGAAATTCATACTGTGACTCCACTCTTGTGTCGCCATCAGCAGGGAGGGGTCAGGCTTTACTGAGACTCTGCAAAGTGGTCCTGAAAGGGATTTAGGAACGCTCACACTGTGGTCATCCCATCTGACCCTATTTATCCTGGACAAGATTGTTCTTCTAGTACCTAGTTTGTCCGATTTTACTTACTACACCAGGACACCAGATATTGTTTGGGATCCACAAACTTTTTTACCAGACTGGAATCTACAATATACCAGAAGCATATCAGCACTTACCAGCCCAGAATTATCTAACCTAAAGTTTCCAATACTTTGCCAGATTAATATTAGGAAACAGCAAATATGATTACCATAACCTTGATAATTAACCAGGCAAAAATAAACAGCAAAACAGGTAACCAGCCCAAAATTTACAGCCCCAAATCTGCAACTTTTTTAACCATCATAAATACCCTTGGATCTCCTGTGTGGCCCATGCAAGAGCGCCACTTATAGTCAACCTTTTCCCGACCACCTCTTGGATTTTTTAAGCAGGGTTACTTACCATTTATATTTGTTGTGCCCTGGGAAGTTCAAGAGGAGGCTCCCTGCAAGCTCGGCTGTGCACCCACGCTGCGCGACATGTCCGCGTTGCAGCACCAGAACTGTTGGAGAAACCAGGCTTATGCATCCCTTTAGGGTAATGGCAAACGAAGACAAGGGGCCTCATTACACGGTAGGCGGCAGCCATGGCGCTATTAGCACCATGGCTACCCCCTTACCGCATTCCGGGTCCGTGTTCTCGGAATAGGGACCATTCCGGGAACCATTACCCATTCCCATTGAGCCCCCATAGGGCTCAATGGGAATGGGGAAGGAGCTAATAACGGAGCAATTTGTGGTACCATTATTAGCTCTGAAGTCCCTTAGCGGGTCCCTTCCCTAACGCCTGTTAAGGGACCCGCTAAGGGACCTTGTAGTAGGGCGGTAAGGGATTACCGGCACCGGTGCTGGTAATCCCTTACCGCCTACCGTGTAATGAGACTCAATATATTAATTGACTTGCAAGTAAACAAAAACAGCATCCTCAATCTATCCGGGCGTCGTACGTCACTGACCAGACCTACCCTCCAGAGCCCTATCCCTTATAGGTCACTACTTATATGACTAGGAAAGATTCTAGAACATTATTGCTAGGCCTTCAGGCACATTTATTCTGCCTCCTGCCAAAACAAGAACCCAATTCATGAATATTGTAATCCATCTTTAATGTTTGTTACGTTCCGCCCTGCGTCCCGCTACGCGGTGACGCAGGGCGTTCCTAATAAAAGCCCCGCCCCCGCGCTCGGGAGGCAGTTCCGGGGCAGACCATCCACGCGTGTGTGTGTGCATTTTTGCTGCTCCCGCTGGTGCTGCGCCACAGGCCGTGCGGCCTATTCCAGCGACGCGAGCCCCCGCGCGCGCATGCCGCGTGCTGCAACATAACAATGGCGACGAGGTGGAGCGAATACGAACACGCGCTCAGCGTTTACAGCACATAGATGGCCCGCAGCCATTGCGGCGAAATGTTTTTTTTTTTTTTGCCTCTCCTTCTCATTCGCCCTCTACTCGCCGGCTGGGCATTGTGGAGCCATCTGGCATCTGGCCTCCCACACTAGAGGGCAGCAACATGAACTGGCATCAAAACCACGTGGGAGCACCAGTTCCTGAACTTTCCGTCACAGTGCTTGGAAAGCGCAGCACTTCCAGGGAAGGCCCAACTTCACGGCGCTGGTGGTCGTCCGTAGAGCTCACGCCAACACCGACCAGGTACACGTCAACATGGCGGCCGGTACGTCCACCCCTGGGCCCACCACGCCGTCCAGAATTGCGGCAAACCTGTCGTTGACATCACCACAGCCTCGCACACAAGGAGGTTCATCGACACTGGTCCAGCCTTTTGACCCCTTTACGGACCCATCATCAAGTGGACCCAGATGGCAGCTGTGGATCCAGAAATTCGAGATGGCGATGGAGTGCAAAGATATAACGTCAGCCAGAAAGATGAAGGCGCACCTACTGCTCAGTGTGGGTGACGAGGTACTGCGCATTTTCAACTCCTTGAATGTGGACGATGGCCAAGATGCATACCAAAGCGCAAAAGATGCCCTCACGGCTCATTTTCTCCCTCAACTGAACCCGACTATGAGACGTTTATCTTCTGCACCACTATACAGGCAGCGGACGAAACCCTGGATGCCTACCACACTCGGTTGAGAAAATTGGCCATGTCCTGCGAGTTCACAAATGTTGAGAGGGAGATCAGGGGGCAAATTATCAACGGCATACACTCAGAAAAACTAAGACACCTGATACTCAGCGAGAGAGGTATTCCCCTGCAACGGATCCTTGAACTTGGACGACAAAGGGAACTAGCTCTCACCAGAGCGGCCAACATGGAGGCCACGCTACACAGATTGCAACCTGCTCTCAACACAACCATGGTGGCCCAGATCACCAACAAACAATCCTCGAGGGATGACTACAGTGGGGGCTATGGCCAGAACAGGTGGCAACCGCGCATTCCTGGGCCCACAGAGTGCGGCTGGTGTGGTGGCCCCGGACATGGCTGCCGCAACTGTCCCGCACAAGGCACCACATGTGGCGCCTGCGGCAGGAAGGATCATTATGCAAAGGTATGCAGATCAGCGGGCACCTCCACGCAGCCCCCACAGAACCTTCCAGAGAAGAACGCGAGCAAGAAAAAGAAGCAAGCCAGTGCAAGGAGGGTCGCAGTGGCCAACTCTTCCACGGAGGAAGAAGGGGATGATGTCTCGGCAGGGCAGCAGGATCCCGGTAAGGATAACGATAGGAAAGGGAGGAAGGTATACCTGGTGTCTGCATTAAGCCAAGGTCAAGAAACACAAAGAAAATCTGTCCGAAGGCGCAAGTGCATGGTCACCGTCCAAAACCAGCGCATTCTCATGACCATTGACACAGGCGCCTCGGTGAATGTTATGCCCACAAGCATATTCCAGACTCTAAACCCTCAACCAGACCTGAAAAGCACAGACACGCTGTTGTATGCATACGGCAGCCGGAAGCCCCTACCAGTCATTAGCAGGTTCCGCACTACCTGGAACACGGCGAAAACAGACTATGGTCGAAAGTCTATGTCGTGAAGGCAGGAATTGAAAGCCTCCTGAGTGGGGACGCAGCAGAAGATCTGGGAGTGGTCAAATTCATCTGCCATGTCGATGAAGCCGAGGAGGTGGAGAAAATGTTGAGTCAATACCCCAAGTTGCAAGATGGAATTGGCTGCTTGAAGGGCAAAACCATCAGACTGCACATTGATGAAACAGTACAGCCGAAAGCCGTAAGGCATCGGAGGACACCATTCCACATGAGAGAACAAGTGGAGCAGGAACTCAAGGCACTGGAAGAAGCCGGCATCATAGAGGCGGTCACAGGGCCCACACCATGGGTCTCTCCAATGGTTGTAACGCGAAAGCCTAAACAGCCCGGAAAAGTCCGGATTTGTATAGACATGCGTCTCCCTAACACTGCCATCAAAAGAGAACGCCACATCACCCCAACGATCGACGAAATCGTGGCGGACCTCACGGGGTCTTGTGTATTCTCGAAAGTTGATCTGAAGACGGGGTATCACCAACTCAAACTCCACAGAGACTCTCGCTACATCACAACATTCTCGACGCATTTGGGGTTGAGGAGATACAAACGCCTGAGTTTCGGGATATCGTCCGCTGCTGAGGTATTCCAGCAAACCATCCAAGAGGTCATCAGGGGCATCCCTGGTGTTCTCAACGTGAGCGACGACATTCTGATTCACGCCCCCGACAAGAAAGAGCATATCAAGAGGCTTCATACCCTACTGGGCAGACTACAAGAAGCTGGGCTGACCATACACAGGGAGAAGTGTGAGTTCCTCAGGTCGGAAATCACTTTCTTTGGTTACAAGTTCGGCAGCACGGGCATCTCCCCTGATCCCCAGAAGGTCGCAGACATTCAGGCTGCAAGCCCACCGATGACCCCCACAGAGGTACGCAGCTTCTTAGGTATGGCTACCTACTGCGGGAGGTTTATCCGAAACCTGGCCACCCTATCTGAGCCATTACGGGAACTGACGAAAGCAAACATTAAGTGGGACTGGGGGCAGAAGTGCCAAGACTCGTTCGAAAGCATCAAGGAATCCCTGTCCGTCGACACCAAAATGGCATATTACAATACCGAGCTGCCCACAGAACTGTTCGTGGATGCAAGCCCCGTTGGGCTCGGAGCCATCCTAATGCAGGTGACGAAGGAAGGGGAGAAAAGGCCGATTGCCTACGCCTCGAGAGCCCTCACGGAAACCGAACAGAGGTACTCCCACATTGAGAAAGAGGCCATCGCCGTGCTGTGGGGGTGCAGGCACTTTCATCTCTACTTATATGGGCGGCGGTTCACGACAATCACTGACCACAAACCCATCTTCATGGGAACGTCGTCACACCCTCCGGCACGAATCACCAAATGGCTACTACATCTTCAGCAATACGACTTTGAGCTCATCTACCAACCAGGCAGTGGAAACCCCGCAGATTTTCTCTCGAGGCATCCGCGAGCGGCAACCCAACAAGAAATCCAAGTGGCCGAAGAGACTGAGGAACATATATGCCAAGTGGTACGCGCAATGAGACCAAAGGCTGTGAGCATCGAGGACATCGATTCAGAAACTCACAAGGATCCTTGTTGCAACTTCGTGAAAGATGCCATTATCTCAGGTGACTGGAAAACCTTCATGAGACACACACACAACAGAACAGCGGAAGCGAAAGGGTTTCTGTCCGGCATGTTCACCGTCCGGCAAGATTTGTCGATCACAGAAGCGGATTGATACTAAGAGGAAACCGCATTGTAATCCCTCTCAGAATACAAGACAGGATAGTGGCCCTAGCGCATGAAGTACACCAAGGACTCGCAAGGACAAAAGCCCGCATAAGGCACAGGGTATGGTTTCCCCAGATCGAGGAACGGGTCGAGACACTCATTAGCACGTGCCTAGCCTGTGAGATAACGGGGGCCCGCCAGAACCGGAACCAATTCTATCGGCGGAACGTGGCCGCTCTCGGTGGGAGGCCATCAGCATTGACTTCTATAAGCTACGAGAAGGCCTCCATCTTTTGGTGGCCGTTGATGACCACTCCCGATATCCGGAAGTTGAGATAGTCGAATCCACAGCAGCGGAAGTGGTCATTCCGGCCATAGAGAAAATGTTCGCAACTCACGGACTACCTACCTCCATCAAAAGTGACAATGGGCCACCGTTTACAGGGGAGGAATTCAAAAACTATCTGCAGGACCTTAATATAAAGTATCATCACATCATGCCGAGATGGCCCCAGGCCAACGGGGACGCAGAACGGTTCATGAGAACCATTAACAAGGTGCTAAGGGTATCCAAGGCGAACGCCAGCCCGTGGAAGGTTGACCTCTACCGTTTCCTCCAGAACTATCGAGTCACCCCCCACAGCACAACCGGCATACCGCTGGCGGACCTCATGTTCCGCACCGTCATCAGATCCTCGATTCCGCACCATCCAAGTAGGACCCCGGACGAGGTCAACGAAGGACGCATGGAAATGAGGAGAAGGAGTGCCAACGCCCACATAAGTGGCAAGAGGAGAGCGAGGCCATCCAATCATCTAGTGGGGGACCAAGTCGTCATGCTACGCAACCCCACCAAGTCAAAACTCGACACCAGATACGAGGAACTGCCATGGATCGTCAGTGACCGGCACGGAACCATGGTGACTGTGACACGAGGACGCCGTCAAGTGACGAGGAACTCGTCGTGGTTCAAGGTGGTGCCTCGCAACCTGTGGTCTGACAGTGAGTGCCACCGGGAAGACGAGGATGCTCAGCCCAGCGAAGAATAGCCTGGGTCCACAACGGAGGAGACGGGAGCGATGGATGGAACTTGGGAACTGCTGGATGCACCCGGACTGGAGGACCCGAACAGCGAAGGTGAGCCAGATCATGAGCCGGGGTGTAGGCCCCAAGAAGGGCGATACGGTCTGAGATCTGCCACGAGACAGCCAGCCAAGTTAAATGACTATGTGTGGTAGTTTGATGCACCCGGACCACGAACATTAATGGCAGGGTAGCTATTTGTTAAAGACATGAACAGATGTTGAACTTATAGATGATGTCAGTTATTGTTATGTTTGTTTTATAATAAAGGAGGAATGTTACGTTCCGCCCTGCGTCCCGCTACGCGGTGACGCAGGGCGTTCCTAATAAATGCCCCGTCCCCGCGCTCGGGAGGCAGTTCTGGGGCAGACCATCCACGCGTGTGTGTGCATTTTTGCTGCTCAGCTGGAGCTGCGCCACAGGCCGTGCGGCCTATTCCAGCGACACCAGCCCCCGCGCAGCGCATGCCGCGGGCTGGAACATAACAATCTTCAGTTCTGGATATGATGCAATGCAGTGTCTTCCGGTCAGTGGATCCCTTACCAAGGAGCATTGCATCTCCAACCCCGTTATGACTTCAGCCTGTCCTCCTCAGCTGAGAGGCGCTGAACGCCCACCTCCAAGACAACTTATTTTCGCTTATGAACAACTCATTGCTCTCAGCAGTCCAAACTGGATCCGACCGACATGCTCGGATCGCATGGCCCACTGCCCAATTACCCCAGCCAGACAGTGATCTGTAGTTCTCTTGACCACTGCGCATACCTGAGTGACCTCAGAGTCGGAGCAAGTACAGGCAAATCCAATATGGGTTGCAGTGTCCTAATACAAGTCTGCTATAAAAGACGAGATCATGGTGAGAATTATTCTTTTTGGGCAGCGGTGTTGAGTGGCTCATCCTTTTAATCATTGCAAAGATCCACTTGAAAAAGAAATATTTCCCACCTCTCATCATTTATTTATTTATTTAAACTATTTACTCCCACAGCCTTTCCTGTTCACTTTTGTCCTGTTTTTGTCCCATTGATCTTCCTTTCCTGGTGGGGGGGGGGGTGGAGGGGTGACTCTGCGGCCCTCTCTCACACCCTTTCACTCTCTTTCTCTCTTTCTTTGTCTTTGAAACTGGTTTCCTGAGAGATCAGTTACCTTCCACTCTGGGTTAGGTATGACCCTTTTGTCAGGGTAGTACTGGCAACGTTTGGCCTCGGGTGAAGACTAACATACCTGCCCATAGTGCAGCGGTCCCAAACCACGAGTCTGTGTTACCAGACCGGCAGACGCCCACGGAAACGGAATATTTGACGTTAAAAAAAACAGAAAAATAAAACACATAGGAAGCAATCATTTAGTGCAGTTTTTCATAACATGAGGAGCACCATTTTCTGATAGGCACAGAACCACAAATTACATTTGTGGAGCAGCATAGAAATAATGCAACGAGGTTCTTAGGTGTAGCTGTGGACCTTTTCAGGAGTACTCCTGCAACACTGCCTCTCAACGCCTAGTCTTTTTTTTTTTTTTTTTTTAGATTATTGGGAAAGTGCATTTAAATTGCTTACATTAACCGATTTTGCCATAACTGTTGGAAATAGCTGGCTACTTCATGCAGCCAGTTCCTGTAAGTGAATTCGGGTGCGTTTGAAACTCCTGTTATATGGTACCAGTCCTAGGGACTAATCTTTTATTTGGTTCTAAATCATCCAATTTACAGCTCTGATAACCAATGTTTCTGAAGCAAGCTCAACAGTACCATCAATATTGCCCCAAATATCAGAGGCTGAGTCTGCTCCATCAAAATCAGAACTCATTGGTCGATCTACGACCTCTCCTGAGATAAGCCGTGTTTTCTGTGTCCACCATTTCAGTCAGTAGCCCAAATGTCCAAGTGAACGAATCAAAAATATCCAACCAAAGAGTCAGAATATACATATAATTTGCAGCAACACACAGCCACTATCAGAGGTTATTGCTGGTCCCATGACACCTAACCAACCCATATTATATACACATTAAGCACGCAACCATCCGCCCATACAGCAACACGCACAAACCGACAGCACCTCACAACCAGAGAGCACATAGGTGCTATATTAATACCACTTAACACATTTTTTATGAAAAATGTAAAACAACAAAATGCAGCTATTTGCACAGTCTCACAAAGCCACGGTCATAACTCGGTGGGTTCAGAACTTGCTGCAGACATTTAATTGCAATGGTCAAGCCAATGGTTCTTCAATCCTGCACTCATCTTTTCACCCTCCCACGTTTTGGATAATTCCATTAGATAAACAGGGTCCAGCAGTGTATACAAGTGTGCACTAATGTTTTCAGCATAGAGCATTTTGAAAGTGGGGCCTATTTAGCTTAGCTCACTTTCTGAGAAAGTAAACCACTATAACATAGCAAAAACCAGGGCTGGGAGGATAGCTCATAGCAAAACAGGTTTGAATCCCGGTCCCACGCCTAGAAACTTGTTTCCTATTAAGCGTGTTATTGAAGATTAATTAATGAATTAACATAATCAAAAAAGCTCAGCATTTCACACCTTCGCAGATGACATTGGGCCTCATTACGAGTCCGGCGGTAACAGAGCCGGACAAACCGGCAGGTTCCGCCGGACTCGTATTACCATTCCGCCTCCGTGATTCCCGGAATCACCAGGGAATTACAACCCCAGTGACCCAGTAATTCCGGAGGGGGAATTCGGTAAATACCCATTCCCATGGAGTCCCATAGGACTCCATGGGAATGGGGAAGTGGAAACACCAGCACCATGCTGTAATGGTGCTGGTGTTTCCACATCCGCCTGCAGGCGGGTGGTGTTAAACCCGCCAGGTCAGACCTGGCAGGAGTGACACCTCCCGCCTGCGGAACTCGAGATCAGCCGGTCCGGAAACAATGGTGGCGGCGGGTTTACCGCCACCGTTATTTCCGGACCGGCTGGCCCGTAATGAGGCCCATTGTGTCACAGCCACAAAATATTCATTGGTGATATGGTTAGTTTTAGAGAGTTTATACGAGGATGTGGAAAGTGAATATTGCTACTAACTGTGTAGGAGTATTTTTTTTTCCAATGCTAATACTAAAGAGATATTTAAAGAAAAATAACGAAAGCATGTTTTATAGTGACAATACTGACATATATTCTTGAGGCAGTCCTTGTGATTTTCTTTGGGAACAAACAGCATGAGATTGCGTTTCAAAATGCCATTGTACTGTTGGAATGTTGGCATCTATTAGAGTATTTCATGGGTTTCGTTGGAGAACTGAACGTAAATTCTATGGAGGATTTTTACCCAGTTTCCCTGTAGTTTGTATAGTAAAATCCACAATTTTGATAGATTATTTTTTTTTAAAAACCCGACAGGAGAGCTACGCCGAATCCCCTTGAATTAATTATGGTTCGCACGCTGTATTCCCATCTCGGGTCAATTCAGAGAAAACATTTACGTCCCGATTACTATAAACATTCATCACCTATCCGTCACTGTTCAGCAGTTATTTTGCATCTTCATTAGTGTTGTGCATTAGAAGAGACACCATGAATTTCTGTCACTTACATCGACTCATTGCGTGGAGTAGTGATAAATATATATATTACACGGCCCGAGGTAGCGGCCGTGTAGTTATGGTTAAGTTGATAAACTCATAGGAAGACCACTTTTTCGGTGGCTTATAACTTCGCTCCGCCTGGAGGAATCCTCACCAAACTTTGGAAAAAAAGCATATTGCCCGCTCTGAATACATTTTTTCAGCACGTTTGGTGAGGTTTCGTGCAGGGGGGCAAAGTTATAGGGGGGCTCCCAATTTTATTTTTCCATAGTCTGAATGGGGAAAAACTTTGCGCACAGGTACAGGCCGAACGGCTGGATAGATTTGCACCAAATTTGCGGCAGGAGCGGGGGCTTGGGGCAGAAAGTGTGCTTTTATGTGTTTGGTGGAAATCCGACCAGTACTTTTGTTGCAAAGAACTGAAATGTACTTCTAAATAAATTTGTGATATCTGAGTCTGCTGCGCTGACCCATTTCCCTGTTCACTCCACGTACAGAAGTCATATTGGCTTGCAGTACGCCGTGATGTCGGCGAACATTGAACACAGCAAGTGGTTGGCTGGAAGGAAGCGTGCTGTGCGTAGACGTTTTTGGGAAACACTGCCATGGTGTATCGGAGGACAGTGCAGCACCGAAAGGGACTGACAAACATAATGTAAGGCATGTGGTGGTGGGAAGAGGGGATGGAAAGGGTGGGGGAGAGAGAAGTGGTTCATCAGAGATATGAGATTATTAGGTGGATGAAGACAGTGGTGTGCCTGCAGTATCTGTGCATACTGTGCCAATTTGCTGGTCCCGGCACAGGCCACAATCATGTGTGGTGAATGCAGGCAGCCTTCGCTATGGCACGATAGCTCGTGCCACGACCTCTTACCTTGCTGACTGGTGGTACCAGAATAGCAGATGGGGAGTGCACTGCAAAACATATATTACGCCATGTGGTGGTGGGCAGAAGGGATGGAAAGAGTGAGGGAGTGAGAAGTGAATCATCTGAGATAAGTCGATAGGTGGACGAAGATGTTAATGTACCTACAGTGTCCTTGCGTACAGCGCAAATTCACGGGTCTCTGCACAACTGTCTCCCATGTGTGCTGCATGCAAGCAGGCTTCATTATGGCATGATAGCTGGTGCAGAGACCTATTTCCGTGGTGACTGGTGGGAGCTCAATTGCAGAAGGGGAGTGCATTGCACATGCCATACCCATTATAAGATAGTGTGTACTCCGGTCTGTTGCTTGGATGGAGGCCTTGCAGCGACAACTACGTGCTGTGGTTGGAATTAGGTTTCACATTGTTGCCTTCTGTCTGTGGTACGTCAGCATTGCATAGTTGGGTGATTGCATGGGTGCAGTGCTTCCCAGCACATCCTACAGTGTTTAATCCATGGCTGCAGCTACTGGAGTGAACAGTTGTGCAGTGAGTCCACAAAGTGCAGTGTTGTAATACTGACAGTATTGAAGAGGGTAGGGATGAAGTGCACCTTCTTTGTGCATGGATACTGCAGTGTCCATCGGATTGCATAGTGTCCATTGCGCGGATTGGTGACTTCTGTACTGCAGTATGATGTATTGCTTATCTGTACTGAATAGAGAGCTGGGAGATGTACTATGTCCATGGAAGTGGGTAGGGGTGGCGGAGGCAGTGCTATGTTTGTGGAATCTGCTAACTGTTACATGTTTCCATGCATCGCTGTGTTATGGTGCTGGGATTGGGTAGAAGTGCCACTGGCTATGTTACATTTGTGGATTGTGGTTTATGGCCACATGTTCTCATGCATGGCTTCATTATGTTGTGATGGGTGTCGGCAAGCATTAGACTCTTCTGTGCATGGTCAAAGGTGTGATGGGTGCCACTCTGCACGATTTTGGATGCTGACATTGTGGTTTTTTTCCCACAGCATTGTACGGAAGGTGCTTTGGAAGCACATGTGATGTGTACTCAGAGTGTTGAATGGTAAATATGCAGTGCTGTACAGAAATTATAGTGTTGAATGCAGACTTCTTGGCTGTGGTTGGTGCATGCATGCATGAATATTTCACAATCCTCAATGAGGGAGTGCTGGAAGAAGAACAGTGGAGAGGGGAGAATGACTGAACCTGCTTTCCTGCTTTGTAGCCCTCGCTGTAGCTGATAAAGCACACGCGCCACATCATGCCATTCTCAGCATGGTGGGCATGCAAATGAAACTGTGGGAATTATGGAATCATGTGTCAAAGGTGTGGTTCTGAGGAAGGGGCGGTACTACTTTCTCCCAATACTCTCTGTGTAATGGGGTTGGTGGACATGGAGAGACGCACAGTGCTGATCGTGGGTGATACATGTGTACAAGATCTGTACAGGTTTGCTGTGCAAAGAGGCGTTGCTGCTTATTTCGTGTTGGAAGGAGTAGACGCTTTGTGGGCCAGTCTCGATGCGTGTTGTTTTGATGGGATGGTTTGCCTTTGCAGATATGTGGCCTCTATCGTTACTGGTGAAGTTGTTGTGGTGTATTATGGAAGTCTACATTTGGGTTACATGTCGTATGGGCATTTGCCCCGTCACTTGAAGAAGTTGATGACTGCACTGATGCTGATTTTTCCCACTGTTAAGGTCGTTTTCTCATCCATTCCCCCAAGATGAGTATTGGACCATGCCGGTGTAATTTGTCCACAGCTACAGGTCGAAAGGTGTCTGCATTAATGTGCACTGATGGACTGTTTTGCACCCATTATGAGAGCATGAATTTCCAAAACATGCACTGCTTTCATGCGTATGGCATTTCTTTGAACGCCATTGGCAATGGCATTTTCTTGTACACTGGACACAAAGCGTTGCCCTTAACTCGGTAAAAAATGAAGGAGGAGAAGCAAACCAAAAGTCATACAAAGAGGAAAAAAAAGGTGGTTTGCAAGCATGTAAAAAAAGAAATGTAAAAAACACAAAAACAAAGAAAAAATAAAACCTTTTCAGAGGGACCACTAAAGACCCAATCGCCTACCCTGTTTGCCACTCCCCCCACCCTTCCTAGCATGAAAACTCTGTGGATTATGCTGTAGTTTCAGGATTGCACATGCCACATCCAGCCATTTTCAGGATGGGAGCCATGGAAATGGGACTGTGCAGCAAAAGACAGTCCTCAATAAGGTTTGTGCTTGTGGTGTGTACGCACAAAGTGTAGTCGAAGGTCTCTTTGTACAAAGAAGTGCAGAAAGCTATGGTGAAAGTGGGCAAGGTAATGGCCAGGCATCCTGGGTGTATGCATGAACTGTATGTACTTGTTTGAAGTTCTTAACATGAATGCAGTGCTGTTTGTGAGTGATAATATTTGAAAAGTGTGCAGTAAGTGGGGTACTGTGGGAAAAAAAACCTGTGCAGTGTACAAGGTACGTGGCTGGCATCCTACTGTTATTGATGCATTCTGTGAATGATATTGTATGATGTGCAATTGTATGCTATGGCATGCGTAATGCGCCTATACATACATTTAGCAAAGCACAATGAGGCAGGGGATTTGGGAACAGAGGGGAGACAGAGACAGCAAACCTACTAGGCCAGGTGTGACTTACATCACCCAAGTGCATGGTTGGGGGAGGGGAAGGTACAGTACATGGATAGAAGAAGAAATGACAATAAGTAAAAATACAGGCAGATTGTGCCAAGTGCAAGGATAAGTGCACACATCAGGTGGTGCAGGAACTGTTAGGGATACAGAAAACAGTCCCCAAGTGCGGGTTTTGCTAGAAAGGCAATGCAGGGATCCGCCTAGCGGGGGCGGTGGCATGGGCCCGACATCACATAGTCGCCAGGTAACAAGTGCAGAATCAGTTTACGCCAGGCAGTCAGCCGGGGAGAGAGGAGAAAAAGCAGACACAAAGAGAAAGGCTTTGAGGTGCTTGCAGAACCGGCAATGGTTCTCCTCAAGTTTCAGGGAGGCTGGGAGGCTGTTGCGAGGGAGGCCCCGGCCGAAAAAAACCATCTACCACCAACTGGTTGCTTGCTGAAGCGATTAACCCTGAGGGATTTGGAGGCAGATGAGGGAAAACCTCGAACACAGAAATATATAGTAAGTGAGAGTTGAAGGTATTGAGGTCCCAGGGCCCAGAAAGCCTTGAGCATAATGCAGAGGGCTTTCACCTTATTCCTCGCAGGCACTGGGAGCTATTGAACACATTTCAGCACAGAGCAGATACCATCCCATGTCGTGAAGTCCTCTTCTGGATGCGTTACAGAGGGCGCAGAGTAGAAGCGGGCAGATTTAAAAAGAGCCTGTTGCAATAGTGCAGCCCAGACAGAAGCACAGCTGTGCAGACAGTTACCTTTTGGAAACTTGCTTTAGATTGGTAAGAGACATGCAGTGCTGCTTTTGGTGGCATATCTTTGATTTATGTAGGAGACGGGTTAGTGGGGAAAACATTTCGTAGCATTGTCGGAAGGAAAGCAGAGAGCTCCTGTTTCGATATTACAATGTATTACATGGGTAAATGAAAACGTTGCAAGCACATACCACTGACATGCCACTTGATGGTAGGGGTAGGGAAAAAAAGACAGTATGCTTTTAAAGAACGTAATGCATGCTCAGTGGCCTATACCGTGCGTAGAGGCCCTTATAACACAGTAGTAAACATACTGCAGAAAAAACATTCATATCTCCATTTTGTGGCGATGGGTGCACATGTGGAGGCATGTGGATACACAAATCTTGCATTCTTTCACAAAAATTTCTACTGCACGTGATTTTGAGTGACAGGACACTTGCAGGCTGATTTTGTAATGGTACCTATGAAGTGTTGTGCAGAACTAACAGTGTTAGATGCTAACGTCTTTGATGGCATTGGTGGAATCGTGTGTGCCTATTTACGTGTACCCAATGAGGTAGTGCTGGACAAAAGACAGTAGAAAGGGAAGAAGGACTGCTCCTGCTTTACTGGGGTGCGGCCCTCACAGTAGTTTGGGAAGCGCACGTGCCACAATCTACGCTTCTCTCCATGCTGGCTAATGGACATGGGACTTTGGGGATTATCCAATCAGGAACTGTGAGTGTGGTTCACAGGAAGGGGCCGTCATACTGTTCTACATTACTCGCCGTAGTGAGACTGGCTGACATGGTAAAACGCATTGTCTTGACTTTGCGTGATGCCTTTGTGATAGATCTGCACAAGTATGCCCTGAAAAGACACTTTGATGGCAATTTTGGTTTGGAAGGAGTGGACGCATTGTGGAATGCTGTCTACGAGCGCAGTTTCACCGACATGCATGCACTTTGCAAAGACCTGGCCACTTTTGCTAATGCCGATGTCATCGTCATCCACTACGGCGGCATGCATATGGGTTATGTGTCTTGTTTAGGTTTGTCCTGTTGACTGAAGAGGTTGCTAAATGTTGTGAAGAGGCTTTTTTCCCACTGCCAAGGTGCTTTTCTCATCCATAACACCACAAAGAGTATGGGACAATGCTCCTGGATGTTGTTCCGAGCCAGAGGCAGGAAGATGTCTCATCAATAGAAGCATATACACTTTTTTGTCTGCTGGTGAGATGTTCTTCTGCAACAATGACCGCATTAGTTATGGAAATGCAGAGTTTTTCCAAGCAAATGGCATTTTGTTGTCGGCCATTGGTAATGCTGTCTTGTTTGCCCGTCTACAAGATGCAGTGAAGAGTTTACTGTAACAATGTCAGCACAAGAAAACACAAAATCAAATAAAAACCCAAAAAAAGTGTTTCTCTAGAGGCATCTCAAAGAAAAAAAAGGCTCTTTCAGAGTTGCCCCTTACAACAAACTTCCCCTACCCTGGTTGCAAGTTATTCCCCGACGCCTGCACGCAGCCCGAAAGCCACATCCAGGGATTTTGAGGATGGCACCATGGAAATGGGACTGTGGGGATTGTCCAATTAGGTGCTCAGGGTATGCATCACAGGAAAGGGCGGCAAAAGCAAGAAGGAATCCTCCTGCTTTACTGGGGCGTGGCCCTCGCAGTACTTGGGGAAGCGCACGTGCCACATTCTGCGCTTCTCACCATGCTGGCCAGTGGAAATGGGATAGTGGGGATTGTCCAATCAGGTTCTCAGGGTGTGCATCACAGGAAAAGGGCGGCAATTATTTTTTCATTACTCTGTGCAGTGAGGGTGGCAGACAGAGATGGAGAGACGCACTGTCTTGATATTCTGTGATGCCTTTGTGGAAGATCTGTTCCAGTATGCCGTTGAAAGAGGACATCACATCACATGTCTGGCGCCCTCTTTTTTTGTTCACTGACATATCTAGGCCAGGTGGTTTTCTTCACTGACAGTCAGCAACTAAACAGTCAAAAGGTACTATGTTTGTAGAGCTTAACCTTCTCATATGGTCTTGCACTACTTTCCTTACGGTTCAGTCACATCATTTGATACATATTCATAGGGGAAGAAGGAAGCCTGAAACACAGCAATTATTTCTATGCATGAAGATAATCAGTTAGGTTTTGACCACTTTCTGGTGGTAATGCGTCTTTTTAGCTTCCTTTACTTTCCCTGTGTGCTTATATTTGTATGCGTTGTGGCCTGTTTATGTTTTGTGTGTAGTAGTACAATTATGTAGCAAGTGAAGCATTGTTAGCTACTTATTACATGTTTACAATATGCAAAACTCTGAAACAAAAGCATCATCATTTTACTATCCAACATGGCAAGATGTTGAATATTGCACCTCTATGGTACATGCTGCAGACAATGCCTACGTTTCTACATGAGTAGGTTCATGCAATAGAAAGAACTCTGTAATGCAACAGTCTTTATAGCAATGCATTTCTTAATGAACTATGTATGTCATGGTAGCCCAATGAACTCTGATAGTGGTATGCCTACATTATAATGACAATCCCTTGTGGAGGCTTTTCATGACAACTTAACTGTAGATGTGATGTCCTCAGTGATGCCATCAATGACATTTGTGATGTCATCTTTCATGTCATGGGTGTTAGTCTTAGCAGTGCACAGACGTGGCGCCAGTTATGGTTGATTAGCTTACCATAACTGGAGAATTTCTGGGGGTTTTCGGTTTTACCTGTAGCTTTAGTGTGGATATCACTGTAGCAAAAGTTTTTGCACTGAATTTGGTAGGTTGTTCTTAGGGTAACTGAAGCAGAACATCCGTTTACCAAAGTTGTTTCACTGCATTTGCAAGGTTTTTAGTAGGGCACTATAACCCGAACCTTCCTTTAGCATAGTTTTTTGAGTAAAGGTGGGGATAGGTTTTTAGTAGCACAACTTAACAATAACGTCCCTTTAACAAGGTTTTCTGGTAGTGAATATATATATATATATATATATTCAGTGGAAAAAACTTATTTAAATGGATATTATGGTTACATGTAAAACCCCAAACTCCCAGAAATTTGCCAGTTATGGTAAGCTAAGCAACCATAACTTGCGCCACCACCTTGCACTGCTAAGACTAACACCCAGGACATCAAAGATGACATCACAAATGTCATTGATGAAATCACTGATGACATCATATATCTAGGCTACTTGCTTTTTTTCACTGACATATCTAGGCCCAGTGTTTTTGTTCACGAACAGTCAGTCAGAATATGAAAGTTCAAAAAGTGCTATATATGTAGACTTTAATCTTGTATGTTCTTAAAGTACTTTCCTTAGGGTTTGGTCCCAGCTCATGGTGCATGTACAAGGCACAATAAGCAGGTCTCAAACACATAATTATTTTGTATACATGAACATGAACTTTAATGTTATTGACATTTTCTGGTGATGTTGTTTCTTTCTTCCTTACTTTACTTTCCCTGAATGTGCCTCTGATTTGAATGCATTGCGGGTCTTCAAATGTATGGTTGTTACTTACATAAGTGTGTAGTTACTCTTGAATTGTTAGCTATTTATTCCATGTCTAACATTACTAAAAAATCTGATGAGGTAGCATTCAATATTTAACTGTACAAAATTACCTGATTAAAAATATTGTACTTCTATGGTGCATGCTGCAGCCAGTGATGTCATCAATGGCATTTGTGATGTCATTTTTGTCTTGGTTGTTGGTGTGAGCAGTGCACAGTGGTCGCTTAGCTTACCATAACTGGTGAATTTCTGGGGTTTTGCGGTTTTACTTGTAACGTCCCTTTTACAACATTTCTTCTGTGGATTTCATAGGTTTGTATGAGCAAAAATGTTTCATGATGTTACATAACTGTATATAAGTTATTAATAATTCCTCTTTTAACATATAAGAAAGAACTGTAAACATCCTTTAATAAACATATGTTTTGCAACGCATACTGAAGTGTTTCGTTATCAGCAGCGCATGCTCGGGATGCAAGTCATGGTTGAATGGCCTGGGGCATGAGGCTCAACCATGACCTCAGCCCCACAAAACCACTCCTGTTATCCACTGCACCTGCCCTGCATCCTAGTTCAGTGTCCACTATGCCCTCATAATGTTACCCATGGCCAGTCTCCACAATCCATCAGGCATGAGCTTCGGCCATGCCACATTCCCCTGTAGGCAAATCAGGGTAGAGATTTGTCCTTGCCGAGTTATATCACTATTTTATGCACTTAATTTTTGACACTTTTAAAAATCTAAAATACAGTACAGATTTGCAAAAGCATGCTTTCAGGTCCTTGCTGATGCTCCCCGCGCAAGTGTGCTGCAATCTCATCCAGGACTTCGGGCTGCAGCCGCAAGCAGAATTTTTTTCCCATTTAAACCTAGTGCTTCGGCCATGCCGCATGCCCCAATAAGTAAATCAAAGTAGGCATTCGTCCTTGCCGAGGACCAGGCCCACTGTCTATGCACCAAAGTTATATCTTACATTTTGACACTTAGGAAAAATAAAACTCAGGGCAGATTTGCAAAACCATGCTTTGAGGCCTTTGCTGATGCTCCTCACAAATGTTTGCTGCAATCCTGTCCAGCACTTTGGGCTATAGCCATGGGCAGAATATATCTTCCCATTCAAACCTATTTTGAAATACATTACCACATATCCGGTCCCTGGTGGCCATGCCCACTTTAATCCTATTGCTGGTCCTTCATGATCATGGCCAGTAGCCAGATTATACGGGCCATAATCTGGCCAATGCCCATGGCCACAGGCTATCCCTCAGTCACCAAAGGTATGTCACTATTTTTTGTACCTACATTATGACACTTTTCAAAAAATAAAACACTGACACATTTGCAAAACCATGCTTTTGGTTCCTTGCCAATGCTCCTTGCATGAGGTTGCTGCAAATTCATCCTTGTTTTATTTTTTGAAAAGTATCAAAGCGTACCTACAAAAATAGTCATAAAATGTAGCTCCCACTTGACGAAATCCATTCAGACTTTGCGTAAAGATTCAAGGTTGGATCTATAATCTTTCTGGAAACGTTTGTGCAGATTTTTCAAACGGCAACAAAGGTATAAGCCATCTGAAAATGTTGAGACCCACCACTCTAATTTTGCCCCTCTTGACAAAATCCCACCAAACTTTCAAAACATTCAAATCCAGGTCTAAAATCTTTTTTGGCAATCTTTTGTGCAGATTCGTCAAACGGCACCACAATTATAAGCCTTTCAAATACATTAGGACCCCCCTTCTGATTTTGCCCCTCTTGGCGAAACAGCACCAAACGTTGCTGACCTATTCAGGGTCAGGTCTAAAATGATATTGCAAATTTTCGTGCAGTTCAATTGAGTGGCGCCAAAGTTATAAACCATCCAAGAACTGCTTTTCACGACCCTGTAATGTGTGTATATGATGATTTTAAAAATGCTGGTGCCCGCAATAACTTTGCCCCCGCCCCCCTGGACAAAACCACACCAAACTTCATAAAACTATTCCGAGGGGGCCATAAACTGTTTTTGCAAAGTTTGGTGAGGATTCGTCCCGGGAGGGGCGACGTTCTAAGCAGGAACCCCTCAAAATTCTATTGTTAATAACCTTTGATTCGAGTAATGGTTTTAGCCGAAATTTCAAAAGTGATTAGAAACCTGCAGCCCCCCAAGAATTCAAAGTTTTATAAAAATGTGTTTAAAAAAATAAGTTATTTCCAAAAGTGCTGCCTACTTCCCATTCATTTTCCCATAGACACATTTTGGGCAAAGTGCACAGCCCAAACCGCGGGACAGATTTGGACCAGGTCTGAAACAACTTGGGCATGAAGCGTTGACTCGCCATGCATGTGTGGTTTGGGGTTATTCCGTGCAGTAGTTATTTAAATATTTCACGGAGAAAGGGGTTCCCTGTCTCAAAAATAGATTGCTATATCTAGGGGATTTACCCAGAAACCTGGGGTTTTTAGAAATGAAGCCATCGCCATCTTGTTTTCCCTCGATACAAGAGATATCTGTTGTTATAGCCGAGGATATGGGTAAATGAAATGCAGGAAAAAAGCTACTTACAGCTCAATAAACATGCAAATGCCATCAGGCTAGAGGTGGGGGGTGGGGGGCTGGCGTGCACCAAGTGAAATCTCGGAGTTGGAGGAGGTCTATGGACTGAGTTTGCAACACAAAGCTTTCTGTAGCCTCAGCTAAAGCCTAGAAAAGCCAACATCTCAAAGCAAACTGCATCACAGAAACAGCGCGTGTTGTGGGGGGAAGGGAGAGGGCAGGGGAGGTGAGGAGGCCATCTGGGGAGAGGGGGGTGCTGGCACAGGTGAGGGGGCACTTGTGAGTCCCGGGGGAGTGCAGAAAAGCATTTTTATTGGCAGGTTTGCCAATATTCGTGGCTCTATCTGAGGCTATGAAGGACTATAGGTAGCCGCGGTTAAGAGCAGTTCCGTCTATATATTTTGGGGTGTCAGTGTTTCTTTTTCTTATTGAAAGTCATTTTTATAGGTATAGTGATGTCGGGGGTGAACAATCACTGGCCATGGCCAATGACCATGGTCAGTGACACAGTAGGTATTTGGGAGTCTTATCTATTTTGGATGTGCGTTTTCAGACTTTTGTACTTGTGAGAGTGTGGAGAAAAACAGAAGAAAATAGTTTAAAAACATTAAAACAAAAAGGAGCCACCCTATTCTAGTTTTAGATGCCCTATACAGTGTATTTTAGTCTGTGTATTGTCAGTCGTGCTATTATATCTTGTGCCTATTACATTTTTCCCCGCCTAGTTTACTGTCATGTATTATTTTCTGTTTTCTTTATCTTCAGATACTTTACATAACTACACGAGCAGTGTTGTATTGTATTGATCTTTTTAAGTTTTATTGTATTATAAAACATGAACTGAGCCCCCCTTTAACTAACAATTTGTAACAGCGGTTATAATAAAAGACAATGGGCCTCATTAGGACCCAGGCGGTAAGGGGTTTACGCCGGCGTAAACCATGGCGCCCCTTACCGCCTGAGTACGAGTTCCCTTAGCGCCATGGTGATTTTAACGCCTGCTTTTAGCAGGCGTTAAAATCCATGGCGCTAAGGGACCTTGTTGTTAATTACGCCACCGTAATTTACGGTGGCGTAATTAACGGCTTCCCCACTCCCATTATGCCCTATGGGGCCAGAAATGGGAATGGGGAAGGGTAAATGGGGATTGGGGACTTACCGCCCCGCCAACCTCGGAATGGGGCGGTAAGTCCGCCAACCCCCATGGCGGAGTTGGCAGCTTAGCGCCATGGACCATGGTGCTAATAGCACCATGGTCCTCCGCCAAGGTCCTAATGAGGGCCAATGAACTGTAGCCACGGGTATAATAGAAAAAAATGATTTTGATTATTATAGACCTCAATGTGCAAAGAAGTACAGTGTTTGTTCACTGACGAGTCCTTTCTAAGAATTATATATTATGTATAGCTGTATGAAAATCTATGTAACCTACTTCCCTAAAGTTTCATATTGCAACCGTGGCTAGGAAAAAAGCCAGTTAACTCTAGCTGTGGCTATAAGTGATGAGTCATATTAGGAAATGTTTTTGATGTCATTTCATTGTACTTGTGGATTTATATGTGATGGATGTTATTTCACTGTATTTGGATATTCATATGTGATAAGTAGTCTTTAAAAGGACTGCTTTGGGGTAAGATAGTGTAGTATTTTAGCCCAATTGCTGTGCTCTCCTTATTATCATGCATCTTACACAACTCATTTTAAATGCCATTGTATAACTACTGTCACTTTTGTCATTCATATTTGATACTCATATATATATATATATATATATTTTTTTTTTAATCAAATAACAGCTGCTACACAGCACCCACCTTCTGCATGGCGTTGCTATCTACTGTTAAAAGTGACACGCAGTGCAGCCACATCTATATACTAGAAAATGACACGTCGAGTGTTTGTGGACGTCTGATTTTCACGGCTTAGAGAGCACTGGTGTTTAACCACGACTATCCTGCACCCACCCGTTGTGCAGCGTTGCTACCCACCATTAAAAGTGATACCCTGTGCAGCCATGGCTATATACCAGCAAATGGGACATCGAGTGTTTGTGGATGTGTTTTAGCAGCGGGTAATAACAGCCGAACCGGCGAGGCTTCTCTATAACCGTGGCTATAACAAGCACGAGCATGGGCGCATCAATGCTTTTTCGCCTTTTTGTTGGTTGTTCTGATAGTCATGGCTACTGTTATAGCTGCGTCTATTGGACCATACATTTTCTGTGCAATCCTATTTTTATGTGGATGATACAGGTTAGAATTGTATCTGTGTGTGTTATTTTGTGTGCTTAGGTGTTCGCTTGTCTTATTTGAAGTTTTGAAGGCTGGCTTAGTTTGGTTTACAGTTTGTAGAAATGTTACATGTAGCCGCAGTTACAAGAAAGTTTTTTAGCCATGTTGAATAGCCGTAGACGCGATTACTAAAGATGCTGGGCAGGGTTTTGTATGTGTTTCAGTGTTTCTAATTGGCTGGTGTTAATGTTGGAAATGTGTACTTCTTTATGATAGGTTACAGGGGATATGTATCAGCCATTTTATTCGTTTTTGTACAATATAGTCCTCTTTTTGTGCTTTTGATTTTGTAAAGTATGAAACCCACCATTATGTCTTTTCCCATTTTGACTGCAGAACTCACAATGTGTGCAGTTCATGTTACCTGTGACAAAATCTGATTGACAATCAGTCGTTTGTCATCGGTTTCTTGAAAGTTGTATTTGATAATATGTTGATAATGGGGCTTTGTGATATTTTTTTGTGTCGTACTGTATTTGTTTACAATTAAGTGGTCCTGCTGTATTTGTAGAAAATGGGCGGGAATGATTGTTGGATGTATTTTATTAGGAAAGAAAATGAATTTCTGTGAGGTGCATGATATAGAATCACTAAGTATGCTTCCTGCACTCTAAATAAAAGAATGATCACAGAGCAGTAGAAATGTGATTTAATTTACAATGCTTTTATAATCACTTATGGTGTGCATTAAAGTGCTTTTTGGGGTGATCCGAAAACGTGTTTTGAAAAGAGTTTTTTTTTGCTTAGTGTGGCGATCTGAAAATGTGAGTGCTTTAAAAAATGTTTTTTGCTGAAGTGTGATACTGTGTGATTACCTATAAGAGAAAATACATTGGGCCTCATTATAGGTTTGCCAGTCAGGAAACAAGGGTGCCGGTAAGCTCACCGGCACCCTTGTTTCCGGAACCGGCAAACTACAGGTCTACGTGCTGGGGCCGCTGTGCCTCACAGGACTGACTCTGCAGGCCGCATCGGTCACGGTAGGCAGACTTTTCACGAGAACACTGACACCGTTAGCAACAGTGCCGGTGCTCCCATGTACCCACTCCCATAGAGTCCCATAGGACTCTATGGGAATGGGGATTTACAAATATACCGGCGCCTCACTTCACGGTCGCCGGACTTGGAATGAGCCGGTGGCACTGGGAGGTCAGACCCCTTTAAATTTTTCTGAGTCTGGCAGCAAACCGCTGGTTGCAACGGCAGGCTTAGCACCGCAGTCGGAATCATGCCCATTGTCTTCATTTGTTTGTTGTTTTTTGAAACCTAGTGTTTAATTTCATGCAAAATATGTTTGACTGGTTTTATTTTTAAATATACATTCATAAAGAATATAGGAATGTATTAGTTGTGCAAACTCCTATTTTATAAACAAGAAATGGAATGGATTTTTCAGTGCAAATTGCCCCAATAAATGCAGGCACAGTATGGGTTCAGCAATGCAATTTTAGTACACAAATTAGAGGTTTTACAATTTTGAGATGGTTTATTGGAAGTTTCCACGTGCAACTGTTTAAAAGAGGAAACACAATGAATTTTGTTTAATGTTCTTGTTACTCTACTGCTACTTGACTCACTAATACTGCAGGTGTCAATGGCAATTTAATGGGCACCCTGGTTCTTCCATGGAGTTACGGGGAATATTTAGCATGCCCATAGTTACAGGTAAGACCAACGTGAGGGCTTTAATAAAGAGGCTGGGGCATTACATGATGCAGGAATGACCCCCGGCTCTGGGTTTATTGCTGTTAGGATTGTGACCCATTAGACTGGAGTAGTAATAGTGGCATTTTGCAACTGAAAAGTATTTCTGCAATAGAATGGGATACGTTTGTTCAAACTTTCCATGGTTGCTATTTAACACAGGAGGAGGTCACGTGCATAATTTGAGAACTCCAATTATTTTTAGGCAATATTTCTGATCTTGTCCATGCAGAACCTTGACCAATTCTGTATGAGGGATATATGCTGTGAACTGTGTGTCATACCTAACTTCTTCTGGATGGTCTCGGCAATACTGGGCTGCAGACCTTTTTGGCTTATATGTGGTCTTATATCTTCACTGTAGTTGTGAGTGGTGGTTGTGCAGAATTAAACTCCACCCATTAAAGGTGCTGCCAGCAACAGCCAAAGTCTTCAAACAGCTGCAGCACTGTAACAATTTATTAGAAGAGTCATTAGAAATGCTACAGAGGTTCAGAGAGGAGGCTTTTTTTGTATTGTCTTTTTAGAGTTATCATTTTTTTTGACATTTGAACATGTCTAACTATGAGAACAGCAGCAGCAGTAGTGATGCTTTTTTACAGTAGGTTCCTGTGTGCAGATTATAGTCCATGCTTTAAAAGGGAGGCCGGGGATGTTCAGTGAAAATTGCACAAGAAAACAAAACACTAAGACGTGGCCCTACTAATGTTCCATCACAAATATTGGGTACATGAATCATGATAAATCGTCTGGTGCTAGTCTACTAGGATGATGCATATTGGAAATTGCATGCGCACCTCAAAATAAAAATGCTTGGGGCTCATGTGTTACGTGCATGGAAATAGGTACCACGTCAAGTAGGTAATTCAACCAGTGCGATGCCACCAACAGTTATTGAACCCTCGACTTTGGCAGCAGTGACAACTCCACATGCTCCAGTTTTACCGTCTGCCAATATCTTAGTTATGAGAGTTATCTGTGATATGTGCCACCAATTGGTCTGTGGGAGGTGGTGTAACTAACTATTGGGATACATTAATACCTCAAAACTTATTTAATTCATGCTGCAGCCTTTTTTGGCTTATATGTGGTCTTATATCTTCACTGTAGTGAGCAGTGGTTGTGCAGAATTAAACTCCACCCATTAAAGGCACTGCAGGCAACAGCCAGAGTCTTCAGATACCTGCAGCCCAGTAACACTATATTAGATGAGGCTTTATTTTTTGTGGCATTGTCTTTTTAGAGTTGTAATTTTAGCTTTTTTTTATTTTCCTCATCAGTTGGACATTTGAACATGTCTAACCTTGAGAACGGCAGCGGTAGTGATGCTTTTTTACGGTAGATTCTTGTGCGCAGATTAAAGGCCATGCTTCAAAAGGGAGGCGGAAGATGTTCAGTGCACATTGTGCAAGAAAACACTAAGGGCCTAATTCATGGAAAGATTTGTGTGGAAAATAGGGGGAGTGCGTGTGAAATCACACGCAAGTGCCAGTTTGTGTATTCATGGAACACAATGCGCGGTGCTTACCAGGGACTTGCAAGGAATCCATGCCGGTCCAACACGTCCCTGCAAGACCACAAACGCCTTGCTCGAGACTCGTAGCAAAGGGGCATTGGGTTCTGCGCAGTCACCTAAAAGGGGGGCCTAACACATGGAATGGGGTACAATAAGCGAAAATATAGGCGTAACGAGGGATGTACCAAAGTAAAATCCTTGCAACGCCCATACGCCCGCTAAAAACCCATATTCAGGGACTTGAACAGGGCTCGCCGGCACATGGTAAAATATGTGCAAATCCTGAAACACGTACGCCATGTGATAACTGGCGGATGCATCAACTCACACAAAAATAAATGCATAAAAAGCCTGCGCGATCAACAAACACGCGTATACAGCTACGATGAATGTACCATTTGTCTCAGTAGTGATCGTGGGAAACCCCACGAGGAGGAGGATGGCCAGGGCCTGGATTTCTGTACCTAGGACCAGCCTTTTGGGATGCCTGATGACCAGGTCTATGGCAGGTATAGGTTTCCACCTCATATCATATTAGACCTGGTCACAGAGTGGGAGGATGACCTTACATCACCCACCCTGTGCTCCCAAGCACTGAGCCCCTTGGAAAAGGTGCTCAATGTTCTGCATTTTTTGGCCACTGGGTCATTTCAGCAGACAACTGTCATAGATGGGGGTATTCCACAGCCCACACAGTCACACTGCCTACACCAGTTGTTGCCAATAATGACTACATGCCCCTCAGTCCAAAGGCCCATATGCATGCCCAGAACACCTGCAGAAAGGCAGGCTGTGGTCCAGGATTTTTATGGGGTGGCACACTTCCCTAGGGTGCTTGGTGCCATCGATTGCACCCATGGGGCTCTACGTCCACCTAGGGCGACAGAGCACATACATAGCAATCGCAAGCCCTGGCATTCCATCAACGTGCAGGTTGTATGTGATGCCAAGGGTATCATTACTTCTTTATATGTAAACTATCCAGGGGCCTCCCATGATAGATTCATATTCCGAATGTCACCCCTACACCGGGCCCTGGAAGCTGGGTGGCATAACAACACATGGCTCATAGGTGAGTATAAATGCCCAAGCCCATGCATGCATGTCACACACACACAAATATACACCAATGACAAAGATTTTCGCCTGCACAGGGGATAGGGCCTACCCCCTGAGCACCTACATGATGACGACAATATGGAACCCTGCCACACCAACCCAGGTAAGATACAACAGAGCCCATATTGCAACTCGGGGCATAGCAGAGCACACATTTGGACTGCTCAAGTCACATTTCCGCTCCCTTGACCACTCTAGTGGTGAGATGCTATATGCATCACCACTAGTGTGCATGATCATTGTGGCAGCATGTGTCCTGCACAATGTTGCAACAGGGCGTGGTGTACCAGTGGACATGGTGATGCCCCCACACCCGCAAGCACATGCACGCTGCTTGTGTATGGCAGGTCAAAGGATGCGTGGCGAGGCTGCCCGTACCCAGCTTGTGGCTACATTTTTCACCTAAAATCCAGCCCCTGTGGAGTGCACACAGCCCTGGTACACTCCAGGTGCCATTCAATGATGACAAAGGGCCAATCATCTGTGCCCACCAAACCACCCTGAGAATGTGTCCTTGGAAGTGCAACATTGTGTGCATCCCTTAGAACTAAAACTAATTTAATTTTCGTTTTCGAAAAGAAACACATGGAACAGGGACTATGCCACTACCACCATGCCAAACTAGACATCCAATCGCCTGTGTGTCAAATAAACCGTCCCATATGTCATGTTAAATTACCACCAGACTGTGCTATGGTATGTAATGTCAAAGGAAACAGATAAATGGCCAATACATAATACAGGTGTCTCAATGCACCCCACGATGTATGGAACAAGTACAAAAATAACACCCGCTCATAGAGATCCATAATATTCTGGACAGGAACAGTAATTGCATACTAAACTATACTACACTATCAGCGGTGCATGAAACAGTGAATCTGTCAGACAGCAATTCTTCATATTTTCACATGTGCATCAATATGCCATCATGCAGGGACAGAGGACAGAGTGGAAGAGACATGGACCGTACCTGCATGGTGCAATCAGAAGGAGCAAGTGCACTGATGTTCAGAGGGGTGTGATATTCGGAGGGTGGTAACAAGTTCAAGTACAACCAGTCAGTGGATGCTTGGGTAAGTGCAGTCATCAAGCAGCCAGGACAAAAAGAATGGAGAGAGTGAGAGAGCAGAGGGATTGCTTAGCAGGGAAGAGAGAGAGAGAGAGAGAAGGAAGAGTAGAAGATGAAATACATGGGTAGGTCATGGAAAGCAAAGAAATTAGTCCCCAAACTGAGGGCGGCAGGATGTGTAGCCCAGAGGTTGGTCCCTGCTGACAATAAAGATCCTCTGCAAAAAAACTCCATCAATAACTGGCTCACCTGAAGAAGGTCAGAGTAACATGAGGAAATGGCTCTGGAGGGACAGCATTAAGGAATGAACATCAGCAGATACGGAGTAAGCACACACTAATAGTTGAACCATAAATTAGACCCAGCAAATGTGATAAACATTCCTAATCCCACAAACCCTGATAGGGATCAGATGTGCCACTCATTAGACCTGATAAAAGTTGAATGAGGCACACCTCAGCTCAAACATCTGCCCCGCCACAGTCCACAAACAGTTGACCATGCTAACCACTCACAAACAACTATGAAAGGTGGACACAAAGTCAGAAAGCACAGTTATCACAATCATTAAACAGCAATCCATCAGATTAGCAAGACCATAACCATCATTGGCATCACCCCTGGGTGAGTAAAACAACCCTCAAGCAATAATGACAGAGGTAAAGGTTAGATACGCTAGAGTGAACACGCACAGTGCCCCATTTGTGCAAACACCACCGATGTGTCAGCAAATGCCATGCACTCACCTGTCCGTGGAACTCACCTGCCTTTCATACAATGCACACTAGACGCTCTACCTACATGGAATGCAATGCAGAGTAACAGTGTTAGGCGGAAACCTGTGAAGTTCCCTCTGGGACCACTGCAAAAGATTTAGGACTACAGGCGTTGGCGGTGAACCCACTTGGTAGCAGTCTGTACCACACAGATTCACTTGGTAGCTGTGGCTGAGCAGTCAGACGTCTCTCAAGAAAAGTTGAGCAGTATGTGGAGTATACAAAATAGGGCAATTCTTCACAGCAAGACAAGCAAACACGCAACGAGGCTTAGTGTAAAGATATTAAGGTATTTATTTATAACAGAACATCTATGAAAAACACTATAGCAAATTCACGGCAAACAAATCAAACACAATTACTCTACGAAGCAGAAAACGATCAATCCCCCTAGCAATACTACAACTCTAGGTTCTGCTGGTACCACTTATTTTCAGACAGAGGTGTATACCTCAACCCAGATGACACTCGAATATTAGTTAGGACGGGAGAGAAAAAGATAGGCAGGTTACGAAATCAACACAGTTCGATCCTATTGGATAAAATGCAAGGCAGGAAGGCAAGAATCACAATAGATCAGAAAAGTTCAGAGGCCAGGCCCACTCGGAGAGAGGCAAGGCGCGATGTCCCAAAAAGTCTCTAGTGGAGATGCATTCAAGTCTGTATTGCAAATTGTTATCTGTATATTGAACCAGTTCAGAACAACGAATGAGAAAAGCTTGGAGGCGACCCAACGGAATGAAGAGGATTAAGACACCTCACTCGAACTGATCGAAAGGGAAGCCAGGCGGACACGGTACCTTGTTGTGGAGGGCAGCTCCGGCGGGGGCAGTTGTTCCTGGTGGTGGATGCACGTCGGGTCTTGGCCAAGAGTAGAGATGATCTCGTCGTCGAAGGAAAGTGAAGTCCGGTGCACCACCAGGGAAGAGACCAGCCGCGGAGTGCTCCGTCACAAGGCACCAGCTTTTGGTCATGGTACAGGGGTAGTGGCTATCCGGTTGCCGAGGTGCTCTGCACGGGCAATTCGACCACTGCGTCCTGAGGCGAATAAAAAGCAAAGGGGACTGGTTGTTCCCACCAGTCAGGGGAAGAGACTCTCCGGCAGGGAGATCTCCTCTGTCGTCGGGAAGTGGTGAGTCGGCTCAGCAGGGCTCCACCGGAGGTGTCGTCGTTGCAGGTCGGCTCAGCGTTACCCTCGTCGGATTCTTAGGTCCTGTGGCGACTTCTGAAGATCCAGTCCCAAAAGCCCTGCTTTTATGCAGAAGACCCCCATTCATTCAGCCTAGCTGTCAATCAACACATGCTAAGTGGTGAGCGGGAAGGCTCACCACCTGGGCCAATCACTCCAGAGTGCGACCGGAGTTGGCAAGGCAACTCGGTCCAGGGTGCCTAAACCCCCTCCCACACCCCTGTGGTAACCCAGACAGAATGGCACCACTTTGGAGGGTCTCTGTACAGAGCCTGCCAAAAGTGGAAAAAAGGGCTCGACCTTTGGTTTAGGAGTCACAGAGACGAACACAGACGCCATTTTAAAACCGAGTTCTGGCAGAAAATACCACTCAATAAACTTATTTAAGATAAGTAGATCGGTGGTACGTCAGAGATTAATGAGAAAAAGTATCAATCTCCAACAATGGGACGAATTCCATAGGGTTATGTTCGGGGTCAAACACAACAAGTAGTTTCCACTGCCACCAGCCAAAACTTGACGAGGGGGGACGGGACAGTGCCCCCTCGAGTAACAGATCCAGGAGTAATCGAATTACCCCTACTAGCACATCCACAATAAGATGGTTTGTACTAGTTCTGTTAGTAAATTTAGGTCTAGTAAAGCCAATGGTGACTTTACATGCCCGGGGAGACAGTAGTCAGTCCCCGGGTATGGAGTCTATGGTGGGGGACCCGCTAGGGTGCCCCCGTGTTACAACACGTAGGGTGCGGTGTAACACACATAGAAAAACATATGAGACCCTATGGAGTAAAAGACCCCATAGCCCATCGAACACATTGACATTAGCAAAGGAATTACACACATACATGTCCAAGAGTGGGAGAAAAGAGTCTCACTCTTGGCAGGATGGAAAAAAACAAACTCCAGAAATCCAGCAAAGCTGCTGGGGGACTCACTAGGTTAGGAAATTCAGCCTAAACAGAGAATTCTCCCTAACAAACAGCACAAAGTACATGCACATACATGATCACAGTTGACACCAGAAAGAAAATATACATACAACACACAGTGCAGGAGCAACACACGGTGACACAGGGTGAATGGCCATTGACATTGATTTGTACAGGAGTACAGTGTACCACACCAGAGAGAGGGTGAGAAAGAGTGGCACAGATAGTGAATAACAAGGAAATTACTGATCAAGGAGTCCATGGCCTGGTTTACCGATGTACAATGACATGCTTCACAGCACAATCGGCGCGCCCATTGAGGTATCCACATAGGCAGCTTGCACAGTGGCATGAGCTCCAATCAAATTACCACAACGCCATGTGAGCATGCAAAGGACATATAAGAGAACCGACAAATGCAGCAAAGATAACCAACAATGAAGCATGCCCAACATGCAAGACAGTGCAAATGCTTACCAAATAACTGTGTTTGCATGGTATAAATCCCACATGACCTTCACCAGTAAGTGTGTTTCCTAATGTGTGAAGGGAACGACATTGTCTGGTAGAGGGCATGAGGAGTGTGGACTTCGAATGGTGCAGGATTTCTCACCCGGGACAGAAGTAACTGCCACATCACGGATTACTGGAACAACATGGGCGAACATATTAAAACACCCATTGTGCAGTATAATTGACAGAGCACACGCGTGTCATGGAAAAACATATGATTACCTGCACATGCCATCCGATGGACCCCCATGCAAATATGCTACATTACTTCACTAGGCATGCCTGCACGTACACCACTACACATGTATAGTCCCTGAGAAGTTAATGGCACACCTCAAGGACAATCAATGCAAACATTAACAAAGACCACAGCCAGGAAAGGCCAAAACAAAATTTGACATGCAAACAAATGGCCAGGGGGGCTGGGAAGAGGGCGAGAAAAGAAATTCCATCTTGGACCGGGGGAGGGGCAGGGTGCACGTCAACACCCACACGTATGGATGATGAAAAAACAATTCCCTCCATGGGTACATGGACTGCACGGCTATCATGGATTGGGAGGGTTGTCGCCACCTTCCTGTGTAGAATGCGAAGGTGGTAGTAGGAAGGGAGGTAGACCACGTATAGCCCTGGCCTGGTCCTCCATGGCAGCAGCCAGGCAGGACCCAGATGAATGCATCTGGAACATGAAGTCTTGGAGGTCCGCATGCAACACCTCACCAGATGCAAAGAGTTCCTCCGAGATGGTATGAGTCAACAGTTGCATCTGCTGTTCTTTCTGTGTGCTGCGGGCTGCCTCTAGCACTTCGACTGAAACTCTGAGGGCCAGAAACTCTTGCCTCAGGGCTTCCCTGTATGCCCAACCATCTGCAAGCAGGGATGCCTGCAGAGACCTCAGTTCGGCCCGTCGGCTCCTGTTGCTGGCCTCCATGTGCAGCCTGTGTGAGCGGCATGTGGACCGCAATGCTTGCAGCTGGTGCTCTACCTTTGTTTGTCGGGAGAACATGGAATTTGCCACCCTATCTATGCCCTGAGCCAACATCTCATAGGAAGCACCCTGTTGCTGTGCAACATTGACTGCTCCCACACTGTCTCCCCAGCCACAACACGTCCACCCCATGTGCGTGCCCCACGCTACTGGACCCAAGGGAGCATGGCCCTTGATGTGAAGCTGCTGTCTGTGACTGCAGGAATGCATCCCTCCCTTAGTCATCCGTCCTAGGACCGGAAGCCAATACAGTGGAGTGTGGCCTTGCAGCCGTAACCACACAGATGGACGTGGCAACACTGACTGACCATGTGAGGGGACATGATCCCCTGCAGATGCACGGGCTACAACAGACCCAACACTTGATGCACTCACCTCTGACAATTGAGAGGAATGGACATCCAGTTCACCACCAGAGCTACTGGTATCATTGGAGTCGGGCTCATACTGTGTCATGGCCCGGATGGACTGTAGCACCAGTGGATTCTCATGGGCTGCCACAACACGTCCTCCACTGGTGCTTTCTCGGGCTCAGGCTCCAGTTCCCCCTCAACCTCCTCCCCAGAATCTGGTGGCTCATCACCTGCACATGGACACATAAGGACATGAAGAATCATGTTAATTGCATCTACTACATGCATTGTCATCACAATGCTGTCCTGCAACACATTGTCATGCATGTTAACATGCCATAATTTGCATACACACTATGCACAAAAATCCCTGAGATCATGGCATATGCAGACTTGCCACCACATCCCATGTCCCTGGCCATGTAAGCACTGCACACATAGCCAACAGTCATGTGTCTGTCGACACACACCCTGTCCCATGGCACAGCAAACAGTAAACTAAAACATGACTCATCAAGTGGATATGCTACATGACATTAACCTACAGGAGAACATGTGCACACGTAATTACAGCTAAGTCCACTACAATTAAATCTAACACCAGTGTACCACTGGCACAGAGAGTGCACACAATGTGAAAATGCACCGAGCGTGGTGTCCCAGGTGTGTGATGGGGAGAGAGTGATGACATGTGCTGGGAGATAGGAAGAGGGGACAGTGACACACAATAGGGACAGGGCATTGCACCCATGGGGGTGTGTTGAGTGTGGCAGGTCAACATGGAAGACTCCAGACAAATATCTTACAAGGGGGCTCAGTGCCATAGCTGCGGCAGGGATTTATACAGTGTAGTAAAATGCTATGTCACTCATGGCACATTGTCCCGCCTGCTGACAGTGTTCATGGAAGGTATGGGTAGCCTGAAACCACCTATGGACATGTGTGGATGGAATTTCTACTACATGCAGTGCATGATGTGTAGCACATGCTCCAGACACAAGCACTTGACTGGCATAGCTGAGTCACTAACATCACTGATGTACATAGCAAGAGGCCACGTTGTGTTGGCATGACGGAAATGTATTTTAGTATCTGACAGTTGTGGATGACTACTGTCCCAAAGCGATGTTCAACTGATGTGCATCACACAGGTTGTATGCACTCTGCAGTACACTAAGCAGGAGTCAGTACACCATGACATGGTTCACTCATGGCAGTCATACAAATGCAGACAGAAGTGCTACACAATCGTACACATTTATTTAATCTACATACACATAATCAGGATGCACACGCTTCATCACTCACCGGACATTTCCTCTTAATCTGGCAGGCCTCCCATGCCTTGCAGCTGATCCACATGAATAAACTCGCTCATGGCCTCTTCATGTGGCGTGAGATCCTACTCCTGTGGTGACCCACCTCCAGTCACCAGAGCAGAAGCAAGGATGGGACCCAGCTTCGATTTGGTTTGACGGTGGAGGTCATTCCACCACTTGATGACCTCATGAGCGGTGCGCCTCTCATTCCCCAAGGCGTTGATGCTATTTGTGACTCGCTGCCAGTGGACCATGCACTGAGCAGGCGTATATGTGCTCCCTGGCCACGTGCACATGTCACAGTGGTGGTCGCGCATGTGGTCCACAAGGATCTTGAGTTCATCATCACTGAAGCTTCTCTTCCTCAACGTGGTGGTCTCCTTTGCTGTGCTTTGGGACTGTTTTGCATGCTTCTGCTTCTTGGAAGGTGGTGCAGACCCTGTGTGGATGGCTGGGACCACTCAGAGCATCAGGGGCAGGACCACTAGTGGCCGGGCCATGCCATCACCCACGATGTTGGATCAGTTACTGGCTCTCCAGGTCCCTCAACATGGGAGCTGGGTCCAGGACTTTTAACTTTACGTCCCTTCCCCATGGACACCTGGCCATCAGCTGCCCCTGCATGTCCATGTACCTGAGGGGGACGACAACAGATACTGCTGTATCTCCCTGACCCTGGTGGTTGGGGGCAGTAGCTGAATCTTCAGGTGCCTCAACTGGGGTGCTTGGGAGAGCAGATGATCCTGCAGATCCCTGACCCAGGGTGCTGGGGTCAGGTGTTTTGCGGGGACATCCCTTCCCCTTGGACACACCGCCATCAGCTGCGCCTGTGTGTCCATGTACCTGGGGGGGCAACAACAGATACTGCTGTAGCTCCTTGACCCCGGATGTTGGGGACAGGAGCTGACCCTGCAGCTCACTGACCATGGGTGGTGGGGAGAGCAGCATCACCTGCAGCTCCATGACCCTGGGTGCAGGGGACAGCAGCATCACCTGCAGCTTCCTGACCTTGTTTGGGGTGGTGCACAGCTCTCTGCACGTCCCCAACCCTGGCCACCTCAGCCACCTCTGCCACCTTTGCCTCTTGGGGCCTTCCCAACCATGGTACAGATGGATTTGTACAATGGGAGGCCCAACAAGCAATTGTCCTGGGCAATAGGAGGGAGCGGGCAGGGTACGTGATGTAAAACATTCTAGTGTGGCCCTGCAAGGCTCAATATTACCCCTGGTGAAAAAATGAATGCGCACATAACGCACAGGCACCCCAAATATCAAAGATGGGTGTACGTGGCCCCTCGGTAGCTCCCTTGAAAAGAAAAAGCATTATGCGATACGCTGTGGCACCCAGCAACACAAAAAATGCGTACGCGAAGCCCATGAAAGCCACTCTGATGTGAATAATGGGGGTACGCAATACACAGGGACACCCAGCATATGAATAATGCGTATGACACTCAGCGTTAGCCTCAGAAAAAAATACACACGCGTGTGTGCTGAGGCAAATCCCCCACCAAAATAAGAAGTTTGCGCTGTCACAGTAGTGAACACATTGTGTGGCACCCCCAAAAATCTCCAAAGTCCACAGGTCCGACCGTTCCAACTAGCACGTGCTGTGTAATGTTTTCCTACACACACCTTTATCCCGAATCTGAACACCAACACCCAACAGCCAGCGCGTGTCACGTAACTTACGCGATTAGGCCCTTTCCTCTGATTCACAAGCGTGGAGTAACCGTCACTCTGTTTCCGGCTGCCCACGCGAGAAACATGGAAGATCTACGCTTCTGCCTGCGAGCCTTTTTACCTGCCTCGTACTGCTCTGAGCTGCCTTCTACGAGCCATCTGCTGCTGCCTGCCCACTGGGTGTGCCTGCTGCCCACCTGCCCTGCAATTTGAGTGCCTGCTATCAAGCCATTGCCAGTGCTCCTGTCCTTGGCACTGTGAACACCTCAGCTGATCCCGCAGACTCCCAAAGTGCCATTCCATTACCACCGCTCCACAGGCCAGCCCCAGAACCACCTTGCCCACCCACACCTGCCTCAGGAGTTGCCATGTCTCAACCAACATCTTCCGAGGTTAGTGGCAATACCATGGCAGCGAGGCAGAGGGCTGTCAACTTCAAAGCCAGGGAAGTTGACATCCTGGTTTACCAAGTCCTGGGGTATTATGATGCCCGTTTCCACGGACCAACGCAAGTCGGCAAGGAAGGACGGAAGCTGATCTGGGAGCAGATCTCGGGTGTCATCAATGCGGAGGGGGTGGCACCCCGTGACTACCACCACGTGCCCAAGCGCTGGCAGGACCTCAAATCCAGGGCCCACAGCAAGGCCATGTGCTTCCTCCAGGCTGGTGCCAAACAGGGGGTGTGCAGGGGCTGGATTAATACCACCGACATGCGGGTCCTGGAGGAATTCTACCAGGTGCTGCACACCCAGATCAGCGATTTACAGCTATGGAGTCGTCAGGTGAGTGTCCATGTATTTCTGGCCTCCACAGTGCCATTGCATGTTGATGTATGTTGGGAGTGTGCACCTTGGCATTACAGGAAGTATGTCGCTTGTACTGATGTCTGTGTGCATGTCCCAGACAGTGCTCTACATGTGTTCTATGAACCATGTGTAATTTCAATGGTCTTACTTTTGCATTGTGTGTTGTAAAGCAACATTTCACAACGTGCAAGTGGTTTGTCACATGTGTCTGAGACGTGCCCGTGTGAGAGGTGTGACAGATGGGTGGTGTTTTTAACATCATGTGCATGCATGGTGTTCATGTGTATGTGTCTAAGATGTGAATGTGTGACTGGCCATCACTCCTGGATGATGTACCAAGTGCATTTCAATGTGTGACTTACAGGGTAATTCATAGAAATTCGCACAAAAGTGGCGCACGCGGCTGGCGGACAGCTTGCCCGTGCAAATGTCTGCGCCAGCCACGTGCGCTAAAATCGATTTCCGCGCACAGCGTATTCATGGATTTTCGCATCCAAAACCAGCCGTGGCGCAGCGACCCTGCAGCAGCGCCAGTTACGCCCCCAAGAACACCCTCGCGCAAGGAAAAGCCTTCAAAATCCCCAAATAATTGCAAAGGGCTGCGCCAACCCTGGACCAGTTCACAGGGCTGGCAAACAGCAAACGCCAAGTGGGGAACGTGTATTTCAGTGGTTCGCGGGAAGTTCCACACGCGATTGTCCTGTGTACGTGTGCATCAGGGGTGCGTGGGAAGTAACACACGCAAAAGCAGCAGGGTACGTGTATTTCAGGGGTTCGCGGGAAGTATCACACGCAAAAGCAGCAGGGTACGTGTATTTCAGGGGTGCGCGGGAAGTATCACACGCAAATGCAGCAGGGTACGTGTATCTCAGGGGTGCGCGGGAAGTATCACACGCAATTCCATCAGGGTATGTGTATTCCAGGGGTGTGCGGGAAGTATCACACGCAAAAACAGCAGGGTACGTGTATTTCAGGGGTTCGCGGGAAGTATCACACGCAAAAGCAGCAGGGTACGTGTATTTCAGGGGTGCGCGGGAAGTATCACACGCAAATGCAGCAGGGTACGTGTATCTCAGGGGTGCGCGGGAAGTATCACACGCAATTCCATCAGGGTATGTGTATTCCAGGGGTGTGCGGGAAGTATCACACGCAAAAACAGCAGGGTACGTGTATTCCAGGGGTGCACGGGAAGTATCACACGCAAAAGCAGCAGGGTACATGTATCTCAGGGGTGCGCGGGAAGTATCACACGCGATTCCATCAGGGTACGTGTATTCCAGGGGTGGGCGGGAAGCATCACACGCGATCCCATCAGGGTACGTGTATTTCAGGGGTGCGCGGGAAGTATCATACGCGATCCCATCAGGGTACGTGTATTCCAGGGGTGCGCGGGAAGTATCACATGCAAAAACAGCAGGGTACGTGTATTCGAGGGGTGCACGGGAAGTATCACACGCAATTCCACCAGGGTACGTGTATTACAGGGGTGCGCGGGGAGCACCACACGTGAATTGCACGTGTGGGTCCTCCCAGGTGTTCCCTCTACACCCTCCACGGCCCCTGCAGGTGACCCACATCACAGGGGCCTACCCTGCACATGTCCTGCAGGCACCCCATCCACCATGGCCATGCCCCCCAGCCAACCCACATGTCACCTTGCACTACTGCCCACCAACGCATGTCCCCCTGCACCCCCAGCCACCAGGGGCAGCCTCCACCAGGCCCCCACCGATGTCTCCCATCACCCCCACTCCCCAGCAGTGCAGGGGCAGCCTCCGCCAGGCCCCCACTCATGTCTCCCTGCACCTCCACCCCCCAGCCACCAGGGGCAGCCTCCACCAGGCCCCCACTCATGTCCCCTATCAACCCCACCCCCCAGGAGTGCAGGGGCAGCCTCCACCAGGCCCCCACTCATGTCTCCCATCACCCCCACCCCCAGCCACCAGGGGCAGCCTCCACCAGGCCCCCACTCATGTCCCCCATCACCCCCACCCCCCAGCAGTGCAGGGGCAGCCTCCACCAGGCCCCCACCCATGTCTACCACCACCGCCACCCCCCAGCAGTGCAGGGGCAGCCTCCACCAGGCCCCCACTCATGTCTCCCATCACCCCCACCCCCCAGCAGTGCAGGGGCAGCCTCCACCAGGCCCCCACTCATGTCTCCCATCACCCCCACCCCCCAGCAGTGCAGGGGCAGCCTCCACCAGGCCCCCACCCATGTCTACCACCACCGCCACCCCCCAGCAGTGCAGGGGCAGCCTCCACCAGGCCCCCACTCATGTCTCCCATCACCCCCATCCCCCAGCCACCAGGGGCAGCCTCCACCAGGCCCCCATTCATCTCCCCTATTACCCCCAACACCCAGCAGTGCAGGGGCAGCCTCCACCAGGCCCCCACTCATGTCCAACTCATGTCTCCCTGCACCCCCACCCCCCAGCCACCAGGGGCAGCCTCCACCAGGCCCCCACTCATGTCCAACTCATGTCTCCCTGCACCTCTACCCCGAGCCACCAGGGGCAGCCTCTACCAGGCCCCCACTCATGTCCCCTATCACCCCCACCCCCGAGCCACCAGGGGCAGCCTCCACCAGGCCCCCACCCATGTCTACCACCACCGCCACCCCCCAGCAGTGCAGGGGCAGCCTCCACCAGGCCCCCACTCATGTCTCCCATCACCCCCACCCCCCAGCAGTGCAGGGGCAGCCTCCACCAGGCCCCCACTCATGTCCAACTCATGTCTCCCTGCACCCCCACCCCCCAGCCACCAGGGGCAGCCTCCACCAGGCCCCCTATCATGTCCAACTCATGTCTCCCTGCACCTCCACCCCCAGCCACCAGGGGCAGCCTCCACCAGGCCCCCACTCATGTCCCCTATCACCCCCACCCCCCAGCCACCAGGGACAGCCTCCACCAGGCCCCCACCCATGTCTACCACCACCGCCACCCCCCAGCAGTGCAGGGGCAGCCTCCACCAGGCCCCCACTCATGTCTCCCATCACCCCCACCCCCCAGCAGTGCAGGGGCAGCCTCCACCAGGCCCCCACCCATGTCTCCCATCACCCCCACCCCCCAGCAGTGCAGGGGGACATGTGTGGGGGCCTGGTGGAGGCTGCCCCTGCACTGCTGGGGGGTGGGGGTGATGGGAGACATGAGTGGGGGCCCGGCGGAGGCTGCCCCTGGTGGCTGGTGGGTGGGGGTGGTGGTAGACATGGGTGGGGGCCTGGTGGAGGCTGCCCCTGCACTGCTGGGGGGTGGGGGTGATGGGAGACATGAGTGGGGGCCTGGTGGAGGCTGCCTCTGCACTCCTGGGGGGTGGGGGTGGTGGTAGACATGAGTGGGGGCCCGGTGGAGGCTGCCCCTGGTGGCTGGTGGGTGGGGGTGGTGGTAGACATGGGTGGGGGCCTGGTGGAGGCTGCCCCTGCACTGCTGGGGGGTGGGTGTGATAGGGGACATGAGTGGGGGCCTGGTGGAGGCTGCCCCTGCACTGCTGGGGGGTGGGGGTGATAGGGGACATGAGTGGGGGCCTGGTGGAGGCTGCCCCTGCACTGCTGGGGGGTGTGGGTGATAGGGGACATGAGTGGGGGCCTGGTGGAGGCTGCCCCTGCACTGCTGGGGGGTGGGGGTGATGGGGGACATGAGCGGGGGCCTGGCGGAGGCTGCCCCTGGTGGCTGGGGGGTGGGGGTGCAGGTGGACATGTGTGGGAGCCTGGTGGAGGCTGCCCCTGGTGGCTGGGTGGTGGGGGTGGTGGCAGAGATGGATGGGGGCCTGGTGGAGGCTGCCCCTGGTGGCTGGGGGGTGGGGGTGCAGGGGGACATGTGTGGGGGCCTGGTGGAGGCTGCCCCTGCACTGCTGGGGTGTGGGGGTGATGGGAGACATGAGTGGGGGCCTGGTGGAGGCTGCCCCTGCACTGCTGGGGGGTGGGGGTGGTGATAGAGATGGATGGGGGCCTGGTGGAGGCTGCCCCTGGTGGCTGGGGGGTGGGGGTGGTGGTAGACATGGGTGGGGGCCTGGTGGAGGCTGCCCCTGCACTGCTGGGGGGTGGGGGAAATGGGAGACATGAGTGGGGGGCTGGTGGAGGCTGCCCCTGCACTGCTGGGGGGTGGGTGTGATAGGGGACATGAGTGGGGGCCTGGTGGAGGCTGCCCCTGCACTGCTGGGGGGTGGGGGTGATAGGGGACATGAGTGGGGGCCTGGTGGAGGCTGCCCCTGGTGGCTGGGGGGTGGGTGTGCAGGGGGACATGTGTGGGGGCCTGGTGGAGGCTGCCCCTGCACTGCTGGGGGGTGGGGGTGATGGGGGACATGAGTGGGGGCTTGGTGGAGGCTGCCCCTGGTGGCTGGGGGGTGGGGGTGCAGGGGGACATGTGTGGGAGCTTGGTGGAGGCTGCCCCTGGTGGCTGGGGGGTGGGGGTGGTGGTAGACATGGATGGGGGCCTGGTGGAGGCTGCCCCTGCACTGCTGGGGGTGGGGGTGGTGGTAGACATGAGTTGGGGCCTGGTGGAGGCTGCCCCTGCACTGCTGGGGGGTGGAGGTGATAGGGGACATGAGTAGGGGCCTGGTGGAGGCTGCCCCTGGTGGCTGGGGGTGGGGGTGCAGGGGGACATGTGTGGGGGCCTGGTGGAGGCTGCCCCTGCACTGCTGGGGGGTGGGGGTGATGGGGGACATGAGTGGGGGCCTGGTGGAGGCTGCCCCTGGTGGCTGGGGGGTGGGGGTGCAGGGGGACATGTGTGGGAGCCTGGTGGAGGCTGCCCCTGGTGGCTGGGGGGTGGGGGTGCAGGGGGACATGTGTGGGAGCCTGGTGGAGGCTGCCCCTGCACTGCTGGGGGTGGGGGTGGTGGTAGACATGAGTGGGGGCCTGGTGGAGGCTGCCCCTGCACTGCTGAGGGTGGGGGTGATGGGAGACATGAGTGGGGGCCTGGTGGAGGCTGCCCCTGGTGGCTGGGGGTGCAGGGGGACATGTGTGGGAGCCTGGTGGAGGCTGCCCCTGGTGACAGGGGTGTGGGGGTGGTGGTAGACATGTGTTGGTGATCAGTAGTGTAAAGTGACATGTGGGTTGGCTGGTGGGCATGGCCATGGTGGATGGGTTGCCTGTGGGTCATGAACAGGGGTGCAGGGTAGTACCCTGTGGTGTGGGCTGCCTGCAGGGGCTGTGGAGGGTGTAGAGGGAACACCTGGGAGGACCCACATGGCCAAATCACGTGCAGCATTCCCCGGCACCACCGAAATACAAGTACCCAGGCCAATCGCGTGTGGAACTTCCCGCGCACCCCCACCTACCCAGGCCAATCGCGTGTGGTACTTCCCGCGCACCCCGAAGTACACGTACCCAGGCCAATCGCGTGTGGGACTTCCCGCGCACCCCCACCTACCCAGGCCAATCACGTGTGGAACTTCCCGCGCACCCCGTAGTACACGTACCCAGGCTAATCGCGTGTGGAACTTCCCACGCACCCCGAAGTACACGTACCCAGGCCAATCGCGTGTGGAACTTCCCGCGCACCCCGAAGTACACGTACCCAAGCCAATCGCGTGTGGAACTTCCCGCGCACCCCGTAGTACACGTACCCAGGCTAATCGCGTGTGGAAATTCCCGCGCACCCCGAAGTACACGTACCCAGGCCAATCGCGTGTGGAACTTCCCGCGCACCCAGGAACGCGCGCACACGCTATTTTTCACACAGCGGGTGTCCGTGTTTGTCGGTGCCCCTTTGCACCTCATTTGTCCTAGAGGGCCACTGTATGGCCCATTCATCATGGCTGTATATGGGTGCTTTTTGTTAGCGCACATTTTGGCGCACATTTTTTTAAGTCGCAGGGGCACTACCGCCTGCTTTCTTGTGGCGTACTTGTTTGGCCCTGTGCGCGACTTTGAACGTGCGCTGGTTTGCCCTATTCGATTCCATGAATACGGGTTGTAGGCGAGCGTGTGGGCGTTCCGTGCACTTGCCTCCTGTACTTCCCCCGTGATGCCCATATTTTCACGCATTGTTCCCCATTCCGAGTGTTACGCCCCGTGTTCCGCCTACTTTTGTGATGTGCGCCGCACTATGTGCGATTTCGCAGTGGCCGTGGCGCACGCTGTTGGATGACCTGTGCGCCGGCATGCGCGGCACACATTTTTAGCACACATCCAATGTTTTTCTCGCGCACGGACTTCCATGAATCGCTGTGCGCTGGTTTCCCTGCGATTTTCGCACTTGCACTGCGATTTTCGACACTTTTCCTGCGATTCACACGTTTTGGCACCTCTGTGCGGGAATTTTCGGCGCACATTATTTCCATGAATCGACCCCTTAGTCATATTAAGTGATTGCTGTTGAGAGGGGACTGTGATATGATAGCTCAGTGCACTGCTTGACGACTGTCAGGTGATGTATGTGCATGACATGTGTATGGCCCATGGTGCATGTGTGTGTAGCATGCACATTGATAGGTTGTGACAGTGCCATGTCCACGGATGTCCAAGGGGAAGGGACATAAAGTTAAAGGCCCTGGGCCCAGTTCCCATGGTGAGGGACCTGAAGGGCCAGTAACTGTCCAAACATCAGTGGGTGATGGCATGGCCCAGGCCACTAGTGGTCCTGCCACTAATGCCCTTAATGGTCCCAGCCACACAGGGTCTGTACCACCTTCCAAGAGGCAGAAGGGTGCAGAACAGGGAAAGGCCCAATCCCAAAGAATGGCAAAGGAGACCGCCACGTCGAGGAAGAGGAGCTTCAATGATGATGAAATCAAGATCCTCGTTGACTAAATGCGCGACCACCACCGTGACATGTGCATGTGGCCAGGGAGCACACATATACCTTCTCAGCGTATGGTCCACTGGCCGCGAGTCACGGATGGCATCAGCGCCTTGGGGAATGAGAGACGCACTGCTCGTGCGGTAATGAAGCAGTGGAATGACCTCCACCGTTGAACCAAATCGAAGCTGGGTGCCTACCTTGCTTCTGCTCTGGTGAATAGAGCTGGGTTACCACAGGAGCAGGATCTCACACCACATGAAGAGTCCATGAGCGAGTTTATTCATGTGGATCACCTGCATGTCGTGGGAGGCCTGTCAGATTACGAGGAAACGTCCAGTGAGTGATGAAGTGTGTGCATCCTGAATATCTGTATGTAGATTAAATAGATGTGTATAATCGAGCAGCACTTCTGCCTGAATTTGTATGACTGCCATGAGTGAACCCTGTCGTGGTGTACTGACCCGTGCTTAGTGTAATGCAGAGTACATACAAACTATGTGCTGCACATCGGTTGAACATGGCTTTAGGACAGTAGTCATCCACAACCGTCTGATACTAAAAGACATTTCCAGCATGCCAACACAACGTGGCATCTGGCTATGGACATCAGTGATGTTAGTGACTCAGCTATGCCAGTCAAGCTCTTGTGTCTGAAGCATGTGCTACACATCATGCACTGCATATAGTAGAAATTCCATCCACACATGTACATAAGTGGTTTCAGGCAACTCATACCTTCCATGAACACTGTCAGTGGGCGGGACATTGTGCCATGAGTTACATAGCATTTTACTACACTGTGCAAATCCCTGCCGCAGCTATGGCACTGAGCCCCTTGTAAGATATGTGTCTACGGTCTTCCATGTTGACCTGCTACACTCAACACAGCCCCCATGAGTGCATGGCCATGTCCCTCGTGTGTGTCAATGCCCTCTCTTTCTATCTCCCCACACTTGTCATCACTCTCTCCACATCACACACCTGGGACACCACACTCAGTGCATTTCCACATTTTGTGCACTCTCTGTGCCAATGCTACGCTGGTGTTAGATGTAATTGGAGTGGACATGGCTGTAATTAGGCGTGCACATGTTCTGCTGCAGGTTAATGTCATGTTGCGTATCCACTTGATGAGTCACAAATGTCATGTTTTAGTTCACTGTTTGCTGTGCCATGTGACATGTTGTGCGTCCACAGATACATGTCTGTTGGCTATGTGTGCAGTGTTTACATGGTCAGGGATATGGGATGTGGTAGCAAGTCTGCATACTCCATGATCTCAGGGATTTTTGTGCATAGTGTGTGTATGCAAATTATGGCATGTTAACATGCATGGCAATGTGTTGCAGGACAGCATTGTGATGACAAAGCATGTAGTAGATGCAATTAACATGATTCTTCATGTCTTTATGTGTCCATGTGCAGGTGATAAGCCACCAGATTCAGGGGAGGAGGTTGAGGAGTAATGAGAGCCTGAGCCCCGATAGAGCACCAGTGGAGGACTTGTTGTGGCAGCCCACAAGAATCCACTGGTGCTACACTCCAATGATACCAGTAGCTCTAGTGGTGAACTGGATGTCTATTCCTCTCAGCTGTTAGAGGTGAGTGCATCAAGTGTTGGGGCTGTTGTAGCCTGTGCGTCTGCAGGGGGTCACGTCCCCTCACAGGGTCAGTCCGTGTTACCACATCCATCTGTGGTGGTTACGGCTACAAGGCCACAGTCCACTGTATTGGCTTCCGGTCCTGGGACGGATGACCAAGGGAGGGATACAGTCCTGCAGCCACAGATAGCGGCTTCACATCAAGGGACATGCTCCCTTGGGTCCGGCAGGCATGGGGCATGCACACGTGGTGGACATGTCGTGGCTGGGGAGACAGTGTTGGAGCAGTCAATGTTGCGTATTGCACAGCAACAGGGTGCTTCCTATGAGATGTTGGCTCAGGGCATGGATAGGGTGGCCAATTCCATACTCTCCCGATAAACATAGGTAGGGCACCAGCTGAAGGCATTGCAGTCCACATGCCGCTCACACAGGCTGCACATGGAGCCCAGCAACAGGAGCCGGCGGGCCGAACTGAGGTCTCTGCAGGCATCCCTGCTTGCAGATGGTCGGGCCGACAGGGAAGCCCTGAGGCAAGAGTTTCTGGCCCTCAGAGTTTCAATGTAAGTGCTAGAGGCAGCCCGCAGCACACAGAATGAACAGCAGATGCAACTGTTGGCTCATACCATCTTGGAGGAACTCTGTGCATCCGGTGAGGTGGTGCATGCGGACCTCCAAGGCTTCATGTTGCAGATGCATTCATCTGGGTCCTGCCTGGCCGCTGCCATGGAGGACCAGGCCAGGGCTATACGTGGTCTACCTCCCTTACCACTATCACCTTTGCATTCTACACAGGAAGGTGGCGACAACAGCGACAGCCCTCCCAATCCATGATAGCCATGCGGTCTATGTACCCATGAAGGGAATTGTTTTTTTTTTACATCCACACATGTGGGTGTTGACATGCACACTGCCCTCCTCCCGTCCTGGGTGGACCACATCCCCCACATCCGCCAACCCCCCGGTCAAACATGGACATTTTCTTTATATTTTTCCACCGCTCCATGCCAGATGTTGGCATGTCATATTTTGTTTTACCCTTTCCTAGTTGTGGGCTTTGTTCATTTTTGAATTGATTACCCTTGAGGTGTGCTATTAACTCCTCAGGGACAATACATGTGCAGTGGTGTACGTGCAGGCATGCCTAGTGAAGTCATTTAGCATGTTTGCATGGGGGTGCACTGCATGGCATGTGCAGGTAATCATACCTTTCTTTTTCCATGGCACGTGTGTGCTGTGTCAATTATACTGCACAATGGGTGTTTTAATATGTTCTCCCATGTTGTTCTAGTAATCCCTGATGTGGCGGAGACTGCTGTCCCGGGTGAGACATCCTGCACCATTTGAAGTCCTCCTGCCCTCCACCAGACAATGCCGTTCCTTTCACAAATTAGGAAACACACTTACTGGTGAAGGTCATGCGTTATTTACAACATGCAGACACAGTTATTGGGTATGCCTTTGCGCTGTCTTGCATGTTGGCCATGCTTCATTGTTGGTCATCTTTGCTGCATGTGTCGGTTCTCGTCTATGTCCTTTGCATGCTCACATGGCATTGTGGTAATTTGATTGGAGCTCATGTCACTGTGTGAGCTACCTATGTGGATCCCTCAATGGGCGCATCGACTGTGCTGTGCAGCATGTCATTGTACATTTGTAAACCAGGCCATGGACTCTTTGATCTGTCATTTCCTTGTTATTCACTCACTGTGCCACTCTTCTCTCCCTCTCTCTGGTGTAGTACATTGTACTCCTGTACAACTCGCTGTCAATGGCCATTCACCCTGTGTTGCTCCTGCCCTCTGTGTTGTATGCATATTTTCTTTCTGGTTTCAACTGTGATCATGTATGTGCATGTATTTTGTGTTGTTACTCTGCATTGGATTCCATGTTGGTAGAGAATTTCCCGATGGTGTGCATCTTATGCAAGGCAGGTGGGTTCCATGGACAGGTGAGTGCATTGCATTTGCTGACACTTTGGTGGTGTTTGAATGGGAGCGGGGCACTGTGTGTGTTCACGCTGGCTTTACTAACCTTTACCTCTGTCACTATTGCTCAAGGGTTGTATTACTCACCCAGGGATGATGCCAAGGATGGTTATGGTCTTGTTAATCTGATGGATTGCTGGGGACACTGTTCACTGATTGTGATATCTGTGCTTTCTGACTGTGTGTCCACCTTTCATGGTTGGTTGTGAGCGTGTAGCATGGTCAGCTGTTTGTGGACTGTGGCAGGGGCAGATGTTTGAGCTGAGGTGTACCTCATTCAACTTTTATCAGGTCTAATGAGTGGTACATCTGATCCCTATCAGGGTTTGTGGGATTAGGAATGTTTCTCATATTTGCTGGGTCTAATTTATGGTTCAAATATTAGTGTGTGCTTACTCCATATCTGCTAATGTTCATTCCTCAATGCTGTCCCTCCAGAGCCATTTCATCATGTTACTCTGACCTTTTTCAGGTGAGCCAGTTATTGATGGATATTTTTTCCAGGGGCCAACCTCTGGGATACACTTCCTGCCACCCTCTGTTTGGGGACTCATTTTTTTGCTTTCCATGACCTACACATGTGTTTCATCTTCTACTCTTCCTTTTCTCTCCCTCTTCACTGCTAAACAATCCTTCTGCTTTCTCACTCTCTCCATTCCTTTTGTCCTGGGTGCTTAATGACTGTGAGGTTGATGTGCCTCAAGGTCTCACACGCCCCTGTCAACCCCAGCAATTTGTGGGCCAGTTACCTCCGTGACGTGGACTAGTGTCATCATCACTGCGCTTGGGGAATGACTAGAGAGAGTTGCATCTCTCTGCACTTACCCAAGCATCCACTGACTGGTTGCACTTTAACCACCCCTGAACTTGCTACAACCCTCTGAATACCACACCCCTCTGAACATCTGTGCACTTGCTCCTTCTGATTGCACCATGCAGGTACAGTGTCTGTCTGTTCCACCCTGTGCTCGGTCCCTGCATGACGGCATATTGATGCACTTGTGAAAATATGATGAATCACTGTCCGACAAATTCACTGTTACATGCACTGTTGATAGTGTAGTATAGTTTACTATGCAATTACTGTTCCTGTCCAGAATATTATGGATCTCTATGAGCAGATGTTATTTTTGTACTTGTTCCATTCATCGTTGAGCGCATTGAGACACCTATATTATGTATTGGCCATTTATCTGTCTTCTTTGACATTACATACCATAGCACAGTCTGGTGGTAATTTAACATGACATATGGGACGGTTTATTTGACACACAGGCGATTGGATGTCTAGTTTGGCATGGTGGTAGTGGCATAGTCCCTGTTCCATGTGTTTCTTTTCGAAACCCAAAATTAAATTAGTTTTAGTTCTAAGGGATGCACACAATGTTGCACTTCGAAGGACACATTCTCAGGGTGGTTTGGTGCACACAGATGATTGGCCTTTTGTCATCATTGAATGGCACCTGGAATGTGCCAGGGCTGTGTGCACTCCACAGGGGTTGGATTTTAGGTGAAAATTGCAGCCACAAGCTGGGTAGGGGCAGCCTCGCAGAGTGCCCTTTGACCTGCCATGCGCAAGCAGTGTGCATGTGGTTGTGGGGCACCACCATGTCCACCGGTATGCCACTCTGTGTTGCAACATTGTGCAGGACACATGCTGCCACAATTATCCTGCCCACTAGTGGTGGTCATATAGCAACTCACCACCAGAGTGGTCAACGAATCGGAAACGTGACTTGAGCACTCCAAATGTTTGCTCCACTATGCCCGAGTTGTGGGCTGTGTTGTCTTTTACCTGGGGTGGTGTGGCAGGGTTCCGTATTGGCGTCATCATGTAGGTGCTCAGAGAGTAGACACTGTTCCCTGTACAGGCGAATATCTTTGTCATTGGTGTGTATTTGTGTGTGTGTGTGACATGCATGCATGTGCACAGGCATTTATACTCAACAATGAGCCATGTGTTGCCATGCCTCCCAGCTTCCAGGGCCTGGTGTAGGGGTGACATTCTGAATATGAAACTATCATGGGTGGACCCTGGATAGGTTGCATATACAGAAGTAATGATACCCTTGTCATGGTTCCATGTGTTTAAATCTCTGCAAATATTGCCGTGGTCACAAATTATTGCATCAAAAATGCAATGGTTTTGCCGCCGCAATCCATGTAAAGGATGCGGGGGACACCCCTGCAACCTCCAGACCCATTATACCATTTAAGAGGAGCGGGGGACACTCCCGCAACCCCTGCTCCCCTTAAATGGTATAACGGGGTTCACCTTTACCGGGTCAAACCACAGCATTTTTGCCGTAATATTTTGAATAGGCGACATTTTTTCAGCGATTTTATCACTGCATACCTTTGGCATCAAATACAACCTGCACGTTGATGGAATGGGTGCACTCGATGGCACCAAGCACTCCAGGGAAGTGTGCACCCCATAAAATTCCTGGACCACATCTGCCTTTCTGCAGGTGTTCTGGGCATGCATATGTGCCTGTGGCTGAGGGGCGTGCAGTCATTATTGGCAACACCTGGTGTAGGCAGCGTGACTGAGTGGGCTGTGAAATGCCCCCAACTATGGCAGTTGTCCACTGAAATGACCCAGTGGCCAGGAAAATGAGGAACATTGAGCACCAATTCCAAGGTCGCCACCAACAGTTAATGAACCCTTGACTTTGGCAGCTGTGTCAACTCCACATGTTCCAGTTTTAATGGGTGCCAATGTCTAAGTTATGAGAGTTCTCTGTGATCTATGCCACCAATGGGTAGCTGTAGGAGGTGGTGGTGTAACTAAGGATTGGGAAGTTAATACCTCAATATTGATTTGACTCGGTTTTTGTTTTCTTTAGAGATTGTTTGTCTTAATATTCTCTGGAAGATGAACGACTTTCTGCCTTTTCTTTACTGGATTACTCATACCAGCTTTCTTTTTCCTCAACCAGGCTGGGTAAGAATATTTTGTATGATGTATTTTCTTTGATCTTTTTATTCTCGATCTCTGTGCTTTTCTTTTGCCACTTTTTTCTTTTTGTGGTAGTTGCAGGTGTGTGGCCATCATGTGCCTTCTGGGATTTCTTTTTCTCTTCTATGGTCACCTGTATTTCTGATCTTGTCCATGACTTGGGAGAACTTTATTGAATCCTGAATGAGGGATAGATGCTGTGAACTACGCCTCAAACTAGCACCTAATGCCTTCTGAATGGTCTGGCCCATACTGGGCTGCAGATCTTTTTGGTTTGCGTGTGGTCTTACCTGTTCGTTGTAGCTGTGAGCGGTTTTTGTGCAGAATCAACCTCCACCCATTAAAATTGCTGCCAGCAACAGCTAGAGTCTTGAAATAGTTGTAGCACTCCATTTGAAGATTCATCAGAAATGCTAGAGAGGTTCAGAGAGGAGGCTTCATTTTTTGTGGCATTGGGGGTCATTACAAGTGTGGCGGTAAGGGGTTAACGGCGCCGGTAAGGATGCCGGTGCCGTTAACTCCTTACCGCCGCATTACGAGGTCCCTTAGCGGGTCCCGTTAAGGACGGCTGGCTTTACCAGCCGCCCCTAGCGGGAGCCGCTAAGAGAGCAGGGAGTTAATAACGGGCCCGTTTTTAACAGGCCCGTTATTACCTCCCTCCCCATTCCCATTGAGCCCCATGGGGGCTCAAATGGGAATGGGGACTTACCGGGTCCTCCAAGGTTGGAATGACCCGTAAATCCCCATTCAAGGAACCCGGACACGAGTTTGGAGGCAGCCATGGCGCTAATAGCACCATGGCTACCTCCAAACTCGTAATGACCCCCATTGTCTTTTTAGAGTTGTAATTTTTGTTATTTTACATTTTTCTTAACAGTTGGTTATTTCAACATGTATAATGATCAGCAGTAGTAGCGTTGGTAATACCACCTGGTTCCCCTATCCATCACCACCCAGGAAGAAAGGCACAGGAATTAAAGAACCCTGTAGACAGATCGAGGTATTTCAATATGAAAGAATGTTGCTCTAAAAGGGAGGCAGAGGAAGATTAGTGCACATTGTGCAGGAAAACACTAAGACATGGCCTTTCTAATGTTCTGTCACGAAGCCTGGGGACATCAATTATGATAAATTATCTGGTGCGGATTATGTTGATAAATCGTATTAGTAATTGCACAAGCCCCACAAAATAAAAATGCATGGGGCTCATGTATTATGTGCATGGAAATTAGCACCACGTTCAGCACCTGATTCCACTAGTGCGATGCTACTGACATTGATGAACCCTTGACTTTGGCAGAAGTGTCAACTCCACATGTTCCAGTTTTACTGGCTGCCAATGTCTAAGTTATGAGAGTCATCTGTGATCTATGCTACCAATGCATAGCTTTGGGAGGTGGTGCAACTAAGGATTGGGACAAGTTAGTAGCTGAATACCAGATTGCAATCCTTAGGTGACAATTTCTTTCCACCTTGTTTAGAAAAACAAAAACGATTACGTGTACGTAGATGAAACAGTAGTGGCATTATACATATTATTTGTATGATCGCTTATAAAAACTTTTAAAATAACAATCTAGGCTATGATTGCAGAAGTCCACACTGTGCACATACTGACTCAGTTGCTGATATAAACATCTGTGCATTTTTTTGATAAGCCGGTAGTAAGTGTTAGTAAATATTTACAACTTTATTTGCAGTGGAAACTGTGAGAGTGCATTTGTTGTGTTATTTAGATCTTTCTCTATGATAACTATACCATTACTGTGACCCCCATCACTGCGACCCTGAAATTGCTGATTTTTTTTTTATTTTGACCCCCTCTACACCACATATATATGGGGGGCTCCCCCCACAGCCTCTCCTACTTGCATCATATACCATTACCCCCCACATATATGTGTGATGTAGAGGGGGTCAAAATAAAAAAATTCAGGGTTGCAGTTATTTTCGATTACTAGGTATTTTCCACCTACTAACGCCCAACCTCAGTCCATCCTGCCTTTAATGATCTTTCAAAGTTTTTGGTAATGTGCAAAACCTGTCACAGCTTGATTGCAGTGGGAGGTAGCATCCTAGACGCTTTGGGCAGGGCTCTTTCAGAACATATGGGCATTGCGAATGGCAGGAATATTTTTAAGTATGACATTTTGTACCCCTTTTTAAAAAACAAATAGAAAACCATTACTAAATATAAAATGCGTAAAAAAATAAATGTTCTTTTTAAAATGTTGTTATATGTATGAATTCTAGTGTTTTTTTCCCTCCTCGGTTCCTACCTCTTTTTTCCTTATCTGTGCGTATATTCAAGGGTGCCTGCTTTTCATTTTCGCTATGAGGGCAAAAATACCTGGGTATATGTTATTGTTGCAGTTGGTAATTTATTTACCTTTTCAGTGCTGCTTCAATGTTATTAGTTGGGGTTCTACAGTGTAGCACAACAGTCACTAAGAGATGCTCATAAAACAAGGGGCTTGTAGCACAATGTTTAACCAGAGTGCGAGATCCTCAGGAAATAGTGTAATCTCACTGTGCATTGCCTAAAATCAATTGTGAGTTCTCAAAGTCTGCAATATTTTATATATATAACAATACCTGTGTCAAAATAGGTCAAAATGAGTTTGTGATTGATGAACATCTTTGCGTTATGAGTTGCAAGTGTTTTAAAATATTGAGTGGCCATGCTCACTGGACATGGATGAAGGCCATGACTAGTGATCTGGTAGAGTTCTAAAATGGACAGGGCTGTGCCCAACGGACATGGCTGAAGGCCATAGATAGGGGCTGGTTAGTGTTTTATAATTATTTTTATTTTTTTTATTGTATTTAATCCCATCAGATTTTTTAACAAAAAGATGGATGAATGAAGTCAAACTTGAACTTGAAATTTCGTTTGTTGTAAAAACAACAGAAGTAAAAGAAGAAGAAGAAAAATTCTTAAGATCTAAAGTTGGTTCAATGATGGGTTTGGAAAGTTCAGGTTTTGAGCCGGCAGCATCACTTTAGTGATATGTTGCATAATGTTCACTGTTGCCAGTAAACATTCCGGCCTGTCTCCTCCGATTAATTTATTCCAGCAATTCTCCTCATCCTGAATAGTAAAGTTTGAGATGGTATCTTTCAAATATAGGCAACAAATCTCTTGTGTCGCCGGACAGGTCAAGAGAAGATGGCAAATAGTTTCCTTTGTTGTTGATTTGCAGAGACGACAACAATTTGTCAAGGCTAAGCCTCTGATGGCTAATATTTCGTTTGTTTCCAGTATTGACAGAGATGGATAATTGTTTGATGGAGTGATCTACAGACGATACTGGTGTTTTGGGTTAAGCTGTGCAGCTTTCCCAACTTCCAACATCTGCAACTTTGGCTTTCCCTAATTTAATAGGGTGCCTTTTCAGGTTAGGATTTGGTCCTGACTTCCCCCAGCGTGACTGACCATATCACTTCGTTACGGCCACCATAGCATTTGGCATTCATCAGAATGGTAACATCCACCTCCTGAGGAAGACGTTGTGTTTACTACCACTACACGTCGAAACCGGTCGAGAGATAAACCCTACAGGGATGTGATCTTTTGCACTTTTCCTTCCGATCCACCCTGACAATAGATTATTTATTAATTAATTCTATTGATTATGAATATAAAAATGATGTCTGTTTGATGGGGACCAGTCATGAATTCCTTCTCCCCACAGGTTTTTTAGCATGATTCTTTTGTCTTTTAAGCTTTTGGATGTATGTCACGGTATGTTGAGTTGGGTTTGAATGAGTGCACTATGAATTGCAAGTATGTGTGACAATGTTTTAGCTGACTTTAGGCATACGGTTGCTGCTGTTTTGCTGTATTAATGTGATCAGTGTTTAATTATTTGTGATTGACTCAGCATTGTTTAAATTGTTGGTATCACTTTCAATAAATTTTGATACACATTTTTTCAAATTGATTTGTTTCTGTTGTTCTATGCAACTGTAATACTCTGGTCCAGAGGCTCGAGTTTCCCTGCCCTTTTCAGATTTTTTGTTCACTGTTGCCAGTAACCATGCCAGTCTGTCTCCTCTGATTAATTTATTCCAGCAATTCTCCTCGTCCTGAATAGTAAAGTTTGAAATGGTATCTTTTAAGTATAGGCCACGAATCTCTTGTGTCGCCGGACAGGTCAAGAGAAGATGGCGAATAGTTTTCTTTGTTGTTGATTTGCAGAGACGACAACAATTTGTCAAGGCTAAGCCTCTGATGGCTAATATTTTGTTTGTTTCCAGTAAATTCAAACACGTTTTTAAGAAGAAGTTACGTGCAGACCTGCTTGTAAATAAATTAAGGTAGGATTGAAGGACATCTAGTTTCTTGTAGATCAGTGGAAGATGAGTGGTGATTTTATTAGTGCTTGCCTTTTCTAAGGTCTTGATCCAGTCAAGTTCTCGAATCTTTTTTGTCACTTTTACTGGATTATTTGCGAGCTCTTCTTCACTACTTTCCACTGAATATAAAAGGGCCATGTTGTCTGCTTTCCATTTAGTCAGCATTTTGCAGGATCCGAGCAAAAGTTCTTGAGTTATCAGACGATAGGCGTATGGGGTATCTTTCAGGATGCATTTTCTGTATAGCATGAGGCTTTTTAAGTCTACTGTTGTTTTCAATGATGAGAGGCTAAGTTTGCGTCTGATCACTGTGACTGAGGTTGATTTTGGTAGACCTAGAATTGTTCGCCAATAAATTGCTTCCATTTGAGCCGAGAGCTCCCGCGGAAGATTGGGCATAGCATCCGAGTCGTAGGTTAAGTTCTAAAATGGACAGGGCTGTGCCCAACGGACATGGCTGAGGCCATAGATAGGGGCTAGTTAGTGTTTTATAATACACATTGGCCACGTCTGAAGTGCATCACTTATGACATGTTAGTATTTTAAAATACACAGTGGACATGGCTAAAAGATGTACAAAGTGCACATGCTCAAAGGCCATGGCTAGTGAGGACCTTTTATATGTTAGAATATCTCGTGGGCATGGCCAAAGATTCTGGCCACTGGGCAGTATTGTGCTAAAGCCCATGGTTAGTGCCAGATTACTGAATATAATATACAGTGAACACAACTGAAAGCTGTAGCCACTGTAGAAGGCCAAAGTCTATGGTTGGTGGCCTGTTAGTGTTTTAAGCTATACAGTGCACATGGATGAAGATTGTGTCTGTGACTGAAGGCCATGATTTGTTCCCATTCATGTGTTAAAATATATTTAGTCATGCACACAGACCATGGTTGAAGGCCATCCTTAATGCTTACTACTTTTCTAATGTATTTATTGATATTATCATTGTTGTGATGTTATAATTGTGGTCATAGGTTGCGCCACAGGGGGCGTGAAGTTAAGATGACTATAGCTGAATATATATGAAAATGTATCGCTCTCGAGTTTTTACAAATCTTTGGAGAACTGTGAAAGTAAAATCTAGATACGTTGTAAAGTGTTTTTTGCAAAAGAAAACAGTAGAAGTAATGATTTTAAAAGCTTTTTATATGAAAAGAAGATTGTTCATTTTTGTATTGAATAAAACATAAATTACTTAAGGTGACTATACCATTCTATAGAAATCTTGAAAACAAGGTATGTACTTATGCAAGACAACTTTTGCGACATGTTTGACAGAGAGTGGAAACACACCTCTCATACAGAAAGATTTTGAGGAGAGTTACATGCCTCTTGCTATTGATGAGAGTGGGACTAGCTAATAAGTCCAAAACAGTGTGATTTAAAAAAAAAGAAGAAATGCCAAGGTCTAATAATAAAAGAATAAAACCTAAAAAGCAAAGTGAGATATGGATGTGTAATTTTGTGTGCAGTATTGATATGTTTCCTTGTAAAGTCTTAAAGAGATTTTTGCATGTTTTGTACAAAAATAACAATGTTCAAAGACAGACGAAGGTGCTACAGAGAATAGATGACTGCGCAGTTCATGCAAAAATAGGACTTCTGGGTGACTCTCTGTCTTGTTTTGATAAAACTAGATGTAACAGTCACTTTCATCATATACAGATGTTGACTGGACATCAAACTAAAATGAGATACCGTCTAGTAAAAATATATGAGTGCAAAACAGCAAGTATGTATCTTGTACTTTTAAACAAACACTTTTGACTGGAACAAATGTTTAGTTTCTACACTGCAAATTATAAATATAATGCATTGAAGAAGATTATGGGCCTCATTAGAAGAGTGGCGGTCTGGAAATAGCGATGCCGTTCGCACTGTACCGGCACCCTTTTCAAGACCGCCTCACTACGAGATGCGGTGCCTGAAACACTGTTACCGCAAACAAGACCCACGGTGCCGCAGTTGCCGGCAGCACCGTGACTCTGACTAGCGATAGCACCCGCAGCCCGTGCCTGAAACACTTGCATGGTGGTCGTATGGGCACAATCTGAGTACTGCCAACACAGAAACACAGGGATAAAAATACTGGTGCCACCGTGATCACTGGCATCGTGGATCAGGTGGAAAGCAGTCTCAGGAGTGGAGCAACAGGCCACAGGTGGCCATAATCAGCCCAGCTGCACACCATTAGCACTGAGAATGCACAAAAGGACCACACCCACACCCCTCCCAACACAACCATGTTGGCAGCTGCAGTAGCAGATATGGAGCTGGTGGCCGTGCATGCAGGGCTCCAATATGAGGATGGTTTGGAAGGGGCAGAGAGACAGAGGGGGTGGCAGAGGCTCAGGAGGAGAAGGAGGAGGAGGAGGATGATGGCCATGTTCATGAACAATGACAAGCAGGTAGCACTCCACAGGCAGCCACCCATACCCTGCTTAAGGGCCACACCCTGGAACCTGGGTTCAGCACAGATCTACACTGTGTATCAGCTGGACAGGGAGACCATTAAACACAGTGTTGATTTGACATCAGGACTGCAATACCCCCAATGCTCAAGGTAGTACCAGTGCTGCATTTCTTTGCCACTGGCACCATTAAGCACACCATGGAAGAGCTGCAAGGGTTATCCCAACCCTGTTTCTCCAGGGTGTTATTCCAGGTTATGGATGCACTCCTGCAGCATGTGTCAGACCATATAGCCCTTCCCAGAACACCTGCCCATGTGAATGCCACCAAAGTGGGGTTTGTGAGAAACCTGAGGGTATTCTCTCAGATAGACCTCTGGAATCCCTTATCTTATTCAGGTGGCCAGCGAAGGGCTGGCGCGCTCAGATCCCAACCCTGGGGGTGGACGAGCGAGGGAGGATCACCTAGGTATAGGATCTCGGGTTTATGCTCGAGGGGAGCATATCAGGTCCTCTGAGGCAAGAGACTTTGTGTGAAAGAGACTTGCCCACAGAAGGCCCATATCATTTGGAAACAAACTGTAACCTCAAGCTGGCGAGGCCCTGGAGTGTGCTGTGCTCAAGAGTCCCACCTTGTCCTGTGCTAAAAATGTGGGGAAGGGAGACCCTAGGTATACCATCCTGACTTATAATTTTGAGAGCACTTCTTTCTTTTCTTGTGAACATTATCCCCCGCAATTTTGTAGCATAGCGGTAAGGATTGAGAATAGGTATTTATTCAGTATAGCCCTTTTTATTTGACTAGACTCTACTTGGACTGTATTATTATTGTTTGATGGTCGTAGATTGCCCCCATCTTAGATTTTAGTTTAGATTAAGTGTTTGTCTGACCCATTTCACAGTTTAATAAACACCCTTGAACTGTGATCACTTGTGTCTGCCTTTACTGTTGCCACCATGAGTTCCTTACAAGTTCCACGCCCTGGCAGGCATGCCCAACGTCATTGTGCGCTGGACTGCACACATGTTGAGCTGGTGGCCAGACATGCAAATGAGATGGTCTACCACAACTGCAAACTGTACCACGCCCTGAATGTGCAGGTTGTGTGCTATACAGACCTCTTCATCACCTACTGCTGTACACGTTTCCCTGGTTCCATGCACAATTCCATGGTGCTGTGGAACTCCATGCCCCCAGGGTACATGGCATGAGACAGCGAATAGCGGACCTGGCTGTTGAGTGAGTCAAAGTACCATAGCATGTGCACTGTGGAAACGGTGGGTGGGTCGTCCACTAACCACAGTGCATGTGCGTGATGCAATGTCATGTACACAGATAGCATGCATGAGCGGGAGGGCATGTCTGGCATGTGATACATGGGCAAATGGAGCACACCCCATCACAATTTTTGCACAGATAGACAGTCCCAGCACAGGCACTACAGGTACCAGAATGCATTTCAGCCATTCCACCCACCCCAGCATCTACACACTGTGCACATCCCCCACCACCTCCGCCACAGCCATGTCAGACTAATGTAACCCCCCCACGCACTGTACCCCACAGTATGTAGCCAGATCACCTGCCTGTCACAGGTACACATACCCCTATGCATGTGACATGAAGCATAACAATGTTGGAACAGATGAACAAATGGGTGGGATGAACATTGCACGACACACAAACGGAACCAGAAGTGGCACACGCAATGGACAAGGTAGAAGATGGTGTAACCATAGGGTCAATGAGCAAGGTGGGTTTGAAAAGTGAGGGAAATTTTAATGGAAATCACCCCCTCCCTGCATCATGATTAAGGCTTCCGGTTCATGGCATATATTACCTGGCCTGTCAGCCTGTATTCATCCACATGTATTTTTGGGCCTTTCATTCTGTGTTCATCCACTTTTACTTCTGGGCCTTTCATTCTGTATTCATCCACATTTATTTCTAGGCCTTTCATTCTGTATTCAAAAATCCAGAAATTAAAGCATGCATGCAGACATATAGGAAAGAAATGCTAGCTTCATTCTTTCCATAAGAACAAACGATAGCACCTGTTGCCTTAAGATATATACTGTCAGCAATTTTACGACCTTCACTGCAATTTCCATAGAACTATTGCACTATCCATGTTGCCAATCTGCAATGAGATTGGTCTGCGATGTATGAGTGACATCATAAAAAACTAGACAGAGAGACCTGTTTTACCCTTACTGTAAGCAGGTTGATTTCCATCATTTTGAATGTGTAAAAATCTGTAAAAACGGAAAACTGGAAGCCTTAAACATAATGCACCGGATACTAGGATAATTTCTGCCATTGCCTATGTCTTGTGCCAATCCCATGTGACACAGACCAACATACAGACTTGGCTTCCATGACACTACCATCACAATGACTTTGTCCCCATTGTGTCCCTCCCATGCAGGTGATGCAGGATACCCCTTGATGTCATGGCTGATGACCCCCGTAAGGCAACCACAAGACCAGCACAAGCAGGCCTACAACCGTGCACACATCCGAACACGGTGCACCATAGAATAATCTTTTGGGCTGCTGAAGGCAAGGCTCTGCTGCCTGAGTAGGTCTGGCAGTACACTCATGCACAGCCCCGTGAAGGTGGGCAAGATATTCCTGGCCTGTGCCATGGGACATAACATGTGCATCAGGTGCAACATTCCCCTTCCCCCAGACATGGACATGCACCCAGCGGGAGCAGAGGACGACACTGACAGCGAGGATGGAATTGCATTGCCCCATTGCAGGGATGCCATGGGCGTGATGCACACTATGAACTGATCAGCCACTACTTTTGAGCACATCACAAATGCACATGGCCTTGGCCATCAACCACAAACTACACCGTGCACCGAATAAATCACAAACTCACATGCAAAATGAATGTCCAGTCATGATTTCAATGCAACACCCAGTGTATTGATATGTATGATTAGAGATAACAGGTTGACCAAGACCACCTCCCCAACTATCCCTCCCCACACCAACTCCCCAACTATCCCTCCCCACAACCCCTCTCCACACCCCGTGCTCAACTATCCCTGTCCACGCCCCCTCCCCGACTTGTCACGTTGTTCATGTCTCGGCCCAAGACACACCCATGGCACATGATACTCCTTGGCCTGTTTACAGGCCCTCTTGCCACCTGGGCTGCCCTGGTGTCGTGTGCCTGGCAGGCGCATCGACCTCCACCCTGGGCTGCCTCGGAGAGAACTGGTGGGCGTGGAGCTTGTGGGTGGCGTGTGTGAAGGGTCCCTGGCCCGTCGATCCACGGCCGCCTGCAGGGACATTGCCATTGACTATGCCATGGACGACATGATGCCATTGCCCTCGCGGACCCACCTGGCCATAAGGACAATAGCAGACGTAGCACATCCAAGGACACATGCAGTGCACCGCCCAGTGGCCTGCATGCTTTCACGCATCAGCTGGGCTTCAGTGCGTAGTAGGGCTGTCTCCCCACGCATCAGGCAGGACTCCTCAAGGTGCTGCTGAACCAGGGCAGTTAATCCTGCCTGCCGTTCCTCAATGTGGCGCAGACAGCCGTCCATTTCCCTGACAGTGGGGAAGGGCAGGGGTGGGGGGGGCTTGAGAGGTTCATGGGGCTGAATTCAGGCCGCTCATAGGTGGTATGGTCAGTGGTGTCCCCTGTGGTGTCTCCTGCATCGTCAGCAGCCTCCTCTGCACTGGATCATAGACGTGTATGTGGATGCTGTGGTGGGGTAGTGGCTGTCCGTCCTGCTGTTGGCCATGCAGGAAATTGCACCACCACAGGTGCTGCCAGGGTGGAGGGGCAGCAGGTGTAGCCATCACAGCTCCTGGCAGGGTGGAGTGGCCAGCAGGTGTAGCCACAGCTGGTGCTGTCAGGGTGAAGGGGGCAGCAGGTGTAGCCATCACAGGTTATGGCAGGGTAGCAGCAGGTGTAGTCACTGCAGGTGCGGTCTAGTTTGGAGGGGCAGTTGTGACAGTCGCAGTGGTTACTGCAGTGTCCTGGGTGGTAGTGGTCTGTGGAGTTGTCCGCTGTCGGTGTCTGGTGCCCCTTGAGGCGCCTGGTTGCACTCTGTTGCTGTCAGATGATGTGCCTGACGGTGGAAGAAAGGCATGATGTTAGGGAAAAGTGTGGGTTCAAGGTGCACAGATACATGTAATGTGTTGGTTGTGAGGCATGCTGTAGAGGGGACATGCTGTTGAACATGGCATGGTGCACACATGCTTCTGTTGTGCAGACTAAGCTGCAGGTTGTGGGATGTTGGTACATGATACACTGCTCTGCTGGGATTACTGGCGTGGTGTCCTGGCAATTGCTGGGGATGGTGCTATGGGGGCTCTGTCGGAGTGTGGGATGTGGAGGGTGGAGTCAGGGGGTGGGGGCGGTTTGGATGGAGCAAGGCTGGGCCTGATGGCTGACCCAGTTGCAGGTGCAGGGCCAGTATGTGTATTGCGGGTCTTTGGCAGGTCTGGCAGGAGTGTGGGGGACACGTGTCATTGCCATTGTATGGGAGGGTGGCCACGTGTGGGTGAAGCTGAGGGACAACATTGTTGTATCTTGGTGCCAGTGGTGGCATGCCAGGCACACATGCAGTACGCTGTGGCAGGGTGCCATGTTTCTGTGTGGAGGAAGATGCCTATGCACATGGCAGTACAGGGTGCCTGTGCAGTGTTCAACATGTATTACAGGCATGGGTCATTGTGAGGGGGCCAGGGTATATGGCCACGACAGCACCCTGGGTGTTGGTTTATGTGTGTGCCAGCAGGGTGTATACCGGGGGATAGGGATGGTGTAATTCCCATCTCAGTGATGTGGTGTTGCAGTGATGGGGCCAGAGTGGCCAGGGGGGTTGTTCAGTATTTTGGGGCTACATGTACTCACCGGTCTCGTCGGGTGTCCTGGCTCTGGCCTACGCAGCACCAACTCCTTGTGCAGCACACTGCTGCACTTCTCCTCCCAAGGCATGAGTCAGATTGGCGAGGAGAGTCTAACATCTGTGCCCATGCTTTGTCTGACAGGAGGTTCCGGACCCTCAGGGGGAATCCATACCACCATTTGTGGCAATCCCCGACTGTGCATGGGGTTGTCCCCACTGCTAACACCTTCTGTCCCACTTCTTCCCAAATGGATTTTTTCCGCTGCTGTGGTTGGCAGCGCTGGTCTGTTGAGAACAACTCCCCTGCATGCAGGACAATGGTCTCTGCAAGCATGTTCAGCTCCGCCTCAGAGAAGCGTGGCTTGCACTGCCGGGTCTCACGGAACTGAGTTGGCATGGTTCACTATGGATTTCTGCGGTTACAAGGGCTGGATGGCAACTGGATGCTGCAGATTGCAATGGATTGTGTTTTTATGATGGCCAGCGGACTGTTTCCTGTTCTGGCGATCACTTTATTTCCTGTCACAGTTAATTCTAGTGCCGCTGTTTCCGGTGCCAGTGGCTCCGGCGTTGTGATGCCGGATCTGGGGACACCGGCACCGAGGGCAATGGTGCATTTCATTTTTGGACACTTTTCACAGTGTTTCCATGATGCCAGTTTTACAGTTATAGTCATGCTGGAAAGCGGGCGCCCGACAACCCGTGATTGTCCATTACGGGTTGCTGGAAACGGAGGGACCGGCATCAAGGAAACTACGATTTCTTACAGCCAAACCTGTAATGAGGCCCTATGTGTATGTAGATGAAACACTTACAAGAAGTGGAAATTATGATCCCATGCTTTCAAAGGATCTGATTTTTGAACAGTATAAAACAAGTATTGTAATGTTTGAGTTGCCTTCTACTAAAAGACCAGACATTGTTTGCGTATCTTGTCGGCCCACATTTTATAAGTCTCAAGTGCAACAAGTGTACATTGAGGAGAAAATTATACAGAGTGTAGAAGAAGTTTGGAAAGAACTGTATCTGTATTTGTTTGTAGAAGAACGATTTGAAGCAAGTGAGGCACTTTTGTTTGTAGACACTGTGTTGGGTTTTATATTCAAACAATTATTCCCGTAAGAAGTGTTTTGAACTACATTGTAGTGCCTGATATCTCTGTTGTGCTTCAAAAATGTAAAATGTTTGAAGTGATTGCATTGCAAACTGTTCATCCTTTTTGAAGTTATTGTTAGATTGCAAATACAGATGTCAAATTTGCCCTTAAAATAATTAGTGTGAGGTGTTAGAGGCAAAGTTGTCAATGTATCTCTCAATTTTGAGGAAAATATAAACACTCTCGGAGTCAAGTGCGACATTGCCGATTCTTTGTTTATTTTAGTAAATGGTGTTGCCAAAAAGATGAGAATATTTGGTTTATAGATATTGGAAAGGTGAAAAAACACATAGGCGTTTCTATTGGAGCACAATGATTTATACAAAGTCAGTGTGACTGTACCAGACATTTCTGTTTGATGTTGAGTTAACAAACAAAAGCTATTTTTGTTGGTTGGTTCCGTTCTGATGACCAGGGATGAATCAGAGTGTCTGGGTCCATTTCCCTTCTGATAGTATCTTTGTGATCTGGTAGCAATGTACTGGCACCCTTTCCGAACTGATAAACGCAGAATTTTCCGGTAGTGGCAAGAAGGTCCTGGCAGGTCTGATCTGCCGGGAGTTCAGGCCTCTACCGTCAGTGTTTTCACTGAAGCACTGGCACCGTTTGTAACGGTTGCAAGTGCTTTAGTGATTCCATTCCCGTGGATTCAGGAATGGGGATTTACCGTTTCGACCGCTTGCCATAATATCCCGGTGGTACTGGGAAGTCTGGCAGCGGAAACAGTGTTATGAGGTTGCCAGTAACTCGCTGCCTACCGGCGGGTTTTACCGGCAACCCCATAATGAGGCCTAGAGTCTTGAAAGAACTGCAGCACTGGAGCAAAATGTTAGAGTGGTTCAGAGAGGGGGCTTTTCATGAAGTGTCTACAGATGTGCTGCTCCTATCTCCAGCAGTACCACTTGGATTAGCGAGAGGCCTTCCCAGGATCTTTTTATTTCCGATGCAATGCATCTACCGGAAGTCTACATCCACTTTATCCCGGGGTACTAATATTTTCTTTATTCGGTTGCAAAATACTCTGGCATTTCGCAACTTAAAAAAAGGAAAAAGATGTCCGCCATGGAAAGGGATATGAAGTTTGTTCACCGTTTCAATGCTGGCCGTTTGAAACAGTAAAAAATGAAACTAAACAAAGATGGCCACCATGGAACGGGAGAAAGGACTACATATAGTATCTTCTCCCTTTCAATGGTGGCCATTAAAAAGATAGAAGAAAAAAACTAAGAAAATAGCTGCCATGGAAAGGGAGAAGGGAGTACATGTAGTCCCTTCTCCCTTTCCATGGCAGTCACTCGGAGAACGAACACCAAGGAACCTATTGGATTCTGGTCCCTTGTCAAGCTGCTAAGGCCCCGGTGAGGGCTAATCAGATTGTTTGCAACAATCTGATTATCCCTTGTCGGGTACTAATTTTACTAAACGATCTACTTGGATAACATTAGAAAAATGAACACATTCAAGATATAGTGGAAAAGCAAAACTGTTGCATGATCCGATTACCTGTTAAAAACAGCAGCAAAGTCGCATAGCTCCGTCAATGCAGCTTTCAAAGTGACTGGGCCCCGTGGCATAACACAAAATGTGGGGGCTCCTCTGCGAGCCTTGCTGAGTGCCCCCCCAACTCGGGTCGTGCCACGCTCTGGACTGGCCTAGATTATCACGCTTGCGCCATACGCACAAACGTGCTGCTCAAGGGGTATGCCAAACACTGCACTAGGATAAAGATATATGTATGTGGTTTAATGCAATATACAGCACACTTGCTGACAAAAATTGGCTAAAAAGCCAGAGTGTTTGAAATTCTTTGTAGGGTAACACCAATCCAGTACATGCAAGTCACCAACAATGCACAGGAACATTAATGCTTTGCTATTAAAAATGCTGTGCCATATTGAAAAAATGTCCAACTGGCTGCACAATGTAGACCAGTGTAGACACGTAATAATGTTACAGTAAAGCATGACAGGCCACACTTAGACATACCTAGATTGGTTGCCCCAAAATGCTAGTGGAAGCAATAACATTTATCAAGAAGAAAGCACACATTCAAACCCGCGTCTCTGCAGCTTCTAATAACACGGCCAAACTCTTAAAATCTGCAAGGAACTGGTCAATCCAGTTGCAGTCTGTACCTCTCCTGGTCCCCCCCCAGTCCCTCTGTATGGGTCTGACCTCTCAGTTCTCTGCTAAAACTCAGGGCATCCTGTCCTCTATCTCCCCTTCCTCTCCCTCTCTCGTCCCCCCTTTGGCCATCTCTACCTCTCCTCCTCCTTTCTCCTCTTTCTCTCTGACAAAACCTGGTGAGGTTTCTAGAGTTGTTCGATCTATGAAATTGTCATCCAAACCGGTGCTCCCTTGCTCCTCCAGAACCAACAAGGACTATACTGACACCCTCGTTCCAGCTCTGGCCGATTTCAGTAACACTCTTTCGCCACTGGAATTTTCCCCTCTCCCCTTAAGCACTCCCTTGTGCACCCACTCCTGAAGAAGAAGTCTGCCGATCCTACCTGCCCGGCAAACTGTCACCCAATCTCCATCACCCCTTGCCTGGGCAAACTCTTGGGAAAGCTGGGCATCTCCCAGCTTACTCTCACACTGAATCTGTTGGTTGTCTTCATGACCATCAGTCTGGCTTCAGAGCAGCCAGAGGCAAGGGAACTGCTCTCCTGAACACTCGTGAAGATCTGCTCTCTAATCTTTATTCCAGCCTGCCTTTTGTCCTCATCCTCCTTGATCTTTCCTCTGCTTTCGACATGGTCAACCATGCCATCCTGATCATTCGACTATGTGAGAACCTGGGCATCACCCATCAGCCCATGGAGTAGCTGACCTCCTTCCTCTTGGACTGCCCCTCTCAGGTTCAACTAGGTTCCTTTCTCTCTGCCACCTCTCTCTCTACCTGTGACATTCCCCAGGGCTCTATCCTCTCACCCTGGTTTTTCAACCTTTACTTGGCTCTTTTGGCCCACCTGATCTCTACCTTCACCTCTAACTTTCAGTGTTATGCAGATGACACTCAGCTTTCCTTCAGGCTCCTCTCCTCTCTCGCTCATTCCTGACTGTCTATCCGCGATTCAGGATTGGTGCGCCTCCAATGACCTCTGCCTTAATGCCAGTGAGACATCCTTCACATTGCGACCCCTTCACCTGCTTTCCCTCTCTCACCCTGGGTTCTCGCCTTGGGCCATCTTCCTTAGCCTTCCTGAAAGCAAAAAACCTTGGTGTCATCTTCAACTCGACTCTCTCTTTCTCTCCTCACATCTCGGACGTTGCCAAGAAGTCCCACTACCAGCTGCTTCTCCTCAAAGGGACTCTTCCCTTTCTTCACTTTCCCTAAGAAGCTCACTGTCTCCAGATCCCTAGTTCTCTCTAGGCTGGACTACTGCAACAGCCTCTTTCTCAATATGCCTTCCTATACTCCAAGCCCTCTGCAACTAATCCAGAACAGGACTGCAAGGCTTATCCTTGGCCTCAAGCCCAGGGATTGTATCTCTCCAGCCCTGAAATCTCTTCACTGGCTCCCGGTGGCTGCAAGGATCAAATTCAAGACCCTTTGCATTGTCCACAAGTTTTTTCTGGGGCCAGAGCCTGCACTACATCCAACACTCTTTTCCAAAATACCTTCCTTCTCGAGCCCTTCGCTCAGCTACCTCCAACTTTCTAAGAGTTAGACGCTTCTCCAGGCAGAGAGTGTGCGGTAGATCTCTCTCCTGTGCAGTTGCCCCCCTCTCAAACTTGAGCCGGACCGCATGAAGTTCCGGAAGCAGCTCAAAACGTTCCTCTATTCCTCTCCTCTGCTTTCTCTCTCCCCCTCTCCTGTTGACCTACCTGACCTGCTGTACTGACTGGTTGCTTGGCTACCCTCAGAGTCTCACTGAGTCCAGTCTCTTTCTTGATCACCCTTGCACTTCCCCCGGACCTACCGCGCACTTAACGGCTGTTACTGTAACCCTAGAGTCCCTTGTTCTCCTTGCACTACCCAGAGTCGCGCTGCCCTGGCTGCACTTACTGAGAGCATTACTGCCCTGTTTTCCCCTCCCCTCTCTCTTGCACTTCCCTCCTCCCTTTCCCCTTGCACTTCTTGTTCTTGCACTTGTACGATCTGATTGACACAAGTCCTAGTAAGATTGTCTGTCTTGCCCTCCCTCTATCTTCCCTCCCTTGCCATGTTGCACCTAGAACACATGTGTACAGGCACACTATAACTGACTTATATCATATCATATTATCACAGATGCCCAAAAAGATGTACAATGCCGCAGTAAGAAATGGTTATACTGGCAGCACACAAATGACAGTCTAGCCAGGAAATTACACTTAGCAGGACTACTTTATCAGAAATGCACAGTTAAAAAGAAGTCATACCAAACTGAGGAATTACTAGACTGGCTGCACCAAAATGCCTCTCTAGCCACTACCACATATCATGCCTTCTTAGTCTGGACATGGACAACTGTTATGATTTGTCGCACAATCCCCCCCCACACATCCCCTCCAAAATCAGTTCCTTGGCTCAGAATTACCTCCACGTCCCTCTTCCTTGTGCCAGAGCTTGTGCATGAGACTCCTTGCCTCATAGGTAAATACTGGGATGAGGAAGAGCGGAACTAGGAGTAATGAAGATTATAGGTAGCTAAGTCAGACATTACCTCCATCTACCTCTACCTCATCCCAGTACTTGTGTATGAGGCAAAATGCCTCATACACAAGTACTGCCTCATACACAAGTACTGGGATGAGGAAGAATAGGGATAGGAGTAATGAAGATTACCAATAAGTAATAAAGGCATTAAACACAGGTAGTGGTGATACACCAGTGAGTTGACTGGCCTTCAGCACAATCCAACACCCCTTACATTTTGGGCTATGTTGACTCGACTTGGCTGACCTTCAGAGCAGTTGCCGGACCAAACAGGACACAGATGTTAAACGGCACCTGGGTTTTGCTATTAACAAGGGCCCAGCAATTACTAATGTAAAGCATTTCACTGTTAGTACCTGCATTCAAATGCCAAATTTGTTATGCAATTGAAATTGTGATCTGGGTTTAGTACTTATACGTACATGCCAGGGGAGTGATTGGAAGAGTAGAGACGGAATAGGAGACTGCTCATTCTCACAGCAGTCCATAAGTGGGTGCTTTCAGACAAAAAGGAGAGAGTTAACTGCTTGTAACATTGACAGTGCACTAAAATAGTCTCATTAAAATGTGTAAAGAAGTTAGATGCCCCCACACAAATAAGTTTGCCCCTCCCCACTGTTTGTGAAGTTAGCGCCTCTCCAATATTTGAAGGGTTAGCCCCCTCGAAATGTAGGTTTTGTTACACCCCTAAACACAAGCTCACACACCATTCACCATATACACACATGCACACTTTGCCATCCATACATTTAAGTGTGAACTCTTTCACCATACAGACACTCCCAGGCAGCCATCCATACATTTAAGTGTGCACCCTTTCACCATTAAGGCACACACACACCCAGGTACACACCCATACATTTAAGTGTGCATCCTTTCATCATACACTCACACAGGCAGCCGCCTATACATTTAAGTGTGCACCCTTTCACCATACAGGCACAACAAGGCTGCCATCCATACATTTAAGTCTGCACCCTTTCACTGTACACGCACACCGAGCCACCCATATATTTGTGTGCACCCTTTCACCATACACTTACACAGGCAGCCACCTATACATTTAAGTGTGCACCCTTTCACCATACTCACGCATGCACACGTCATGGGGTTGAGGGGAGCCTATAACTTCAAAAAGTAATTATTTCTGACGTCATAAAGAAATGATTCCATTAATTACCGAACCATAACATAAATCATTTCTTTATGAAGTTAGAGTGACTTCAAAAATAAACTATTTCTTTTGAATTCATAGGGCTCCCCCAACCCATGACAAGGAGGCCTCCAGCCTAGGGTCTTCCATGTCATGGGGTCGGGGGAGCCCTCGGACTTCAAAAAGAAAGTTTCTTTTTGTAGTCACTCTGCCTTCGTAAAGAAATGATTTCTTTTACAAAAATGATGAATACAGAGTGAATTAAAAAAGAAACATTAAAAAAAGTTTGACATTTTTTTTCTCCATTTTATTCTCCAAGTGGGGCTCCCTCCCAGGACATGTGCTGGTGGGGCACCCCACTCCGCGGGGGCTGCGGGGCCCTGTGATTGGGCCTTTCCTCGACACGGCTACAGCTACGTGCAGGTGCATCTTCTCATTGATTTAGGCGCTTGGTCATTCATTTAGGTGCTAATACTTTGTGCTTGGGCTTACCTGGGCGTAGGGAAAACATATTCTTGTTCGCTATATCACATAACCGGGGTTATTCCCCTCTCCGAAGCACCTCTTTCCTATTTTCTGTCATTGCTTTTTGTCTGTTGGTGGGCGAACGTCTTTGTAAGCCTTCAGGAACTTTTAAAAGCAGTACCTTGATGTATCCATTCCCTTTTTTACCTTTCTTCTTCCTATACCTTTGTCTTGTGCTTTGTCATTTTTTGTTATTTGAGCTTATTTTGTTAAGTTTCTTGATATTAAGTGGCAGAGTCCTTTTTGTATTGTGTATTTTTACAGTATTTATTTTTCCTCCATGGTCCTGCATTTCAAAATGAGTACAACCAGCAGTGATGATGAGGTGATATGGATGTCTTCAGCTTTATCACTATGGAGGAAGCAATGTGAAAAAAACAAATTCGGACAGTTGCCAATATTTCCACATAAAGTATCAACACAGCAAAAAGGACATTAAGGAGGTTATGTGCAATTTTTGTTCTGAGGTTTTGCAGAGTGGACCTTCCCACAAGGCCTCTCAATGTTTGGAAACATCCACGTTAATTCAACATCGTTCTGCGTTCATTAGGATGAAGTGGATGAATCATATAGGAAAGCTCATGTGAAACATAAGGTCAAAGCAAATGGAGCAAGATCCACACAGCAGTATTTATCATCTGTGCCACAGATTCCCAACACCATTACTAGCTATTTTCCACCAACTAACACCCAACCTCAGCCCATCGTGTGCGCACCTGATCTTTTTAACTTTATCGTGATGTGCAACACCTGTCGTAGCTTGTTCAAGGTGGGAGGTGGTACCCTAGACGCTTTGGGCAAGGCTCTTTCAGATCATACGGCGAATTGCCAATGCTAGGTATATTTTAAGGTTCCCATTTTTTTTACCCTATTCTTTAGAAAACAAAACACACACAAATGTACTAAATAAAAATACCTTTTTGTTATATGTATGAATCCTAGTGTTTTTCGCTTCCCAGTTCCTACCTCTTTTTTCCTTATCTATGAGGGCAAACTTATCAGTTATAAAAGTAGACAATAAAAACACATACTGTATATATGGATCAAAGACCTTTAATTGATCCATTCAATACAGTGTGTGTTAAAAAAGCTACATATCCTTATGTATTTCATTATAGTCACTGCTATCCCCTGTGTAAGCTGTGGGTAAAACCCCCTTAGTTGTTGCCGCATTTAGCTGCATCCTTGGTAGCCGTGGCAATACACTGTTACAAAAAGAAATAAACATATGTACATATATATGTGGGCAGTAGTCTTGTAAAGATTTATTTTGGGATACATTGAGTGTAGCGTTTATTCACAGTTACTGACTTTAATAACTTTCTATTCATCAACAGTACAAATAAATGTTAACACTTTTAAAAGTTAAATAAATATGCAAACACAGCTTTTTACGAAAAGGGTTGTTTGGGGGGAATGTGGTTGTACAATTTCTTTTTATTTTACTCGCTACATATGATGCATCGTTTTTTATTAGCATAATTGTCTGCATTATTAATGTCAATTATGTATGGAATAACAAAACCTTTGAAATTCAAAGAAAATCTTTAGTTGAAGGGACGTTAAGGTGAGCAATACATTGCAACAAAACCTTTGAAATTCAAGGAAAAACATTTAGTTGCATGGATCTTAATGTGAGAACTCAACGTACCAAAACCCTGGAAATTCATCTAAAGTCACCTAACCTCGTGCCCCCTGTTGAACAGCCTATGACCTAAATGATGATGAACTGAATAACCTCAGCCCTTTAAAATGAGTAGCAATTACCATGGAGATGGATGCGGATGCAGAAGTTATTCAACATCAATAATCAAAATGATTCAGTTAATTGGTAAAAAGGATTAACTGTTTTATTTTCAATTGTCTAAAACAGGGAGCATAACAAACATCAACAAATTCGCTCGATCTTCTTACTCAATGAAATTCATAACAAACTGTACTTTTATATTCAAAACTTGTCATCATCGACGTTGACCTGCGTCACTACCAATGTCATCTTATGTGGTAAACTACAGAACCTATTACTAACTATGATAGGCTCAGAGTGAACATCTACATATACGATCTATACTAGTATGGGATGATAAGTGAAAGTGATAGGTTTCTTAACATCAGGTGGGACAACTAAGCCCTTCCCTCAAAAAAGGCCACTATGAACGTCACTAAATACACAACGTCCCATTGGCTACACAAACTATAGGACCCTTAATTATGCAGTCCTCTACAATTGGTTGGCACTCTAACCTTCGTCAGTACTTTTCCACCTACATCTAGCAGCACGCATATTGGACTTCCAGTTGCTGGGGAGCTTGTCTTACCCGAGCTTCCCACCAATTAGCATATCAATCTATCATCACCTTAGTGGTCAGCGTAGTCAATTAGGCTTTGAAGCTCTGCCTTGAGTTTGTTCTGTACTGTGGAAAATAAGGGGAGTGAAGTCATGATCTGCCCTCATGCGTAGGTGTGAACATCTTTCTCGTCCAACTTCATCCTTCCACGTGACTGTGGACAATGATTTCGAGCTTTTACTGTCTTTAAAATACTATTTTTTAATAGACCTCTGGCGTCTTTCGTGTGTTTGTTCATGCCTTCTGAACAGGAGTTGTTCTTTCACACGATTTTGTATCCACTGTTAATTAACTTCATCCTGATAAGAAGACCTTGGCTTCTTGGCTTGACTTCATGGTTCATTCAGCCTCATCTTTCCGAGATTCACTTTTAATTCATGTGTTTTCTTACTGTGCCACACTGACATGAGGCCTTTCTTTTTTAGTCCAATTCTGCTATAACACATAGTGGAAACATCCATTGTTTATCCTTAATGCATTTATGTTTATATTGGCGCATGCCAAAATCTATTCACTACAAAGCCTGTCTCAAGAATACTTTGTCTACTTGCGTTTCTTTGCATCTCTACACTTGTAAACGAACTGGATTTCTTCATCCGTTTTATGGCATAAGCTTCTTCATCTTGATCCCAAGATGTCACTTATCCTTGATACTTTCTTAATGCCTTATAGAATATCTGCAATCTCTAGTCTCTGCATCTGTTATAGTTATGTCAGCTCTGTGTGATGTTACCATTGGTCTTGTCCATTCATTTGCTCTGCTTCTTCCGGGATTTCATTCAAACGGCCATCATATTTTCTTGTATGCAGGTACGGTTTTCTCAATGGGAACCTTGCTTCCAGGATTCTCTTAGATATCTGTATTTTCACTGTTACCGCACATGTCTCACATCCTGGCTCCCAACATATAGGCAATACAGGTGAGGTGGTTGAGGTGGCAGTACTTGGCTCCCTCTCTACACTCTCCACCCTCTGGGCGATTTATCGACCACTCTATTATCATCCTACACATCTCGACATCTTGGTCTGAATAAAAGCTTCTTTGGGATCCATATATTTATGACTCCTTTCAAGCATCCTGCTGTTTTCACGTGCTCATCCTTGTTCCATGTCATGAGACTGCACTCTCCATTTGGACTGCAATAGATCCATCTTCCCCCATACTTCTTATGATTATTTGGATACAGGAACTTTGTTCCTTCAGGTGCATGGATACTGGCCTTCACAAAGTCTCTGATTTCTTCGTCTGTCAAGTCTTTGGCTTTATATCCTGGTTCAACATTGATCATGGTTTTCATCCCTATGACTTTCTGGGCTGTTTTCTTACATTGGGAGATTATTATCTTGAGCACACACAATCCTAGCAATATCATTAGTATCAGGGCTCCAAGGAATTTAAAAATGTCTGCCATCCATTGATCCAAACCAGCTGTCATCAATAATATCTTCTACTTCATCGATCATCTGGCCATGAAGTTTTGTCAGCATACCTATGGCCTCTGTCAATGTTCCATTCTCATCATCATGAGAAGGTATGAATGTGCTGCACGATTCTCCGATTTTTACAAAACACCTCCATCCATAGCTGTGGTCATGTCCAAAACATATCTATTCTGGAGAGTCATCAGTCGTATGGCTCTCAATTCTTCTCTGATAGCATTGAATCCCTTTATGGTAGTGTTGATCTTTTGTGTAGCAATTCCCATCTGGTAATCTGCGGCCATTTGGTATTTGCTCCAACCTGGACACTTGGCATGAAGATCAATGAAAACACTGATGCTGTCTGGCTAAATAGTCTGTGCTCATAAAGAATAGCATCAAAAGCTTCAATAGATTTTGCTGAGAAGTAATTGTCTCTCTTCATTCTCCTTATCAGCTCCATAGATCTCTTCTATCTCAGGTGAACATCTGCCTTCGGGAAGCTGTCAAGGTTTATGTCACTTTTTGGAATCACCAGTGCTGGAACATGAACTTTCATTAGTGAGGATCGTCCTCCCCAATCCTTGGGTAGCCTCATGTAGGCTCTGGATCCACAATCCCAATAATGATCCATGATCACTGCTGTCCCATATATCATTCTTGGTATATCAAAAATTCAACCAAAATTCTGATTCTCTCCCACTTTTCTTGTGCCATTATTTCTGAAGCACAGCTTTGCACTCTCCAAGGGCACTATCTGCGAGGGTCCTCCCCTGTCTTCGACCCAAGTCAGTAGCTTGGTAAGTCTTGCCCATAGTGGCTTGCATCCATTCTGTACAACGTCAATGGCAGGTTTATAACAACCAATGACCACCCAGGCTCTGCAGATCAACACTCCTTCCCATCCGTCTGGTAATAGCACTGATCCCCAGATCTGCATTTGACCTCTGTTCTTCATCTACAGATTTCTTCTGCAGATTTTCCTGGACTCTCCAGTTTTTTGTTTACTTCCCATCTGATTCCAGCTCCTTTCACTCCAGGCTTCTCATATCTGTTCACATGATTCTTCGTGTGAGCTCTGTTTCTTGTCTTTGTATCTTGGATATAGTCATCCTCATCTGGATTTGTCCATTCAGTTGCCCATTTGAGACAAGCATCTCGACCCATGAACTGGCCTCTGGTTCTACAAAATGCTATGTGTGAAAGACAATGTGCTGTCTGGATGTCTTTTTCAATAGCTATGAAGATCTTGGACTTCCCCATACTATTAGGCAGGAGTGCACATACAAAGCATTCCTCCTTAGAGGGTCTTCTTCCCCCTTCCCTCACATGTTGATACCATATGTTGTTTCCCAAATGTGCTGTACTACCCAAGTAATCATTTAGCTCAAAGTCATCCAAACCAGTATCTCTTTTATGTCTGATTTGCCTCTCATGATCTGCTATGATTATCTCATACAATGGCAGCATAACTCATTCTAACTGGAACAATCTTAGGAACACTCGTCGGTGGACTATGTGTAGTTGAATGCATTAACTGAGTAGGTTCATTTTTTAACATCCATTTCTTTTGTCTCCCTTGTAAAAACCTGTTTCTGGCGTCCATAAATAACCTCTAAGACACCTTTAGCATGTGACTGACTGTCAGTAACATTTACTTCAGACTTAGGTGATTCCTTATTATTCTTTGGAACGGGGATAACCACATAGGGTCTTGTCTGCCTAGTAGTTTCCACGTTTATACCTTCCTTCTGATTAGGAACTCATGAGTTTTTGCTCCATTTAGGTCTAAGTAATGGGAAGTTCGGACAGTGAGTGAGAGCAATATTATTATGAAAAAGATGCAAGTATAAATAACACAGATGTATGTCAGGGTGCAGCATCGATTTATTACACAATGTGGATGTCTCTCTGGATCTGGCATGATAATGCTGCTACTAATACTTCCCATTTTATTGCCTAAGGAAGGAAAAAATAAACTTTAGTGTGACACCATGATGTACTGCTTCAGAAACTGCTGATCTTACTCGACACCCTTCCTTGGACAACCGACTGCTTACTGGACAATGAACACAAAGTCCCAGTGAACTTCTCAAATCGGCCTTTCACTGGTTGACATAATGATCTTCTTTCAGCATAAAACAAAAGTTCCTTCAAGGCAGAAATTCCTTGATCTATCCCTCGAAGACAAAACCTCATTCAGATCTCAGAGTTCTTGCAGAGTAAGCGTTTACTTGGCGTATGATGTCTCTCAGAATCTCATTTAATGCTGCATTGTTTCCCGGATCCCTTAGAAATGTACGCACATCAGTGTGTCTTCCGACAAGTTGTGGACACTCTTCAACCAGGTAATAGAAGACCAAACTGACCAGTCTATGCATTATCATCTGATAGGGGCATTTGTATTTTCCCCACTGTACAGAGGAAGCTAAAGAATGTGTTCAGTGATAACTATAAGCAATCTTTCCACAACTGGGCTGTTTTTAGGATCTCGAAGAAAACAGGAATACTAGTAGTTCTCCCCACAATCGAAGGATGTGCGCGCAATACAAACTCAAAATAAGCAAAAATGATCCATGTAATGTTGGCATCAGGCATCACCATAAGTAAATCCAAACAGGAACTCAGTGAGAAATGAATCGGGGTACTGTACCCTCTTCCAATTGTCGAAGACAAACTCAAGATCTGGCATATTTTCTTCTTATCAAGGCTTAAACTTGCCTCAGTCCAACGTCACAAACTCCTGCGGCTCAAGAACAAATATCTTCCCTTAACACTGAAATGACTGCATAGAGTGTTCGATCAACTTCCCTTAACTTTTTTATAAGTGACTGAAAAGAGAGACCTGAAACAAGTCCAATGAACTCTTTATCTTTACACAGATTCGGTGTCCTTCTTCCTCGTCATAGACCTTGCCTGCACATACTGAGGTTCTTCCACGATGCTTGCTTCTGATCGGGGTGGGAGCAGAGGGCTTTCTGGGGCATAAATCTTTACGTCACCTAGAAAAGTCCAAGCGCCTCTGCCCTGCACTCTGACTGCAGATGGTGTGACGTCTTCCACGGTAAAAGGACCGTTAAAGCGGGGCTTGTCCCACTTCTTCCTTGTATGGTTGCGAATTAAGTTTGCATCTCAGGGGAACACTTTAGGAACACATAGTTCTTTAGGTCCACTTGTTGAAGCATCTCCTTCTGTGTTCTGCACTGTCCCACACCCTCTTCGCCGTAGCCGACCTGAAATGACAGAGATACTTGAAGTCATACACATAAGGTAGTCACGTAGCTCCATTCCTAACAGTTCTGTCATTGGCTGGGCATCACTTCTAACTTTGGATGGAGGCATGAGGGGTTTCCTCATTCGTCTCCATGTCACTATTTCGTGGGGGTGAGATGCTGGTCTGAACCTGGTTGGTTCCTCAATGCATATAATGCCATGGTAGGCAATGCAACCACCCTTTCTTCAAGGTAAGCTTCAATTTGGCTATTCTTTCTTTAAGCAAGCCTTTGAGCCGTTCACAGACCCCATTGCCTTGTGGATGATAACCCAAAGAAAATGTGTGCTTTATACCAAGCAACAAACCAATCTGTTCAAAAGTCTGATTCACAAAATGAGGACCATTATCTGATCTTAATATTTCACATATTCCCCATCTAGCAAATACTTCTCGCACTAAGTATTTTGCTGCACAGGTAGAGTCTGGATTTGTACATGGACCAGCTTCAATCCATCCTGAAAAGTGACAAACTACTACAATCATGTATCTATACCCATTACATACTTGCAGCTTGTCGACATAATCGATATGCAAATCCTGAAAAGGTCTCAGAATAACTCCCCTAACTGTGTGCAGTGTCTGCCCAGCAGTGAATTTTTGACACACAATGCAGTTCACTGTATAGAATGCAATGTGTTCGAACACATTTTGCACAAACCATTCTTCTGCAATAGTTGTAGCAAGGTTTTCTCTAGTTGTGTGCGAAGGGTAGTGTAGCTGTTCCAGCACCACCCTTAATAAGGCTACAGGCATCACCGGTTAGCCAGTGCTGTCTTGTCACCACAATGCTTCAGAGGGGTTTAAAGAACACCCTATTTGAGTCCACAGATCCTTCTCATCTTGGGGTGCTTCTCCGAGAACCTCTATTAATTGTGTCTTTGAAAGATTACTACATGGGTCAGACACACTCATCATCACCACCATTTTTCATTCACATTACGCGCATCAAAAGACATTATATCCTCTAAACATGCAGCTCTCTTGGCTTCATCATCTGCTGCCTGATTTCCAAGTGAGATAAAATCTGCTCTTTTCGTATGAGCTGCTCATTTAACGACTGCGATGGCTACTGAGAGTTGTAGTGCCCTGGTAAGTCTGTCAAATAAGGTGGCATGTTGCACTGGAGTGCCATCTGCTCGGAGGTAGCCCCTCCTTTTTCAACATGCTAATCCTGTGTGCACTGTCGACGTCACATAGGTGGAGTCACTCTACACCATTACTTCCTGGTCTGCATGATTCTTGAGCGCGACTATCAGTGCCACTAATTCTGCAGCCTGTGCTAAATAGTGAGACGGGAGCCGTGCACTTAACAATGTCTGAAACTCCCCATTGGCTGTGTATTTTACCACAGCGGCACCTGTGTATCTTTGCACATTATCTTGGTCAATCCTTAAAGAACCATCAATAAAAACTATTTCTCCCCTGTCAAAACATTTTCTTTTATCCTAGGGATCTCATCATAGAACTCTCCATAGTTTGAAAAGCCGTGCGCATGCTCATCCTCTGCCAATGGTTCATCTATAAACCTGGCAGGATTCACTATTCTGCATAGGACTATTTTCATCGCTGTATTCGATATGACTACTTCATAGACAGAAGCCCTTTGGGAAGTCAATGTTCCTTTTGGTTTCTCCAAGAGAGCAAAATATGCATGCTCAACAAACAACATCATAGAGCATCCCACCACTATACTTGCAGCCTTCTCTTTGATGTATGCGGCGGCCGCCAAAGATTGTTTGCATGGAAAATGACCCTACATTACTGGGTCTAAATTCCCACTGCAATATGAAAGGGGCTTGTACCCCAATGTAGTTCTCTGTGTACCTACTGTTGACAATACTGTAAGTTCTCCTTGTCAACCTTATATCCTTTGTCAGCAAGTGTCATCATCAGCTGAACAGAATCACGTCTGCACTCTTCCTGTGAAGTGCTGCAAACTAAAATATTGTCTACATATTGCTGTTCTGACTTGAGTGTTGTGTAGACTGTTGAAACCTCCGTCCTCAAGTGACGCACAGGGGAACTAAAAGAAACCTGCTGTGCGACCTTTGGGGCCACAGGTGGGAGATGTTACTTCCTGGATCCACGGAACCTCTGGAACACCGATGCTGCTGTCAAAAAGAACGAGGTTAAGAACCAGACAATAACAATATATCACATTAACCAAAGGATCTGAATAGTCTTACCTATCTGGTGTTTAGGAAAACCCAGGAAACCTAGAAGGGAGGTTCGAGACTCAGATGAGGCGGTCCCTAGAACAGTAGAACCGCAGAATAGCGTGGATGCAGGATAAGCCACCTGTAGGACTGAAGGCGTGACTTGAATCCCAAGAGGGAAATGGCGTAGGAGTTCAACAAGGTACCAAGGGATAATCCAAAGGCAAGTCAGGGTCGTGTCCAAAATCCAGCAACAGGTAAACAGTTCCAAGCAAAGGTACAAAGGAGTATCCGAAGGAGTCCAAGATAGAGTTCCAAGGTCAAGGTAAACAGTAGAGCAAAACGTAACGCCAAACAGGGTCTGAAGACAGCTGAGAAGCAATGAGTGTTCCGTGTCTCAAGCCTTATATACTATGCGTTTCTGGGTCATGTGACGTTTCTGGGTCATGTGACGTCCACCAAGGTCACGTGAGGAACGCCACTCTGGATCACGTGATCGGCGTGGAGATGTAAGGCCGCCCCTTCTGCTGTATGTTCTCCATGGCAACTGCCAGTGCAGGAAGGGTTGCAATGAGCCCGTACACCATACCTGGTACGGAGCTTTCGGTCCTTTGGGTTAACCGAATCACATGAGCCTCGAACCCTGGAAGGAGATGTTGGGGAAATGTGAGCAGTGTTCTGGTGTGCAGTGGATCGGTGTGCAGAGGATCGCCTAACATAGCCCCCCCCCCAACGGCCCACGACCCCGTGGGCAGGACGGATGATCCCTATGGAAGCGAGCTACCAACCGAGGGGCGTCAAGATCCAAGGCGGAAACCCAAGAACGCTCCTCCGGTCCGTAACCCTTCCAATCCACTAAATACTGGAGCCTACCCTAAACCAACGGGAACCCAAAATGGCCGACACTTCAAAAACATCAGGAGAGGCCAGGGACACCGGAGCAACAGGGGCTCGGAGGCGGGAAGAATCAGGACAAGGCTTGAGGAGAGAGACATGAAATACAGGATGGATACGCCAAGAACTTGGGAGAACTAGACGAAAAGCCACCGGATTCACAACCTGAGAGATCACATACGGGCCAACGAAACGAGGTAGCAGTTTCCGGCAACCCACTAGGCGAAGATGACGTGAAGACAACCACACCCTAGAACCCACCACCAGGGGAGGAGCAGCCAGGCGCTTGCCATCAACACGGGCCTTCATAGAAGCCTTTGCTTCAGTGAGATGGACCACAGTACTAGCATGAACAGCAGACAGATCCCTAAGACAAGCCGTGGCCGCAGGATTCGAAGAAACAGAAGCATCAGGGACAGGCAAGACCTTGGGGTGTTGACCGTAGAGGGCGTAGAATGGAGAAAAACCTGTAGCAGAATGAGCCGCGTTATTGTATGCGAACTCAGCAAGCCGTAAAACGGTCAACCAGGAGGTCTGTTGTTGCAATATAAGACAACGAAGATACTGCTCCATAGATTGATTTGTCCTTTCGGTCTGCCCATCGGTCTCAGGATGATAGGCCGACGAATACCTGGTATCAATGCCCAGTAATTTAGTCAATGACCTCCAAAAACGAGAGGTGAACTGTGACCCTCGATCGGATACGATGACCGAAGGGAGTCCAAATAACATGAACACATGCTCAAAAAACAAGTCTGCCAAGACCGGGGCCGAAGGAATACCCTTACAAGGAACAAAACGAGCCATTTTTGTGAACGTGTCCACCACCACCCAGATGGTGTCAAAACCTTGTAACTTGGGGAGATCGGTTACGAAATCCATTGTCAGTGAATGCCAAGGCCTTGGAGGTACCGGAAGCAGAAGTAGCAGCCCAACCGGTCGTCCTCTTCGATGTTTAGCCTGAGCACAAACAGCGCATGAATTGACATAGCATTCCACATCGCGCTTCATAGAGGGCCACCAACACCAGCGCTTTAGGAGATCCAAAGTGCGCTCTTGACCGGGATGGGCATTGAAGGGAGCATCATGAGACCACTCAAGGGCCAAATTACGAGTGTCAGATGTGGGAAGAAACAGACGTTCATGCACGAAAGGCAAACCATCAGAATACACGGGGTCCCAATCCCGCAATTTGTCGGAATGATTGCTAGTCCAAGATCGTACAGAATCTAACAATGACAAAGAGGGAGTGCAGAGACAAATCAATGACTCTTTCCGAGAACAGTGTCAGGGAAGATTGGCAACTCTACCCCACCCGGGGAACGTGACAAGGCGTCCGCTTTTCCATGTGAGGTTCCAGGACGATGCATAATATGGAAATCAAAAGAGGAAAAGAAAAGATACCACCGGACCTGTCTGCTATTGATGCACTTCAATGAGGCCAGATCCTGTAGATTTCGATGATCTGAGTATACAGTGATTGGATGCTTAGCCCCCAGAAGATGATGGCGCCAGACACGAAAGGCGTCTATGACAGCCAGGAGTTCCTTCTCCGTTACGGTATAATGGGTCTCAGTATTGGAGAACTTACGGGAATGGTATGCCACCGGGTGCAATTTGCCTGTTGTAGGACATGTCTGAGACAATACCGCACCCAGAGCAAAAGAAGAGACATCCGCCTGAACTATGAACGGAAGATCGGGATTGGGGTGCTGGAGCACCGGTGCAGTAGTGAAAGCGGTTTTCAAAGCCTCAAAAGATTCCTGATGTTCCCTCTGCCATAGATAGGGGTACCTGAGGGCTGGTCAGGGCCGTGAGCGGGGCAACAATTGTGGAAAAGGAGGAAATAAAACGCCTATAAAAGTTGGCGAAGCCCAAAAAAGCCTGTAAAGACTTGAGTGTTTGAGGAACTGGCCAATCTAGGACTGCTTTAACCTTGGATTCGTTCATGGATAACGCCCCAGGGGTAATGTGGAAACCCAGAAACTCAACAGACGTTTTATGGAACTGACATTTCTCGGGTTTGGCAAATAGGGAATGTTCCCTCAGACGGGATAATACTTCTCGGACATGCTTTACATGGTCATCAAGATTACATGAAAAGATCAAGATGTCGTCCAAATACACAACCATGTATACATCCAGAATGTCCCTGAATATGTCATTCATAAAACGCTGGAATGTTGCCAGGGCATTACATAGGCCGAAGGGCATGACTAGGTATTCATACAAGCCGTAACGGGTACAAAAAGCAGTTTTCCACTCATCGCCTTCGCGAACGCGCACTAGATTGTATGCGCCGCGAAGATCCAGCTTGGTGAAAACAGAAGCATGAGATAAGTGGTCCAGAAGGGGTGTGATCAACGGAATTGGATATCTATCCTTTTTTGTGATAGCATTAAGACGCCGATAATCCACACAAGGACGTAAATCCCCCTCTTTCTTAGGTACAAAAAATATAGGGCTTGCAGCTGGTGAAGTAGAGGGGCGGATGTGTCCTAATCGTAGGGCGTTCTGTACATACTGTTTCAATGCTTGTTCTTCCGAGGGAGACAAGGAATAAATCCTGCCCGAAGGAATGGTGGAATCAGGGATTAATTCAATTGGGCAGTCATATGGTCTGTGTGGAGGAAGTACCTCGGAAGAACCGCGATCGAAAACTGATTCGAATGCTTTATACCAGATGGAATCCCTGACACCACCCCCCCAACGGTATGGGAATTCACAACCTCTGATCCATCATCATTCAGCGTGAGTTGAGCTAAGGCTCCCAAGGCCCGAGAAGGAGTATCGGTTACTTGATGGGTTGGGAGATAATAATTCTGACAAATCTCAGACTCGAAGAGCACCGTGCCTGATTGCCAATTAATCAGAGGATTGTGTTCACGTAACCATGGTATTCCTAATATAATACCGAATTGAGGTGTGGAAATCAAATCAAAACCGAACGTCTCTGTGTGAATGTCTTGTATGGTCAACAATAGAGGTGCAGTTTGGTGTCTAACAGGACCAGAGACTAATGCAGTGCCATCTACGGCCTGAACAGGTTCAGGTTGGGTTTTTTCCACTAAAGGTAGATTGAGGGAATGGGCTAACGCAATGTCTATGTAGTTCCCAGTAGCACCTGAGTCAATGATGATCGTGACTGCATGAGAAATACCTGTAGAGGGACAAAGAGTGGCCTTTACAAGGATGGGTTGAACACGAGCAAAGGCAAGAGGGGTACCCGGAGATGAAGACTGAACACTCAACCTGATCTCCGGATCTAAGGTCGAGCTGTCCGAAAAACCTGACTCTTCTTGGGACGTCGAGGACATTCCTTCACATAATGTCCCGTGGTGCCACAATAAAAGCATGCATTATCCACCCTTCTAAGTTCTCTCTCAGATGTTGTAATAGGACTACGTAAACCTCCTACTTGCATAGGTTCTTCCGTACTAGAAGCAGGGGTACTGACGACTGTAGGGTGGGAAGAAACCCCCAACTCAGCTCTACGCTCTGATCGCCGTGCATCTACCTGCAGAGCAAGATCCACTAGTTCCTGATACTGAGTGGGCATGGAAGGTATCACTGCTAAAGCATCTTTCATTACGTTACTCAACCCCCTATAAAAGATAACTGCCCGCTTGCTTTCTGGCCATGATGTCTCGGCAACCAATTGATTGAACCGGGTGATGTAATCTATCAAAGTCCCTCTGCCCTGAGTTAGTTCTAACAACTCCAAATCCCTAGACTGTGCCTTGTGTCTGGTTTCAAAGACTCGAGACATTTCTAGAACTAACAAATAAAAATCATAAAGAACCGGGCTATTATTCTCCAATAAAGGATTAGCCCAAGCGGCAGCAGTCCTGTCCAAATGGGAAAGGGCAAAGGCGGCTTTAGCAGTGGAATTAGGAAAGGCCAGAGGTCTGCACAAGAAATGTAATTTGCACTGATTGATGAAGGTCCTGAATTTCTTGGGGTCACCTTGATAACGTTCAGGAGCGGCCAGGGGGGAAGGGGTTGGGAGGACCACCGGAGTTGGAGCTGGGGTATTTGCCAAGGGATGTAACACTCACCTGATTCCCACGGAGGCGCTGGTCTTGGCAGGAAGGTGTCTGTGACTCGAAAAGTGATGTGCAGGACTCGATTGGCTTCTGGGGTCGAACCTCTTCGCACTGTGTGTCGAACTCGTAGGGTGAGGTTTCTGCAGGTGAAAGAATATGGGGGTTAATGGTCTGGGTTGTTGAATGTCCCTCTCTCTCTCTCTCTTCCTAGCTTCTCCGTAGAGCCCCCAGGTCAACGTGCTCACCTTAGATAGGTGAATGCTGGACTCTCCATCTGCGTCTGGTGCAGGGTGCCGTTGCCAGTTCCTTCACTGATGAAACATACGCCTCTTGAACTCAGAGGATCATTACCGTCGTTAACTGCAGGAGCGGTGAGTTTCCAGACACCTTTTTAGTCTTTATAGTCTTTAGGTGCGTGGCACGTTAATATTGAACAGGACTCTGTATAATGCTTTTCCCTTTTGTCTTGCAGGACTCTTGAGATGGAAGATGGAGTGAGCACCTGGAAATGCGTAAGTAAATGCAAGCGCTCTAACTGTCTTTTCCCCTTGCAGCTTAATTCATGCTGAAGAGACGCCGGAGTATTTGCAGGCGTTCTATGGCGACGAGCGCGATGGGCGTAAGTAACTACCTGTCTAATGTCTCTTCTTTTGTCTTTCAGAAGTTGGGTTGCAGCGCCGGAGTCCGCGGAATGCCCGTAAGTAATAACAATGCTTTTGTCTTCACAGGCGGAGGTGCAGCGTGAAGAAATGGCCACAGCCGATGGATCAGGTGAGTAAGCACTGCGAGTAAAGGTTGCCTTGCTAACCTGTTGTTTCTTGTCTTTGCAGGTGCTGCTGTTGACTGGATACAGGAATGGTAAGTATAATTCTTGCAGGTTCAGGATCGAAAGAAGAAAGGCTGGAACAGACTCGGTGAGCGTTCTGCTGCAGATGCAGAATAACGCGAAGCATGTTTCATCTATCGGGTGTGGTTTAAATAGCCTTGGAGTGATGAGGCGTCTTCCTCCACGGCCCCGCCTAGGTAAGAAAAGAGTTCCAGTTCCAGAAGAGTTCCAGTGCTGTATCCAGGGAGTGGAGCTTGCCCCACCCAGGTAAGAAAGTAGTTCCTGTTCACAGAGGACTTCTAAGTGGCTGGTAAGTAAGCAGCATGGTCTGCTGCAGGTAAGTCCACCCAAGCATCTTCACACATATTATGAGCCCGGCGCTTCCAGTGCCGGGACTGATGGTTTTGATGAGCCTGGTGCCACCGGCGCCAGGACAAGGTCCAAAAGGTCCCAGTGGGGACCGGCTGGTGCCTAGGATTAGGGTTAGGGGCCTGCTTCCAAGGACGTTGGGCTGGTCCTGGCTCCTTGGAAGCAGTGATCATGACAGCACCCCCCCTCAAGGCCCCTCCTAAGCGTGTCTTCTCCGGGGGTTTTGGCTTGTCGGGGTGATTCAGATGGAATTTCTTGACCAGACGAGGTGCGTGGACATATTCTGAGGGTTCCCAAGACCTTTCCTGGGGGCCATATCCTTTCCAATCAACCAGATAATATAACTTAGATTTGGAGATTTTGGAGTCTAGGATGTTCTTTACTTCGAATTCAAGTTCTCCATCTACCAAAACAGGTTCTGGGAGTTCAGTCAATCGGGTTTCTGGTTGTACTGGTTTTAATAAGGAGACATGGAATACTGGATGTATTTTCATATGCGCAGGTAATTCCAATTTGACAGCCACCGGATTAACTATGGTAGAGATGAGATAGGGTCCAAGGTATCTCGGGATGAAGGTGCGGGGTCCTTTTAGAGGCAGGTGCTTAGTGGATAACCAGACCTGATCTCCTACTGTGTAGTGAGGGGCCTCTTTACGGTGTCGATCTGCTCCTTTTTTGAATTGAGCTTTAGCTCTTTGCAGATGGACAGTGGCTTCCTTAAAAGCACGGGTGATCTCCGAGTGCAAGTGATCCACAGCAGGTGTTTCGAATTCTTGGGGAGGATCCAGGTTAGAGGTTCTAGGATGGTGTCCATATAATAGGAAGAAGGGAGTCTTCCCGGTTCCAGAATGAGTCGAATTGTTGTAAGCGTATTCAGCGATCCAAAGAATATCCTTCCAAGGGTTTTCAGTTTGTTGGAGCATGCAACGTAGATATTGCTCTAGAGTCTGATTTGTCCTCTCGGTTTGTCCGTCAGTTTGGGGATGGTGACTGGTTGAAAGTCTTACATCAATTTGGGCTAGACGACAGCAACTTCGCCAAAAGTGGGAGATGAATTGACTTCCCCTATCGGAGACTAAAACCGACGGAAAACCGTGTAACCGAGCGATGTTTTCTAAGAATTCTCGGGCCAATACTGAAGCTGAAGGTAGGCCCTTCAGGGGAATGAAGTGAGCCATCTTGGAGAATAGATCCACGACTACTAAAATGGTATTATACCCTGAGCATGGAGGTAAGTCCGTGATGAAATCCATGGACAGGGTATGCCATGGACAGGGAGGAATGTCTAGAGGGTGTAATAGGCCGGCTGGTTTCTCCTTCTGACTTTTATTCTGGGCACACACACCGCAGGAGATTACAAAGTCTCTAATATCCTTCTTCCATGATGGCCACCAGAAATGTCTTTTGATCTTTTCCATGGTTTTGGTAATGCCAGGGTGACCCTCCATTAGAGAGTCGTGATAACAGGAGATTACTTGTTTTTGTATTTTCTCACAGGGCAAGTACAATCGTCCTCGGAAATATGGTAGGTCTTGATTCACTGAGAATTCTTTTCCCTTTAATTGCCAGTCCTGCAAATCGGCCGGAGTTAGGAGTGATTTGACTGTAGTCTTGATGTCTTCCAAGGATTGAGCGCTGACCAAACCCAAAATCCTTTGTTCTGGCATTATGGGTATTGGTTCTGGATTGGTCAAATGTTCATCTACTCCCATCCGGGAGAGGGCATCTGCTTTTCTGTTTTTACTGCCTGGTCGATAAGTAATTATAAAGTCAAAATCAGCCAGAAACAGAGCCCAGCGAAGCTGTCTGGAAGACTGAGCTTTGGCCGTCTTCAGATATTGTAAATTGCGGTGATCAGTCATTACGGTGACTGTGTGTCTGGCTCCCAAAAGATAATGCCGCAGGCTTTAAAGGCCGATCTGATAGCTAAAAGTTCCTTGTCTGTAATTGAATAGTTGATCTCGGGAGCCGAGAATTTGCGGGACCAAAAGGCTACAGGATGTAATTGGTGTGTGACCGGATCTCTTTGTGATAAAACTGCCCCCATAGCAAGACTAGAAGCATCCGTTTCCACGATGTAGGGGAGTTCTGGGCGAGGATGTTTTAGAACAGGTGCAGAAATGAATTTAGCTTTTAAGTCCTGAAAAGCTTGTTCTGCTTCAGTAGACCACTCAAAACGTTTGTTCTTCTTTAACAGAGCGGTGATGGGCTGGACTATCCGAGAGAATTCAGGAATGAATCTGCGGTAAAAGTTAGCGAAGCCTAACATGCTTTGAACTCCTTTTACAGAGGTTGGTGATGGCCACTTGATGATTGCATCGACTTTCTTTGAATCCATATGGACTCCGTTAGGTGACAATATGAATCCCAGGAACTCAACTTCAGTTACGTTGAAAACGCATTTTTCAAGCTTAGCAAAAAGGTTATGTTGACGCAATCTCTCGAGAACCTTTTTAACGTGTCTTTGATGTTCCTCTTCAGATGATGAATAGACAAGGATGTCATCAATGTAGACAACAACACACACATCTATGAGTTCTCTAAGGACATCGTTCATAAAATACTGGAAAGCAGCAGGAGCGTTACAAAGTCCAAAGGGCATCACTTGATATTCGAATAGCCCATACTTGGTGCGGAAGGCCGTCTTCCATTCATCGCCCTCTTTTATTCGTACCAAGTGGTAGGCTCCTCTGAGATCCAACTTTGTATATATACATGCGTCTTTGACTTGGTCCAGGAGTTCAGGGATCAAAGGTAACGGGTATCTGTTTTTAACGGTGATTTGATTCAGGGCACAGTAATCTATACAAGTCCTAAGGTCTCCTTCCTTTTTCGGAACGAAGAACAAAGCCGATGAAGCTGGAGATTTTGAAGGACGGATAAACCCGTTAGCTAGGTATTGGTCCAGATATTGTCTGAGGTGAAGATTCTCTGGCTCGGTGAGGGCATAAATCCTACTGCAAGGAGGAGTTGTTCCGGGTATCAGATCTATTTGACAGTCGTAAGACCTATGAGGAGGCAGGGTGTTAGCTTGATCCTTCCGAAAGACATCTTGGAATTCCTGGTATTCGGGAGGTAATTTGGGAACCTCAGAAGAGATTGCCGCCAGTGAAACATCAGGCCGAGGATGACAAGTGGTAAAACATTCTGGAAACTGAACCGTCTTTGCTCGCCAATCGATCTGAGGATTGTGCTTCTCTAACCAAGGGATTCCCAGAATGATCTGGAACTGAGGGGCCTTGATCACATCGAACACGATTTTCTCCCGGTGTCCATCTTGGCTCACTACTGTCACTTCTTGGGTGGCGTGCGTTACTGGTCCGGAGGCTATCTCCGTGCCATCCACTGTAGTAATGACGTCTTTTACTGCCTTAGGGACAAGGGGTAGATTCATCCTTGATACCATTTCACGGTCCACATAATTACCGATTGCTCCGCTGTCGATGTAAGCTTCAATTGCATGCAAACGATCCGGACGTTCAGGACTAATGAGGACCATGGGCACCACGAAATGCGAGGTCACGGGACAGATCTTAACGCTCGGCAGGAGGACCTCTACACTTGCCGGGCTAGGTCGTTTCCCTGCTCAGAACTTGTGGTACAGGTATCTGCGGCTCCTACAGCCTTCTTAGCTGGTTTCACTGGACAGTCTCGAAGAAAGTGCCCTGAGTTCTCGCAATAGAGGCATAATTGCAGCTGTCTTCTTCTTTCCCGCTCCTTTTGGGTTAAAGGACCTTTCATGCCCCCTATTTGCATGGGTTCCACAGTGTCAGCTCCCTTAGTAGAGGTCTGTGGTTTAGAAAACACTCGGGTATCAAATTTAGAACGATCAGCCTTCCTGTTCTGTAATCTGTGGTCCAATTGGACAACTAAGTCAATATAGTCTGAGCATTCTTGTGGAGGGTTCACAACTTGAGCTAACACATCCTTGAGCTCTCCACGCAGGCCTCTGTAGAAAAGCGTTATTCTCTTATCCTCGGGCCATTGAGTTTCCACTATAAGTCTGTTGAATGAGGCTATATAAGTCAAGAGGTCTTGATTACCCTGTCATAATGAAAGAAGTTCATTGTCCAAGGCCTGCCCTTGTGCATGTCTTGCGAACAGTTTCTCCATGCTGGACTGGAAGGCCTGGAAATCATGTAAAACCGGATCATCCTGGGTGACTAAAGGGATCGACCAATCTGCGGCGCTGCCACTGAGATAAGAAAGCACGAAAGCCACCTTGGTCTGGTCTGTTGGGAATGCAGCTGGTCGACATAAGAGGTGTAGGCGGCACTGGTTGATGAACACTGCAAATTTCTTTGGGTCACCAGAAAAGCGTTCGGGCGGAGCCAAGGGCACATTACCGGGTAGATTGATTTGCACTGGATTTAAAGATGATGCAGAAGGATAACTTCCTCCTGGAGCGGGCAGAGGTGTCTGTCCTGCCTGCGTTTGTAGCAATTGCCTAGCGAGGTCTTCTGTTCGCTCCTTGGAAATTATCAGTTCTCTTCTTAGAGAGTTTGTTTCCTGACGAGCTGCATGTACTTCTGCTCTTAATTCCCCGAGCAACTGGGCTAATTGATCAGTGTCTGAGTTTCCATTGCGCCTGGGTAGGAGTTTTGCGGTGGGCTTCGCGTTCTGTAACGCTCACCTGATTCCCACGGAGGCGCTGGTCTTGGCAGGAAGGTGTCTGTGACTCGAAAAGTGATGTGCAGGACTCGATTGGCTTCTGGGGTCGAACCTCTTCGCACTGTGTGTCGAACTCGTAGGGTGAGGTTTCTGCAGGTGAAAGAATATGGGGGTTAATGGTCTGGGTTGTTGAATGTCCCTCTCTCTCTCTCTCTTCCTAGCTTCTCCGTAGAGCCCCCAGGTCAACGTGCTCACCTTAGATAGGTGAATGCTGGACTCTCCATCTGCGTCTGGTGCAGGGTGCCGTTGCCAGTTCCTTCACTGGTGAAACATACGCCTCTTGAACTCAGAGGATCGTTACCGTCGTTAACTGCACGAGCGGTGAGTTTCCAGACACCTTTTTAGTCTTTATAGTCTTTAGGTGCGTGGCACGTTAATATTGAACAGGACTCTGTATAATGCTTTTCCCTTTTGTCTTGCAGGACTCTTGAGATGGAAGATGGAGTGAGCACCTGGAAATGCGTAAGTAAATGCAAGCCTTCTAACTGTCTTTTTCCTTTGCAGCTTAATTCGTGCTGAAGAGACGCCGGAGTATTTGCAGGCGTTCTATGGCGACGAGCGCGATGGGCGTAAGTAACTACCTGTCTAATGTCTCTTCTTTTGTCTTTCAGAAGTTGGGTTGCAGCGCCGGAGTCCGCGGAATGCCCGTAAGTAATAACAATGCTTTTGTCTTCACAGGCGGCGATGCAGCGTGAAGAAATCCGGAATTCGCGGAGTGCCGGTAAGTAATAACAATGCTTTTGTCTTCACAGGCGGAGGTGCAGCGTGAAGAAATGGCCACAGCCGATGGATCAGGTGAGTAAGCACTGCGAGTAAAGGTTGCCTTGCTAACCTGTTGTTTCTTGTCTTTGCAGGTGCTGCTGTTGACTGGATACAGGAATGGTAAGTATAATTCTTGCAGGTTCAGGATCGAAAGAAGAAAGGCTGGAACAGACTCGGTGAGCGTTCTGCTGCAGATGCAGAATAACGCGAAGCACGTTTCATCTATCGGGTGTGGTTTAAATAGCCTTGGAGTGATGAGGCGTCTTCCTCCACGGCCCCGCCTAGGTAAGAAAAGAGTTCCAGTTCCAGAAGAGTTCCAGTGCTGTATCCAGGGAGTGGAGCTTGCCCCACCCAGGTAAGAAAGTAGTTCCTGTTCACAGAGGACTTCTAAGTGGCTGGCAAGCATCTTCACACATATTATGAGCCCGGCGCTTCCAGCGCCGGGACCAATGGTTTTGATGAGACTGGTGCCACCGGCGCCAGGAAAAGGTCCCAGTGGGGACCGGCTGGTGCCTAGGATTAGGGGCCTGCTTCCAAGGACGTTGGGCTGGTCCTGGCTCCTTGGAAGCAGTGATCATGACAGCGAGGAGGTGTGGTTGAAGTGCTAGCATCTCCGAATTCGGGGTCTGCAGGAAGGGAATGCTGAACACTCTGTATGGAATCTAATCTTTGGTGAATCACCGTATTCGCGGCGTCCATATCTGCCCTTAATACTGTAATCGCCTGGACTAAAGCAGCTATGGGTTCTTCCGTGGATACCTGCATTGTCTAACACGACTATACGGCTTCTCAGTCTGTTCTGACTTGAGTGTCGTGTAGACCGTTGAAACCTCCGCCCTCAAGTGAGCAACAGGGGAACTAAAAGAAACCCGCTGTGCGACCTTTGGGGCCACAGGTGGGAGATGTTACTTCCCGGATCCACGGAACCTCTGGAACACCGATGCTGCTGTCAAAAAGAACGAGATTAAGTACCAGGCAATAACAATATATCACATTAACCAAAGGATCTGAATAGTCTTACCTATCTGGTGTTTAGGAAAACCCAGGAAACCTAGAAGGGAGGTTCGAGACTCAGATGAGGCGGTCCCTAGAACAGTAGAACCGCAGAATAGCGTGGATGCAGGATAAGCCACCTGTAGGACTGAAGGCGTGACTTGAATCCCAAGAGGGAAATGGCGTAGGAGTTCAACAAGGTACCAAGGGATAATCCAAAGGCAAGTCAGGGTCGTGTCCAAAATCCAGCAACAGGTAAACAGTTCCAAGCAAAGGTACAAAGGAGTATCCAAGATAGAGTTCCAAGGTCAAGGTAAACAGTGGAGCAAAACGTAACGCCAAACAGGGTCTGAAGACAGCTGAGAAGCAATGAGTGTTCCGTGTCTCAAGCCTTATATACTATGCGTTTCTGGGTCATGTGACGTTTCTGGGTCATGTGACGTCCACCAAGGTCACGTGAGGAACGCCACTCTGGATCACGTGATCGGCGTGGAGATGTAAGGCCGCCCCTTCTGCTGTATGTTCTCCATGGCAACTGCCAGTGCAGGAAGGGTTGCAATCGAGCCCGTACACCATACCTGGTACGGAGCTTTCGGTCCTTTGAGTTAACCGAATAACCGAATCACATGAGCCTCGAACCCTGGAAGGAGATGTTGGGGAAATGTGAGCAGTGTTCTGGTGTGCAGTGGATCGGTGTGCAGAGGATCGCCTAACAATTGCAAGAGAATACTTTCCAAATCAATATTGCTTAGATCCATTGGAGGACCCTACTGAAAATCGATGGAGACTCACAATACCCTTGAGCTAATCTCGTGTTTTTTTAACTTAGTTTGAATGTAAATGACATCAGATCCTGTGAGTCTTTGTGCAAAGGGATTGAGAAAAAAGCATTTTTCAAATCAATCACAGTGAAATATCGTGCTTCAACAGATATATTACTTAAGATTGTAGCTGTATTAGGAACTAGAGGGAACTCAGCCTCTGCAATCTGGTTTATTGGTCTTAAATCTTGAATTAGTCTCCATGACACCCCCTCTAGATTTCTTGATAGGGTACACTGAAGTATTACACAGTGACTCTGACGTCACCAAGATGCCCTGATCCATCATGGCAGAATTTGTCTTAAAAACACCTTCATCTGCCTCCCGAGACATAGGATACTGTCAAGCTCGAGGTAAAATTGTGCCTGGTTTCAATTTAATCTTCACTTCTCCAACCCCCTTCAATAGGCCTACGTCATAAGGGCCTGTAGTCCATAATGAGACTGCACTTTTGCCATGTCTTGCTCAAAATATTCATGACGCTTTTGTACTAGCATCATTCTCTGGGGAACCTCACGTTAAATGGCTCGTACCCAATAAGTAATGCTCATCTCAAATATTACTTCATCATCTGATGGATGATCTCTAAACATGTCCTCATCAGTGATGTCAATCAATCTATAACCTTCCCCAATGGCGATCACTGTGCACCATCGTCTGCCATCATGATCATTCCCATCAAGCAAAGCCATTTCTCCTCGCACTATGGCTGTTTATAGTTCAAGAGGAAAGATTCACCCTTCCTCTTCATCCATAAGTATATTTGGCCTGAATAAAAACTCATCAGGTATTCTCCTAGTTCTGCCTACCAAGCCTGGCAGTCACGTCAGCAGGATGTGTACCCCATAATGAAAAACGTCAGGTTCTAATGGGATAGCTCTCATGGTCATTTGTCCTGCAAATGCCATCATAAATTCATTCACATTTAAATAATGCATTCCTGGTGTTGAACACACTATACCTTTATCAGTAAACATGGTTGTCACATTCACCTTAGTCATCAGATCTCGACCTAATATAGCGATAGGTGTCTGCCTTGAATACAGCAGTGGTACCGACATGTCACATTCTCATATAGAGACTGGTAAGTCTTCAGTAAAAGGAACTCTATTTGTGGCTCCTGTGAAACCTTGAGTATTCATGGCATTGCCAGACGTTAAAAATGTTCCCTCTTTTATACACGAACGTGTTGCACCTGTGTCTACTAAAAACAAAAACCATTTGCCTCCTATACTGACGTCTACCCTCGGTACCTCATGAGGATTTGGCGTCACGGATAGTATTGAACACATCAGTCTCCCAGTGAGGTGTCCTATTATGGTTACAGCCTCATTCAGTTACCCGTGAAAGGATTCCCTCTGTCAACAGTAACACCTCCTATTCTAGGAGTCATTAGCTATCCTGTGCTTTTACTCTGTGAATCTGCATAGGTGAATGCTGTGACTGCCCTTGTGGCGGATTTACTGCTGCTTGCTGTGGTTGCAAACCTTGCTGCATTATCGGCGCTTGTGCCTGTTGCACTGTTTGATTCTGAGCAAACCCATCTCCACTCTGCTGTGAATACGCAGGTGGGTTTGACGTCCCCCCTTTTGAAAATTTACCATTCTGCACAAACCCTTGACTTCTACACATACGAGCAAAATGCCCTGTCATCCCACATAACCAACATACAGGAGGCGGTCTCCCCATCTGTCCTCCCTGCATGCCTTGATTATCATTCTGCATATTCTGAAACCCACCTTGATTATTCTGAAAGTTTCCATGATTGTTTTGCCAATTCCCTTAATTACTCTGAAAGCCTCTTCCTCCAAATCCTCCCCTTCCTCGTGGAGCAAATCCATTATTTTCCTTGATGAAACTGCCTTTGATTATTTTCCTGCAGCATGTTTGTTACCTGTTAAGAATTCAATCCGTCTCCACTAGTTATAATCGGCCCTTCAATAGCGTACTTCTTTTGTACTAACTTTGCCTCTTCGCCTTTCCTGACATCATCTTTTTTGCGATCCTTTTCCTGCAAGATTCTGCAATGTGCGATGGTCAACTGGATCACCGACCACGGTTTGGCCTCCATATCCACTAACTTTTGAGCTGCTTCTGTACAGGTTCTGGCAGCCGTTGGCATAATATATGATAGAAAACAGGTATAGATTTTCCCCAAGATTTGCTTGTCTCCAAACTCCACTGCTCTTGAAAATTCTGAATGTAAGCAAGTAGGTCTTCCCGTTCCTGCATCTTTTTTGTGTCATTATATCTCCCATATCGGACATGTCTGGATACAGTACTCTAAGTGCTTTCCGGATTGCCGCTCTGCAATTATTAAACGTGCTCCATCATGAGCAGTGCCAATTGTAGTAACACTAGCATATCTTGCTCTGGAGCAAACATCATCAGCTCTCTCTCCAAGAATGGCAATAAGGAGACCTTTAATGTCCCCTATAGCCAAGGTATTCCCTCAGGTCGTCTTTTCTAACTCATGTATCCATTTCCCAGCACCAGAAGTTAAACTCTGAAGTTTACACCTCAAATTTTCCTTGTCCATCTGGGGCCAAGGTGTATACTGCGGTCTAGTTCCCCCTTTCTCTAGCAAGGGAAACTGCAAAACCCCAAACTCACTCTCATCTCCCATTGCCTGTCTAGTCAAGGTAGAGACAATATTTCTGCACCACCTTCTTCACAGTAACAACCTTAATCTGCTCACAGGTGGTGGTGATTCCCCCCTCTCACCATGAGGTTGTTTTTTAGGTTGATCTGACTGTGTCAATGATTGTGACGTTCTAGGTACTGGTGCGTCTAAATCTGACCATCTCACATCCTTATCCATTGAAAAGCAACCCTCAGGACCACATACGTCATCCCTCTCTTCTCTACGAAAAGTGTCTGTGTCTTCGTCCGACATTTCCTGTGCCCAACTCGTATAAGTTCTCTCCTCCTCATCTCTGTGTAGAGTCAGTCTATCTAAAGACAACTCCTTGGCGGGGACTCATGCTATATAAGGCTCCCTCTGTATCATATAGCTGTGAACTCTCAAGTCGATAATTTTTTCCCTTCCCCTTTAATTCTTTCTGGGCTTTCATATCATAATAAACTTTATTAATCGCTTCCCCAATTCTCCTAGAGTCAAACTCGTCCTCTAGATTTACTCTAGATGGGCCAGATAATGACTCATATTTTGGGAAGAACTCCTCTATGTCCTCCCATGATACTTCTGGTTCAGAATCCCGTACCTCCTTCTCTAGCCGATCGAGATCACATGCTCTCTACCTTCTTTTTCGTTCTATGTCATCATCAAGCTCTCTGCGCTTTCTAGCTTCCTCCCTTATCCTGTCTTACTCCTTTTTCTTCATACCCCTTCTCTCGTTTGCCCATCGTATCTCCTCATACCTTCGTCTTTGCATTCTCTTATCCCTTAACTTCTGTTCTTCATCTTCTATTCTTTTCCTTGCTATCCTTTCCCTCTCATTGATTGCCCTTTGTCTATTATATTGTTTTCTTTTCTCCTCTGCTCTTTCCTGCTTCTTCAACTGTTCATCTTGATATAGCTGCTCCCGTCTCTATCTGTATTTTCTTTTTACCTCTTCTCCTTTCGATCGTTCCTCCCTTTCCTTATCTTTTTAATCTCATCCATCTTGATCTTCCCTTTGTCGTACATCCTCGATGCCTTTATCATCGAGTTTGAGCAAAATCTGTCCACCTATCCATTTGTTCTGTAGAAGTGCTAAATCATCAGCTTTATCTCTTTCTCCCTTCCATCTCTTTACTTTTCTTCCTATATCTAAAGGTGTGCTTGCTCAATCCCTTCTCTCCTTGTCTTGTCTCTCCTTGTCCCTTGGGACTTTAGGAATGACGTCTTTCTCAGTATTTTTCTCTGATCCCTCATCACTCCTTTGCGCAGGTGATTCATATGCTGGGTAACTATGCCCTGTTGCTGCCTTAAACTCCCTCAATGGGTATAACTCATCATCTTTCTTGCTTTCACCGTCTATTTCCGACAGGGTGGGAGGAGCAGAATGCTTCCCACCCCCCTCTTTGCATATATTGAGGATCCAATCTGTGAGAGGGGGCACTTCTCTTTCCTCCTGGTCCATTTTCCAAAGTTCTAAGCTTGGTAGTCGTTTGTCTCGCTTTTTCCCTGTGTACGCTGCATGCAGATATGTCATGATATGCTGCAGGACTACCTTCGATAGTGACCCTGCTTGCGGCCACTACATAAACATTTTATCCGCAGTTCCCTTAACCCATTTTGTACTATACTATCTAAGCTCAGGTGCATGTTTTGGCTTGCCGAGATGCACAAGTGGAGTAATATCCTCCATTTTTAACTCGTCACTCTTGACTATCAATACTCATTTACTTTTGTCACAGATGAATTAAAAAAAACAATACGTTTTAGAAAAATAATGTAATATGAGCGTGCACCATTCATCGCAGGCTCCAATCTCTCTAAATAACTTTTTTTACTTTAATCTTGCTAAAAAACACTGACAACTCAAATTTAAACAATCACTTAAATTCTCCAACCTCATGTTTCTCCTTTTACCAATTTCTTTAAACTATGACATCATCACCAATACATAAATGCATAAAACGAACAGACACACTCGACCAGTCACATATATCTCTTACGATCTTCTCTTTAAGACTCGTCTTACCCTCTAATCAATACTCTATACAGAGTTTAAATCAACCTCTTTAAGTCTGTCTTTAAACAGAACTCGTTGTCTATGCGTCTACTATGGGACTTTAGGTTTAAGATTTCTTCTGATCTGTTCTTTAAAACGCAGGAATAGGATGTATCCTCTTATCGTGCCATTCTCTCCTCACAATATCTCTTACTTACTTTGCTACACACAAGTCAATTTCTATTGACTATTTAACACTCTTATTCTCAAGTTATATTTACCCCACCTCTCTATGTTAAGCTTCTTTCCCTTATCACTTATAACCCATACATCAGTTTACCAACTTGCTCAGTTCTTACTCACCATTCGCATGTTCGTCTTCCGACTCTCTGGATCGTACGCCTCTTTTACCACCTCACCAACTTCCCATTCATTCAGCTTCTCGTAGACGTGGGAGGGGAATCTATAGAAACCAAGGGACACGTCACACCGCGCTTGCAAGCTTTTGAATTTACACTAACCACTATCTACGGGGGCTTCACGGTCTGTTAGCCAAATGGCAGAGGTCGTGCAATATTGCCGGGACTCCAAAGAACAAGTTACTTCTTACCTTGTAACGTTCTTTCTATGGGATGTTCCTCCGACGTATTCCTTATCTTAGATATCTCTTTCCAGCTTTGCTGGCCTTGGAAAAAATTTTCTCTAGAGGGCGCTGCGCGTCGACGTCCACCGAGTCGATGTCCCTCGACAGCCGCCGTATCGACGTCGACGTCATCCTGCCTATAAAGGCCGCGCGCAGCGTCCGTTGCTCAGTTCCGTTTTGTAGCCCACAATAATTCTTTCTGGACTAGACTAATCACCCTGAAGGAGCGTAAGCTGCAACAATAAGGGAAGTAGTACTGCGGGGATGGATGGGAGGGTCGATAAGGAATACGTCGGAGGAACATCCCATCGAAAGAACGTTACAAGGTAAGAAGTAACTTGTTCTTCTAAGGGATTGTGTCCTCCGACGTATTCCTTATCTTAGATAGGCTCCCATAGCAGTATTCTGTTATTGGAGGTGGGAGTACTGACTTCATGCTTCCTTTTATTGATGAATAGAGTGCAATACTGCCCTTCCAAACCTAGTCTCTTGACTGGAGGAGGAATCCAAGTTGTAAAACTGTGTAAAGGTATGGACGGACGACCATGTGGCAGCCGCACATATGTCTCTAACCGGCACTCCTCTTTTGAGGGCCGATGAAGCTGCGATACCTCTGGTCGAATGAGCCCTAAGATTTTGAGGGGGCTCTTTTCCTGCCAGTTTATAACATTCCAAAATGGCTAGAATGATCCATCTGGAAATGGTCTGCTTAGTTATCGGTAACCCCAGCTTGTGACCTGCGTAGCCTACAAACAGCTGGTCTGCTTGTCTTATCCTAGCCAGTGTACTGATGTAAAAACTTAAAGCCCTTCTTGGGTCTAGCCTGTGTAACCTCTCTTCCTCTTTCCCCGGATGAGGAGGAGGATAGAAAGGTGGAAGGGTAATCTTCTGAGTGATATGAAATTCAGAAACCACCTTTGGAAGGAAATTAGGGTTCACTTGCAGAACAACTTTGTCTTTGTGAAAGATTGTATGAGGGGGTTTACAAGAAAGAGCTTGTAACTCGCTCACCCTTCTAGCAGATGTAAGTGATATTAATAAAACAGTCTTAAGGGTAAGAAATCTTAACGAACAAGAGTGGAGTGGTTCGAAAGGTGTGCCCATCAGGAAAGTTAGGACTAAGTTTAAATCCCATAGGGGAACCTGGAATGGTCTTGGGGGATAAACGCTAGTTAACCCCTTTAGAAACTGTATTACCAAGCGTAACTTGAAATAGGATGGTTCTTCCGCAGTGCGCTTAAAGATGGATAGCGCTGCGAGATAGCCCTTGATGGTGCCAACTTGAAGGCCTGAATTTGCTAAATAGAGTAGGAAGGACAAAACCATTCGTGTACCACATGAAAAGGGGTCGATATTCTTTTCTCTACACCAGCTGCAAAATCTGTTCCAACGGCAGCGGTATAAAGATTTTGTTGCTGGCCTCCTTGCTGAAAGCAACACCTCCATAACATCATCAGGGAGGTCCCAATCCTTGTACCTCAGCCTTTCAGACGCCAAGCGTGAAGGTTGAGGGTTTTGATGTCTGGATGGAGAACCTGACCTCCCTTCTGTGAGAGCAGATTCTCTCTGAGTGGAAGTCGAATTGGAGGGCAGATGGACAAGTCTAGAAGGCCCGGGTACCACGTTCTCCTGGCCCAATCCGGGGCAATTAGGATCATGGTTTTCCGGAATCTTCTCAACCTCCTGATCATTTGAGGAATGACAGGGACCGGTGGGAATGCATACAGAAGCGGAAACTCCCAGTCCACTATGAACGCGTCTCCCAGAGCTCCTCTCGGGGGAAATTCCCTTGAACAGAACAGATCGCTCTTCCCGTTGACACTGGTGGCGAACAGATCCACCTGAGGGGTTCCCCAAAGGGCGAAGATCTCTTGAAGGACTTCCTGAGCTAGTTCCCACTCGTGGGAGACTATGCTCTGCCTGCTGAGAGCGTCCGCTGTCAAGTTCTTCTCTCCGGCTAGGTGAAATGCCGATAGAGAGATTCCTTCTTGGATTGCCCAAAACCGGAGCTGCATCGCCTCTCTGCACAGAGGTAGTGATCCTACGCCTCCTCTTTTGTTGAGGTAATGCATGGCCACTGTGCTGTCGCTCATTATCAGGACATTCTTTCCTTGTACAGATGGCAGGAACGCCTTCAGCGCAAGTCTGATGGCCCTCAGCTCTAACAGGTTGATATTTAGTCTGGACTCCAATGGAGACCAACGACCGCTGATGGTCAAGTCGTTGGCGTGGGTTCCCCACCCCGTGAGTGAGGCATCCGTGACTACTGTTATCTCCGGCCAGGGTTGCCAAAACTGTTCTCCTTTCAGAATGTTCTCCTGGCAGGCCCACCACTGAAGGTCTCGAGCCACCCTGTCGGGAATCTGAAGAAGATCTGTCATTCTCCCTGAGAATTGTGACCACTGAGTTTTCAGTGCCCACTGGAGGGATCTCATTCTCAGGCGAGCCTCTGGCACTAGGAAAATGCAGGATGCCATGAGGCCTAGCAACCTCAAAAAGTCGAAGGCTGGGAGACGTTGGGCATTTTGGAACTTGGTAACCATCTGTAGAATATCTTGAGCCCTCACCTCTGGTGGCGAGGCTTTTCCCAGGGAAGTGTCCAGGATCGCTCCGATGAACTGGAGTCTCTGCGATGGTATCATTTGTGACTTCTTTAAATTGAGGGAGAAGCCCAGTCTGTGAAGGGAGTGGCAAACGTGATTTAGCTGGATCTGAACTTGTTCCGAAGATACAGCCCTGATCAACCAATCGTCCAGGTAGGGGTAGACGTGAATCCCTTCCCTCCTTAGACTTGCAGCCACTACCGACATTAACTTGGTGAAGACCCTCGGGGTGGAGGTCAGCCCAAATGGCAGCATTCGAAATTGATAATGAGAGTTGCCAATTGCGAACCTGAGGTATTTCCTGTGTTTGAGATGGATAGGCACATGGAAATAAGCGTCCTGAAGGTCCAGAGATATCAACCAGTCCTGGAACTGAAGGGCCTGAAGGATCTGAGAAAGAGTTACCATCTTGAATTTGTCTTTCCTGAGGAATTTGTTCAATTCTCGCAAGTCCAAGATGGGTCTCAGTCCTCCGTCTTTCTTTGGAATGAGAAAGTAAGGGGAGTACCAGCCCTTGTTCCTCTCCGCTACAGGTACCGGTTCTATGGCACCTATCTCTAGCAGGTCTAAAATTTCTTGCAAGAGGAGCGGATCTGGAGCTTTTTGAGAGCTGATCCCCGGTGGATGACTCTGAGGTATGCGTAGGAGAGGCAGGCAGTAACCTTGTGCAACTGTCTCCAATGCCCAAGCATTTGACGTGATAGCTTGCCATTCCGCCAGATGTTGTGTTAACCTTCCTCCTACAGGTGTCTTGTGAGGGAAGTCCTCAGAGTATTTTTGGGGCAACTGATGCAGATGCCGATGGTAAAGAGGCACCTTCTGTTGCTGCGGCTTTTGAATATCTACCTCGTCCACCTCGGGTAGTTCTTCTTTGTCCCCTTTGAGCCGGTCGTCCTCTACCTCTTCCGAATGCGGAGTAGAAGCGAAAGGACTTGCCTCTCGCAGAGGATCCTGTGGAACGAAAAGGTGTCTGACGGATTGCAGTGCCTAGGGATTTTGCTGCTGCCTTTGATGTTTGCAGTTTTTCTAAACTGTCATCCGCCTTTTTCCCAAACAAAGAAGAGCCATCGAATGACATGTTCAAGAGCCTGGCTTTCACATCTGGGGCAAAACCAGACTTTCTCAACCAAGCGAATCTCCTGGTTGTTGTACTTGCCGCCATTGCTCTGCTGATACTGTCAGCCGAATCAATGCCCGTCTGGAGGGATTCGCACATAGCGTCTTTACCGTCCTGTATGATATTTAGGAACGTCTCCCTTTCTTCTCCTTCCGGGATGCAGTCAGCCGCTGTAGAAGCACACTCCCAAAGTGTATGGCTGAATCTAGCAAGGGTGCAAGTAGCATTAATAGATTTTAACGCCATGCTACATGCTGAAGAAACTTTCTTTGCCATAGCATCATATTTTTTATCGTCCCTGTCCTGTGGGACGGTAGGGTAAGCAGTCTTGATGTCAGTAGAAGATGCTGCCTGTACCACCAGACTTTCTGGGGATTGTGTTTGGACAAAAACTCTGGGTCTGCAGAAGATACCCTGTATTTAGTAGACAGTTTTTTATTTACTGCCGGGACGACATCTTGGGTTTCCCAGTTCGTCATGATTTTCCTTTGAAGAGCTTTATGAAAAGGCACTACAGGATCCTCCTGTGGACCTTTATCAAGAATATCCGTGAGGTCATCTTGTTGGAAAGCCTGTGAAGGTGTTGACCACCCCATAAATTCTGTGATCCTGGCCATTAAGGCTCTATAGGGGGTTTCAGCATGCTCCCCCGGGTCTGGCCTAGCGAACTCCACCTCAGGGGAAGTGTCTAACCCACTTGCCTCATGTAAGGAATCATGGAGTTCCTTTAATCTGCGTTCCTCTGAGGATAACTCCTCTTAAACTGGGGTTGCAGATCCCTGCAACTCAAATGTCTCTTCTTGGTCAGATAGTTCTCCCTCTTCCATAATTGAGGACATAGTTCTCAATTGGTCTGAACTCACAAAGGGTGTGAAACCCATCTCCAAGGCAGAGGGTGCCAAACTTGTTGTAATCGGCCTCGAAAACGTCGATGTCATCGATGCCGACGTCGAAGGCTTCGAACGTGGCGGCGAAAACAAAGGCGGAGGCCTCGAGGTCCTTGATAGAATTGGGATTCTGCTTGAGGATGTCGACAATCTCGACGCCATCGTCATCGAGGGCCTGGGGATAGCCACTGGGTGCGCCGCAACCGTGACTTTCCTTGGCGTCGACGCCGGTGTCGAAGATGGCGTCGAGTCGACAGACCCGTGTGTCGAAGGTCCCTTCGACAACGGCGTCGAAGACACCGACCTCAGCGTCGACGGAACCTTCGTCGACGGCGTCGACGGAACCTTCGAAGAAGGGTTCGAGGTCATAGCTTTACTCGAGGGTTCGCGGCGCGCTCGAGAAGCTTCCTTCGCCGGGTACTGCGACTCGCAGCGTTTTAGACCTTCGGGTCTTTCGACCAGAGCATCGCTCTCGGCAGTCTTCGAGGGGGTCGAGGCCGCTTTCTCGAAGACGCTCATCATATTTTTGCAGAATTCCTCCCATTCAGCCTGGGAACTATGTTTCGTGGGGCAAGGGATTCTCTTAAGAGAAACAGAGGAAGAGGAGGACGAAGAAGGGGATCTTCGACGTCTCCTCTTCGAGTGCTTCGATCTCGAGGAGTGATGGGACCCGCTTCGAGACCTGGAGCACAAATGGTGACGAGGAGACGAATGTCTCAACTTTGTCGAGGAAGAAGAAGCTTTTGAAGTTTTACCTTTTTCCAGCTTCCCCCTACGCTCCTTCAGGGCCTTAGCTGTCATGGACATACAGTCCTTGCACTCCGAACAATGGTGTTCAGCTCCCAAACACCACAGACAAACTCTGTGAGGGTCAGTCAGCGACATCTTTTTCCCACAGTCTCAGCATTTTTTAAAGCCGGACCGAGGGGACGTCGGTTCCGACGAGGAAGCCATTGAGTATGGATCGAATAGCTCGAGGAAATTGGATTAATTCTCTACGAAAACTGAGCAACGATATTCCGAGGCACTGAGTAAGCACAGAAAAACGGAACTGAGCAACGGACGCTGCGCGCGGCCTTTATAGGCAGGATGACGTTGACGTCGATACGGCGGCTGTTGAGGGACATCGACTCGGCGGACGTCGACGCGCAGCACTCTCTAGAGAAAAAAAATTCCGAAGCCAGCAAAGCTGGAAAGAGATATCTAAGATAAGGAATACGTCGGAGGACACAATCCCTTCGAAGTTTACTTATGTCGATGGATTTTAAACCATCCTCACCGCTACCAAGTTAACTGAATGACCTCATCCCTTTAAGATGAGTAGCAATTACTCTGGAGATGGATGGGGATGCAGAAGTTACTCAACATCAATAATCAAAATGACTCAGTTAATTGGTGATAAGGATAACTGTTTTATTTTCAATTGAGAGAGAGTGGATTCGCCTCAAGTTTCAGGGAGGCAGGGAGGCTGTTCCAGAGGGAGGCCCCAGCCGAAGAAAGATCTACCACCAACTTGTTGCTTGGAGAAGCGTCTGACCCTGAGGGAGTTGGAGGCGGATGAGGGAAGAGCTCGAGAAGGAAGATAGAGTTGAAGACATTGAGGCCCCAGAAGACCTTATGGACAATGCAGAGGGTTTTGAACTTAATCCTCACTTAATCCTCGCAGCCACTGGGAGCCAATGCAGAGATTTCAGTCCTGGAGAGATACGATCCCTCGGCTTGAGGCCAAGGACAAGTCTCGCAGTCCTGTTCTGGATGAGTTGCAGAGGGCGGAGAGTAGAAGCAGGCAGATTTAGAAAGAGGCTGTTGCAATAGTCCAGCCTTGAGAGAAATAGAGCTCTGGAGACAGTGAGCTTCTGGGGGAAGGAGAGGCAAGGAAGAATGCGTCTGAGGAGGTGCAGCTGGTCGTGACACTTCTTAGAGACGTCAGATATGTGAGGAGAGAAGGAGAGTGTGGAGTCGAAGATGACCCCAAGGTTTTTGGCCTCACAGGTGGGAGCAGGCTAAATATAGAAAAGGGCAGACTAGAGTGGACTTGAAGCTACGACCACAAACCAGGATATCCTGTGTGACAGTCTGCCAAAACATTAATTTCTTGTAATGAAAAATGTAGCTATTGTTCGAATGTGGGGTTTGTGGTCAGCAAGCTCTCACATTTTGTGCCGTCCACCTGCTGGGAGGCGAGAGCGACTTCGTATTGGTCCTTTTGACTCATCACCTTGCTTTGTGCATCTGACCTTTCTACACCACTCGTTCCACCGGAGGTCAGAGCAGCTTTGGACTTTTCCCGCTAGTGACAAAATGACTACTGCCCTGCAGAAGTACAAGGATGAGTAGTGTCTAGCCCGTCTACTCAGTACTCTCACTTCTACAAAACAAAAGTGATCCCAATCAAAATGGTGAAACGGCACATGTAAGAAATACACCCCTTTTGCCGCATGCATGGTGCTAAATGAGGCCCCAAACTCTCAATATGGCTTTTACCTTAACGAAAAGTGCAACATGCAAACACAGTGTCATTCGCGAAGTGGAGCCAGCGAAAAGCGAACCACTATGGTTGAAGGCACAGGTGCCGAACCACTCTTTGTCGGACAATTGTGGGCACTACATTGGCATGACTCACTGATCTCATACCAAGTCAACCTTTTTTGTTAATTTTGGCTAAAGTGCCACCTATAAACTGAAACTATTGCATTAGAGTACAGCTAGGGAGAAATAGCATGTGAGGCGGGACACAAAGCTTGTACATGTTGTTTGGTTATTTACCCACCCATTGACTGCCCATGGCTGTGGTAATACCTATGGCCATGTCTACCTGCTTTCTGCCCCTCTCCACCCAAAAAACGTCCTCCTAGAATGTATTTGAGCTAGCTTTGCGAAGCCTTAACGTCAAACTGTGTGCCTAACGTGCCTGCCAGTGTTTTTCTCAAAGCAGTCTTCTGAGAGTTAATGAATTTATTGGAACTGTAAAAACGCTACTGGTGAAATAAAAAGTACTATGCATGTCCTTCACTGAAGTCCTGTGAAAAACAAGCATTGGTAAAGCCAACAGTTTGAGCTTATGTATCAATATTAGGCATTCACCAGAACGTGCTATTATATGCCGAGGTACTCTCATCAATTGGCAGCTGCTACTATCAATGGGCAGTTAGTACCACTACGGAAGTGCCTGGCAAATGCCTTTCCCATGCCTACACAAAAGCCAAAACTGATGGAATTGCCAATGCTTGTTTAAGAATGTCTTTTATCTGTGTGCAATTCCCAGCCCAGGAATAGGGTGAAATGGGTTATGGATGCATGTTGTCTGGGCACCTTTAATACCAGAAGAATTCTATTTTCTTATCTGCAAAATGTGTAATGTCCCAGGTCCCTCTATCATTGAAGATCTACTTTGAGAGATCATGAACTTATTTAAAACAGACTTTTTAACCCATATAACTTAAAACATGCTTTAAATGCACTCATTTTGACTAATTTTATTCAAAGTTTTCTTGGAGGATACTCCCAATACCCTCATAGAAGGGTTGGGCTCACACGCTGTGCTCCCTCGTTCAGCGGAATATGGGGCCACTTTGAAAACAAATTCCAGGGCCACTTTTCGTTCCCAGTCCGGCCCTGGGGAGGCCCCTGCTGCGGAGAGAGATCTACCCCCAGCTCGTTGCTTGGAGAAGCGGCTGACCCTGAGGTAGTTGGAGGTGGATGAGCGAAGAGCTCGAGAAGGAAGATATTTCGGAAGAGAGAGTTGAAGGTATTTTGGCCCAAGGCCCCAGAAGGCCTTGTGGACAATGCAGAGGGTTTTGAACTTAATCCTCGCAACCACTGGGAGCCAGTGTAGTGATTTCAGTCCTGGAGAGATACGGTCCCTGGGCTTCAGGCCAAGGACAAGTCTCGCAGTCCTGTTCTGGATGAGTTGCAAAGGGCGGAGAGCAGGAAGATTTAGATAGAGGCTGTTACAGTAGTCCAGCTTCGAGAGAACCAGGGCTCTGGAGACAGTGAGCTTCTGGGGGAAGGAGAGGAAAGGAAGGATACCTCTGAGGAGGTGCAGCTGGTAGTGTCACTTCTTAGAGACGTCAGATATGTGAAGAGAGAAAGAGAGTGTGGAGTTGAAGATGACCCCAAGGTTTTTTGCCTTGCAGGTAGGCGCAGGAAGAGGGCCAAGGGAGGCCGGCCAGAGAGCTGCAGGGAAGGAGGGAGTGGATGTGCCGATAAGTAGAATCTCAGTCTTACTGGCATTAAGGCAGAGGTCGTTGGCAGCACACCATTCCTGGATAGCAGAGAGACAGTCAGAGATGAGGGAAGGGGAAGAGGAGACCGAGGGTAGCCTGAAAATTAGCTGGGTATCATCCGCGTAGCACTGAAAGTTGGGACAGAGAGCGGCGATGCGGTGAGCAAGAAGTGCCAGATACTGGTTGAACAGCCAGGGGGAGAGGTTAGATCCCTGGGGGACACCACAGGTAGAGAAAAAGATGTCAGAGAGGAAGGAACCCAGTTGGACCTGGGAGGGTCGATTGGAGAGGAAGGAGGTCAGCCATGCCAGAGCCTGAGCAGTGATACCCAGGTTATCACGGAGATGGTTGAGCAGGATGGTGTGGTTGACAGTGTCAAAGGCAGAAGAGAGGTCGAGCAAAATGAGAACACAAGGGGTGTTAGAGTCAAGGTTAGAGAGCAGGTCCTCACGGATGTTCAGGAGAGCAGTTTCCGTGCTCCTGGCAGCTCTGAAGCCAGACTGATGGTCATGAAGACTACCAACAGATTCAGCATGGAGATTAAGCTGGGAGACGGCCAGTTTCTCCAGGAGCTTGCCCAGCAAGGGAGTGATAGAGATTGGGCGATAGTTAGCTGGGCAGGAGGGGTCGGAAGAGGGTTTCTTAAGAAGGGGGTGCACAAGGGAGTGCTTGAGGGGGGATGGGAAGACTCCAGAGGTGCTTGAGGGATATATGTATATATTGGCACATGCTGCAATCTATTCACTATCAAGCCAGCCTCAAGAATACTTCATCTACTTGCATTTCTTTGCATCTGTTTACGTGTAAACTAACTGGATTTCTTCATCCGTTTTATGGCATAAACCTCTTCACCTTGATCCCAAGATGTCACTTATCCTTGATACTTTATTGATGCCTTATAGAATATCTGCATTCTCTAGTCTCTGAATCTGTTCTAGTTACGTCAACTCTGCTCTGGGTGACGTTACCATTCGTCTTGTCTATTCATTTGCTCTGCTTCTTCTGGCATTTCATTCAAACGGCCATCATATTTTCTTGTATGCAGGTAGGTTTTTCTCAATGCGAACCTTGCTTCCAGGATTCTCTTAGATATCAGTATTTTCCCTGGTACCGCACGTGTCTCACATCCTGGCTCCCAACATATAGGCAATACAGGTGAGGTGGCTGAGGTGGGGGTACTTGGCTCCTCCTCTACACTGACATCACAGATCACATAACTGATGGCATCACTAGTTACATGTTGTACGAGTACACTGATGCCATTACAAATCACATTACTGATGCCATTACTGGTGACAACAATAATTACATTGTATATAACTAATTACATCAATAATGGAATTAGGCGTCAGTTATAAATTAGCTCATGAAAATTTTGATTACCTTAAGAACAATTTAGGCTGTGGACTTGGCCATGACAGAGGCTGGGTCACTGGTCAGCACCAAAGGCCATAGCTAGTGGTTGGTTAGTGTTCAAAAATACCAATGTGCATGGTAAAAAGCCATGCCTAGTAGCCTGTCACTGTTTTAAAATATACGGTCGGCAACGTTGAAAGCTGTAGTCAGTGGCCATGGCTAAAGGCCATAGCTAGTGCCCATTGTGAGAAACCTGAAGGTGTCTCACCCACTAGTTCCCAGGGATCTGTCATCCAGTTGGCCAGGACACGGCCATCTGTTTTGGATCCATTTCTGGGGGTGAACCAGTACGGGAGGATCACCTGTGTGAGGGGTCTTCGGGAGTGGGACACCGGATGCTGAGACACGGTATCCCCTTCACCCCATCCTACCAAGTAGGATAGGATACTTAGGAATTCAACCCCACCCCCTTTGACAACACAAACACTTTTTTACAGACAGCTCGCTATGAGAGAAAATGGACTAGCACCCGAGCCGTATGCCAGACATGTCCCAATACAATGGTCAGGCAGGTTCAGGCAATTACTGACCATTACGCTCACCTGACTCCCATTAAAATTCCCCACACGGATAAAAAGGCGTAGCACAAGAGCACACTCTAAGCAAGGCAAAAAACAAGAGGAAGCAGCAGTTCCAAGGTGGCAGTTTAACACAAGGAGAAAGACGGGGAAATAGAAGGGGATCGCAAGGAGGTAAGTGACCTTGACCTTTTCAACAAAGAACAATTACTTTCACGAAACCTCAAGAATAGAAAGCGTAAGACCAGGAAATCTATAGGCTGGAGTCTCTCATTGGGATCGATTTTAAATAGTTACAAGTGATTGAGGGGTAGTTCTGGAGGAAGATATTGGGACTATCAAACTGTGTCCCAATGGCCATACTTAGGCTGGAACTTGGAATCTTGTCTCTATAATCCCTGCTATTAAAAAAGAGAGCATTCCTGTATGTCAAGATGCTGAATGCTTCTGCTAACCTGTTGTTAACCACCTTGGGTAAAGCAGAATTTAAGATTACAGTTGCAGACACCGCTTAGACAAAAACCTGGTCGTTGAATCCCTTCATGAAGAAGACAGAAGACAGGACACTGGAAGGACAGCAAGATCATGGGGAAGGCTCTAGGCAAGGTTTTCCTGGAGGCTGGATGTGGCTCTGTGGATTTGGTGCCTTTGTAAGGGGCACAGATGAAGACAGAATATCGCTGGTCTGATTCATGTCATTTGCAAGGTCCAGCACTCTGGTGAGGGTACTTTCCAGACTGGAATCATACCTCTGGAGATCCAACAGGATGCCCACGAAGTTTCATTGAGATTCGGGATTCAGAAGGCTGTGCACCACACAATGGCTCAAGCTATGAGGGTATTGGGGTATTGCAGCCCTGCAAGGTTGCAGCATGGCGTGGGATGGCTCAAATTGCAGGTCTTTTTGAGTCTAGTGGTTCTCGCTAGGCTTTTGATCAGGGTCATTGTTTTTGGAGATCCCAGGTTGATTGGAAGGAAGGGCTACATCGGCTCCAGTTCCACTGCAGGCTCTCTGGTCGATGGACATCGTTTAAGCTGCAAATTCTTCATCTTCCTCTTCGGATTTGGTTCCAGGGGTCGAGTACCTCTTCAGCTTATAGTTTCTGACTTTTATGCAGGAACCCAGCCAATGAAACAGCCTTTCAACATTCATACTTGGGGGGGTTGGCAATCCTTTCAGGCCAGTCAGCCCCCCAGTTTTAACTGGAATCTCACACTCAGGTTGGAAGACAAAGGGCTGCAGCGTGTTGGACTCCTCCCTCATTTCCTACCTTCACAGACACTCTGGGGCCTGGGTGGGGAGGCCACAGGACTCCCCCCAAAGATATAAATCACACAAAGGAATTCCCCCCTCCCCTGGATGTCAGGAGAAGGAATAAGAAAGAACAAGGAACACGAAAATGCCAAAAAAAACAAGAGAAAGGCCATTTTGCTAAATTGAGCAGACCTGGGTGCCTTTACCAGGGCTGTGCAAATAGCCTGCAGTAAAGGTTACCGGATTAATAAAAAGGTTCACTACCACCAGCCATTAAAGGTAAGTTTGTCCTTGGAACATAAATGTTACATTTAAAATGAAATGAGAAAGGGGATACTCAGTATGTCCCTAGCACTCCACATAAGGTAGGGGTGGGGGTTGCTGGTCTCACCTAATACAATGTAAAAGGGATCCAAAGAAGATCCCTTCTACCCTTGGGAACTGTAGTTCTCACAATGTTATCCAGATAAAGTTAAAAGGGAGCCCCTAGGGCAACCCAGCAACAATAGGCACTTATTGCCAAAAAGTTGTCAGAGGATAACTTTTAAAGACGCTATGGAGACTCTTAAAAATGACACCAATAAAAAGAGTAAATGATTTTGTGAGTGTTAGAAAAGATTCACATTCATTGAGGTATAAGGAAAAATAATTCACCAGTAAAAGCAAAAAGTTCTGGGGTTGACACAGGTCAGGAAGATTTATCATTGCTATGAAAATCTTGGGTAACAATCGGCAGCTGCTGTGGTACTGTCCTTGGCTTTTACAACAAACCAGCACCAGTGAAATCAACACATCTGGTGAGTTGGGGAGACTGATACCAGACCGGTCTGTGATGAAGCCAAGGTTGCAAGCAGCAACATTGTATGATGAGCGCTGAAGCAAACAGCGTATAAAAACGCATGTGATAACCAACGCAAGTAAAACGGATAAGTGATTGAACTTTGTAACCAAGATACAATACCTTCCGGCACTGTGTGCATGCTCATTCCATGGTCTCTGTAAGGTATCCAACTGAGAGGTGGCAAACGCGAAAGAGTGGCAAAGGATTGTGAATCAAAGTGGTCCTGCAATGGGTCAAGCAAAATCCTGTGCACAATCGAAAGTCTTCGATGTTGATACTGCCAAGAAAGTTGGTGACAAAGTAAATAAAAGTTGGTCCTAGCCTGAACGAGGCAGATCAATTGAAGTCTTCAGGTTAAATCAAGTTTCTGTTAAAGTGAATTAACATTGGTCCGAGCCCAGCGGAGGGAGACTGATTGAACATTGTATGGAGACGGATCTGACTCTGGCTGAGGGGGATCCTGGGTGAACCGCAAATCACCAGAGAAATTGGATACATGAAAATCCAACAAGCATTGTGTTAAAGGGGATCTGATCCCAGTTGAGGGGGATCCAAGGTGAATAGCAAATCACCTGAGAAATTAAGTATGTGTAAAATCCTAAGAAGAAAGGAACTTATTGATTGTTTGTCGCATCAGGCCCTCTGAAAGAAGAGACTTTGAAAGGGAAAGAGACTTGAGCACGGAAGGCCTTGATGCTAATGTTTGAACTGCACCCTCGTGCTAGAGAAGCCAGAGACTGCTAAGTTTGAGTGTGCCGCCTTGTCCCGTGCTGAAAATGTGGGGAAAGGAGGCCAATGCCCTGAATATCCTGACATATGATTTCTTGAGTACTTATTTATTTTACATAACATTGTTTCCCACACTATTTGTATTTAGAGGTAAGGATTGACAATATGTTTTTTTAGTATAGGCACTTTTGTTTTGACAAGACACCACTAGGACTGTGTTATTATTATTTGATGGTCGTACCTTGCTCCCATCTTTAGATTTAGGAATAGATTGGCATTTTTCTAACCCTTTTTGAAGTTCAATAAACACCCTTGAACTGTGGTCACTTGTGTCTGTCTTACTGTTGATACTATGCCTTCCTTACACCATTAATATAGTAGAATATACAGTTGGCACAGCCAAAGATTATGGCCACTGGCTAGTTTTGTGTTGAAGACCGTGGCTAGTTGCTGGTTAGTGTATATAATATACAGTTGGCATGGCTGAAGGCCATAGCTAGTGGCTGGTTAGTGTTGTATAATACACAGTGGCACGGCCAAAGGCCATCACATATTTCATTTTATTATTTTAAAATATACAGTGGACATGGCCAACAGATGTACAAACTGCTCAACGTCAAAGGCCATGGCTAGTAGCCCATTTATATGTTAGAATATATAGTGGGCATAGCCAAAGATTGTGGCCACAGGCCAGTATTGTGCTAAAGTCCATGGATGGTGCCTGACTAGTCTATATAGTATACAGTGGACAAAGGTTGAAAGCTGCATCTACTGTTAAAGGTCAACATTTATGGTTGGTAGCCTGTTAGTTTTTAAAAATATTCAGTGCACATGGGTGAAGGTTGTGGCCACTGTCCATAACTGAAGGCCACGACTAGTACCCATTCATGTGTTAACATATATTTGCCCATGCACACTGACCATGGCTGAAGGCCATGCCTAATGCCAGTTACTGTTGTGATGTAATTAGTGATGTATTTTACAAACAAAGTGAAAAGCTACTCCTCCCTCAGAACTCCAGTTCTAGACAGAACATTCGAGTAACAAATAGAAGAGTGGCGACTGTGTATATTTGTGTACATCTACTGGGTGTTTCAAGTTTTGCTAAACAACCATTGCCAAACAACATAGATTGTGATCTAGTTATGGGAAAGTGCTGTGACATTGAATCCGACTAGACACAAATCCTATGTTTGGTAGCGCACACCTTGATAAACAGTGTTTACAAACTTAGAAGTGACAATGATACCCTGACTGCATTTTAAGTACTTCGAATACTAACCCCACATTAGACATCTATTTATGATTTGTCCATCCCTAAATGTTTTATGTTGCTCATGCTTAGGTAAATTTGCACCCAATTTGGAGTGGATGAGCTCGGATCAATGCTAAGCTCACTGCTCTGCTTGTTGCTCTACTACTTTGATCATTTCAATCAGGCACCTTTGCAAATCTATTATGAATTCTCTTTCTTAAATTGAAATGCACTCAGTACGTTATTTTGTATAGCTTTTAGCTGGAGATATAATAATTTGTAGTTCTTTATAACCATGTCGTGCAAGCAATGTATTATTGTTGTATTGTATGTGTATATATCAGTCTGTAAAGTTATTGTAACTATTATCACACAGAATTTTTTTTTTTTTAAGTATTTGGTGCAGGCCCACCCTGTCATGTAATTCAAGGTACACTACTGTTACAACGTATTAACATGAATTATGAATGTTAATCTGAGCCTTTGTTGTTCTGCTAGATTCAGCACCATAAGAACTTCAAATAGCAATTTTCGAAATGCTTTCAGTTTTAGCCAATGGTGCAAAGCCGAGTGGATTGTACGCAGCGTGATACCACATTCTACGGGGAGCTAAATGCAGATGTTGCCTTGGTTTCTACAAATTAAAATATTGTTTTTGTGAATGCCTACGTGGAAAAGCATATTCGAGTCCATATCAAGCAATGGACAACATTTTTTCTGAGTGATACTAATGATGGCAGTTGTAAGACCTATTTGTGAGTGACTTTGCAATGTCCGTTGTAAGACCTTCAGTCTTAAATCAGTAGCAAAGGTAGTTTTCATTTTGAACTGTCGCTGATTGAGAAAGTTACTAGGGGTTGATGGCATGTGACTTGGAGTGCAGGTCTTGTGTCATAGTTGGGAGGTACCTGCTGGGTTAGATTTTAAACTGGTGGAGGCGGGAGAATGTTAAGGTCCATATTGTAGCCTGTGAGGTGGCTGCAGACACTGAAAAAGAGGGACCTCGTTTATAAAGATCACAGCTGATTAGGGGGAGCAACTTTACTATGTAGAGAGGTTACTAGAAGACAAAAAGCTGCAGGTGAGACTGGGGATGGTTTGTTGCAAGACCAATGAAGCACCTGAAGAGGGAAAACAAGAGGTTATCTATGACAGTGAAAATGTAGTGGCTTGATGTCACTATCTATCAGTAGTATTTTGAAAACATGACAATAACATTCTAAAAACCACAATCTTTGTCATTTGTCTGGACCAGACGAAAGTTCATTTGAATGATCGAAATGGTCTTAATAGTTTTTTTTATTTTTTATTGGTGTCGAATGATGTCTGTTGAATTCCTAAATAGAATTGGCCTTGTGATGCTCTGTGGTCTATCCACTGGTTTTACGGATCTACGTGATCCGACCGTGGCTGATTTTGCAGCAGCCGGAAAGTTTGCATGAGAAAGGTGCGAACACACGTACATACCCACACCCCCACCCACACCAACAACACACCCATGACACACCCCTACTCACACCCTCAACACACCCCCAACATAAACAAACCCCACTTACCTTTTTCTTCACGCTGAGTCCCTGCGGTGCCAGTTCCATTTCACTTCCGTGATCGGGAACCGGCGCTGCAGGGTCCTTTTCTTTATTTTTTTTCTTTTACAGGGGCTGCAGGAGTTTCCCCCGCTGACTATACTGTAAAGTATAGCGAGCGGGGCGTTGTGAGGGACACCCCTGCAGCCCTCCTTTTTTCTTTTTCCGCAGGTGTGCTGCAGGGGTGTCCCCCGCAACACCCTGGTCACTGTGCCACACCGTATAGTGAGCGGTGTGTTGCAGGGGACAACCCCACAGCCCCGTTTTTTATTTTTTGTCCACGGGTGTGTCCCCAGGAACAGCCCGCTCACTATACCACAAAGTATAGTGAGAGGGGTGTTGCGGGGGACACCCCCGCTGCCACCGCAGTCTTTCTTTTTTTTTTTTTACTTAACTGCAATGCTACCACCAAAGGCTTGTACTTTTGGTGTTCGAACCTTTGGTGGTAGCATTTTTAGAACTTTTTGTTCATGCTGCCATTTAGATATGGTCTTTTTGTACAATACCGGTTTTATGGCCACTTCTCAGCACGTATGTCACAGCACTGACAATATCTTCATGTAGTTAGTCTACCTGTGAGCTAGGGGGAGACCAAGAGCAGTACTCTTCGTTGAGTGACAGAAGGTAGGGTCCAAGGAGTGATTAACACAAGAAATCATAGTCTGTTCATGGTGCAGTATGTCCGTAGTTTGTAATTATCGGTCTCTGCCCAAGTAGTGGGTCACTAGTTGAAGGGTTGCTGTGCTTTCAAGCAGCTGCTTAAACGCGGTTGGTCTGGCACTCTTCTCAGGTGTGGGTTAAGTGTGTTCCAGAGCTTGGGCCTCTGCACCCAAAGAGACCTACCCCATGTTTCAGGGGTTTGAACGATGTCGAAGCACGTATGATGTGGTGGACTGCAGAGGTCTTTACATCAGCATGCTTTATGCATAATGCGAACGTCCCGAGTGTGTTCCTGGACTCCACAGGAAGCTAATAAAGTGCCTTTAAGGTTGGTTTCACAAGGTCTTGTTTACAGGACATCCACATAAGTACAATGTCAAGCATTAGATAATTGGTCCACTGGAATTTTGACTACAGATACATTTCCCCTAATCCTTAGCCCAGCCAACCCACCAGCCAGTGGATTTTGAATCCACATATCCCATGAGGAACGTATTGGAAAACTGCACACAGAGCACACAAAGGAATACTCATTTGCAAGCCTTCAAGCACAATTTGACTGGCTCCCAATTCTGAGATCCTGCAAATGGTGGGTGTAGGCTGACCTTCCTGTGCTGTCTACAAAGTTGTTTCAAGAACACTCCCCCATCCTCTGCATTTCCATATGGTTTCTGCACAGATTGTAAGATTTGCATACTGGAAACATCAGTGGATCTGTGCCATCAAGGTAACCAGAGTATGAATGAATTGTTTGAACTGTGACCTGCGCTGATTTCTGACAGGTGTTGCACATGTGCCAAACTGTTAGGTGTCATATTTCTGAGGCTATGGGCAGCACTGGCCTTGATTTTCATTGTGCCAGTGGTCGGTCAAGCAAGCTCTACTTACTGTGACAGAATTTAGCAACAAGAAGGGGACGTGTATCTGCCGGCCACCATCACAGTGGCATTACAGAGTGCACGTTTTCAGGGTGGCCATGGATGAATCCTTGGCTTGCGTAGATGCAGTTGAATCCACAGTAAGGGCCTAATTCAAAGAAGTGTTTTATAATGGCAAAGCCCCATTGGAAAACGCTCTGTGAGCCAGGGTCTGAATCTCCATATATGGCAACTTTTGGTTTTGAACCATCCTTGCTTTTGCTAGTGAGTGATTGGTACCACAAACATCATTGGTTGGCTGCCCCAGCGGCTTAGGTTGCCGACACTTATTTGCTAAGATAACTGTATTCTCCTGCATATGTTTTACAAAGAAACTCTAGGAACTGATGGCAAATATATGAACAACATTACCTCATCCTTGTTTCCCTTCACTGGCTTCACCTGGAAGCATGTATCCTACTCTATATGCTGCATAGACTCCCACCTCTAGCAAAGCCTGCCTAATCAGTTAACAAGCAACACTTATATGACGGCTCCAAATCAACCATAACAAGAGGCTGTTTGTCTCTCTCTGTCTCTCTATCTCTCTCTCCTCGAACACCTCCTTAACCATGAAAGACACATATTTCCTCTCTGCTTTTCCAGGAGCACTCCATGCATACAGAAATCCTTGTGTCCTACGCAAATGTCCCCTTTGCTCCAAAATTAGGACCGCCCTGTTCCCCCAAACTTGTCATCAAATGTCAACCCCTTTTGGCACTGCACCCAACCCCTAGTACAGGAGTCTGCAACCTGTGGCTACCCAGATGTTTTGGGCTACAATGATCATAAGCGCTAGTACAGCAGAGTCGGTGAAATCAATGTATAAGTTGCTCAGATTCATGTATACCTTAAAGATGTTTTATCACCTGATTATAAGTGGTGGTACAAGTAATTGTGTTTGGTAATGAGTCCCATTAACCTGTTGAATTAACTTCAGGACTTAAATCGGTATTTGTCATGTTTTCTTATGTTACAACTGGTGTTCCAATGTGGGACCTATCGAAAGATAGAAAGGATGACATAGACGCCGCCTGTATAATTAACAATATTGATAAGCTAGTGTATAAGCTATGCAATCACTATGTGGTTCATACTGGTGAACCACACTGCACAGTGTGGCTACATGTCAGCAGCGATGTAAGAGTATTATCCTTTCTTTCTAGATTTTCTTTGTACAACTAAGTGGAGGCACACCAAGTATGTCCTTATGGGATAATGAGATGCCATGCTAAATCTCATTAGACAAACAAGTCGGGCTACTTCTGATAGTGGTCCCGTGAATAAGATAAAGAAATTAGAATATCTTATTCGCAAAGCAATTAACTGGACGTTACCTGCTATTACAGAGCATAATGAATACTAAGACACCTTGCATTCGATTAAGACCCACAGTTGGTGAGGAAACTGGAGCAAATCCTTCACAAATGTTCACTTGATTTAATACGTTTAACAATACAGGAGCTATCTAAATGTATTGACTCACTAGATCAGGACTTCAAGGATATACAAACAGAAGGTTCTGTGTGATGTTTCATTGGCCCGCAAAAAGCAGAAATATCACATTCCTTTGCCTCCCACACCCAGCTTCACTCTCTTTGAAATCGGTGGGTTTCACCTCCCCCTTAGCCCCCAGCCCCAATTCCTCAGCCGCTGATGCCTCCCTCCACACCCACGAATTCCCTGACCTCATAAACACACAAACAGGCAACACACACATAAACGCTAACCTGTTCTCCCGTGACTGCTCTTCCAAATCCTGACGTGCCTGTTAGCCTCTGGGCGCAGTCGTGTGTGTCAGGGGCATACCAGTTTTATTTAGAAAGACTGCTCTGTGCGGTCACAAAGCGGCCTTTCTAAATCGCTCTTTTAAAAAAAAAATGTTCACTACATAAGAAACAGAATTGACTGTGCTACTTGATAAAACCGAGTTAGACAACACTGAACTAGAAGGCTGTCATAAAAAACCAGAACACAAGATAATTAGGACATTTAAAATGGATATGTAAAACTACCTCAATGATGAGGTGTATATGTGGATGGACAAGAATATGTCCTCCAAAAATACATAAAAGCGTGGTAACTCAACTGATTTATCGAGTTCTGATTCTGATAACATACATGCAAGCCCACCTCAAGGGCAACAGGAGGCAGCAACATTAGAATGGACAATATGCTAAGGTTGAGGACAAATCAACTCCAGGTATAAGCGGTTGTAGGGCCTCGGCTGGGTATTCCATTAAAGGACAGGTATTGTCGTATCTGTATGAAGGACGACCATCTTGAAACCACCAGGCACGTTTTAACAACGTGCCCTCGATTAGGTCCATTGTATATGTGCCTGTTGGGAAAGTTGGTAAGCAACTACGATACCATTAAGGGAGAGTCCTTCTGGGATTACTGTCTAAATTCGGACTCCATTGGGACCCAGTTGGCATTATTCAGGGTCTGGGTCAGAGTCAAAAGTTTATTACCAAATCAACTGGCCATAGTGGACCCTAGAGTGGTTTCCTAGGGCCTGGCCTACATGCCTGTCGCTCGATGTCCGTTCTTCCGGCCTTTAGGCCTGATGCATGATGCTTGGTGTGGTGCCTAGTGCTTAGTGTCTTTTGTGATTAACCTGCCACAGGTATTATTATGTATACATGGGTTGCATGGGATGTATAAGAAGTGAGACTTATTTTATTCACTCAGGCAGTCATGTATTGCATTGCATTTGGATTCATATGTTCAAATTTTATGCTCATTTAAAGTGTAATGTGTAGTTTGTATGTATGTTTGTATTAACTTATTAGATGTATTTTGTATTTTGTATTTCGTATTGATTGCTGTGTAAAGTTTAATTTGAACTAATTCACAATACATTTATTATTATTATTATAATGGACAATAGAAGAAGGTACTTCAAGGGAAGTTGCCCATGGCAGCTCACTCTGTACAGCATCACCCAACCCTTTTTTTTTTAAGAGGAACAGGTAGAATGAAAAGAACTGGAAGGGGGCAGAGAAAAAACATGAAACTCCAGAGTACCAACATGTTTTCAACACAGGAAAACCGAGTTATTAATATATTGGAGGGACACTTAGCGTTACAGAGCTTAAAACACTACAGAAAGGCTTGAGATTTGTACTCGCATAAAGTGCTAGCTTGTTTGAGATTTAAATAGATTTATTCGGCTTCATCCATAAACTCAAACTTAAAGAGTTTGTTCTAACCTCGATAGGGAGAATGATAACTCTGGGATGCCTGACGTAGATGATTAGAATTAAAACCACACAGTACATGTGTGACACCTTTCTCTACTCCTTCGATTGAGCTCTTTTATAACTCAGTACTGCGTGACCTTTCTAAACTACCAAATAAGAAACCCAAGCGCTGCAATTTAAACAGACAAGATGTAACTCTTATTAACTTCCTTTATATAGATGACAGTACAACTATTAGGCAGAAGACAAAGGTGGCGCATTAGTTATATTGAACACCACTGACTATGAAGAAGAATGTTTGAGACAACTGAGAGACAGGCGCCTATGCTGAGCTTGATAATGACTCAAGAAAAAAGATACAGTGCAACCTGAGACAGCTTCTTGATCATGCAGAAGAACAAGTTACTTCTTACCTTGTAACGTTCTTTCGATGGGATGTTCCTCCGACGTATTCCTTATCTCAGATATCTTAGATATCTTCTTCCAGCTCTGCTGGCCTCGGAAAATTTTTCTCTAGAGGGCGCTGCGCGTCGACGTCCGCCGAGTCGATGTCCCTCGACAGCCGCCGTATCGACGTCGACGTCATCCTGCCTATAAAGGCAGCGCGCAGCGTCCGTTGCTCAGTTCCGTTTTGTAGCCCACAATATTTCTGTCTGGACTAGACTAATCACCCTGAAGGAGCATAAGCTGTAACAACAAGGGAAATAGAACTGCGGGGATGGATGGGAGGGTCGATAAGGAATATGTCGGGGGAACATCCCATCGAAAGAACGTTACAAGGTAAGAAGTAACTTGTTCTTCGAAGGGATTGTGTCCTCCGACGTATTCCTTATCTTAGATAGGCTCCCATAGCAGTATTCTATTATTGGAGGTGGGAGTACTGACTTCATGCTGCCTTCTATTGATGAATAGAGTGCAATACTGCCCTTCCAAACCTAGTCTCTTGACTGGAGGAGGAATCCAAGTTGTAAAATCGTGTAAAGGTATAGACGGACGACCATGTGGCGGCCGCACAAATGTCTTTAACCGGCACTCCTCTTTTGAGGGCCGATGAAGCTGCAATACCTCTGGTCGAATGAGCCCTAAGGTTTTGAGGGGGCTCTTTTCCTGCCAGTTTATAACATTCCAAAATGGCTAGAATGATCCATCTGGAAATGGTCTGCTTAGTTATCGGTAACCCCAGCTTGTGACCTGTGTAGCCTACAAACAGCTAGTCTGCTTGTCTTATCCTGGCCAGTCTACTGATTTAAAAACTTAAAGCCCTTCTAGGGTCCAGCCTGTGTAACCTCTCTTCCTCTTTCCCCGGATGAGGAGGAGGATAGAAAGATGGCAGGGTAATCTTCTGAGTGATATGGAATTCAGACACCACCTTTGGGAGGAAATTAGGCTTCACTTGCAGGACAACTTTGTCTTTGTGAAAGATTGTATGAGAGGGTTTACAAGAAAGAGCTTGTAACTCGCTCACCCTTCTAGCAGATGTAAGTGCTATTAATAAAACAGTTTTAAGGGTAAGAAATCTTAACGAACAAGAATGGAGTGGTTCGAAAGGTGTGCCCATCAGGAAAGTTAAGACTAAGTTTAAATCCCATAGGGGAACCTGGAATGGTCTTGGGGGATAAACGTTGGTTAACCCCTTTAGAAACTGTATTACCAAGGGTAACTTGAAATAGGATGGTTCTTCCGCAGTGCGCTTAAAGATGGATAGCGCTGCGGGATAGCCCTTAAAGGTGCCAACTTGAAGGCCTGAATTTACCAAATAGAGTAGGAAGGACAAAACCATTGGTGTACCACATGAAAAAGGGTCGATATTCTTTTCTCTACACCAGATGCAAAATCTGTTCCAACGGCCGCGGTATAAATACTTTGTTGCTGGCCTCCTTGCCGAAAGCAACACCTCCATAACATCATCAGGGAGGTCCCAATCCTTTTACCTCAGCCTTTCAGAAGCCAAGCGTGAAGGTTGAGGGTTTTGATGTCTGGAGTGAGAACCTGACCTCCCTTCTGTGAGAGTAGGTTCTCTCTGAGTGGAAGTCGAATTGGAGGGCAGATGGACAAGTCTAGAAGGTCCGGGTACCACGTTCTCCTGGCCCAATCCGGGGCAATTAGGATCATGGTTTTCCGGAATCTTCTCAACCTCCTGATCATTTGAGGAATGACAGGGACCGGTGGGAACGCGTACAGAAGTGGAAACTCCCAGTCCACTATGAACGCGTCTCCCAGAGCTCCTCTCGGGGGAAATTCCCTTGAGTAGAACAGGTCGCACTTCCTGTTGACACTGGTGGCGAACAGATCCACCTGAGGGGTTCCCCAAAGGGCGAAGATCTCTTGAAGGACTTCCTGAGCTAGTTCCCACTCATGGGAGACTGTGCTCTGCCTGCTCAGAGCGTCAGCTGTCAAGTTCTTCTCTCCGGCTAGTTGAACTGCCGATAGAGAGATTCCTTCTTGTATTGCCCAAAACCAGAGCTGCATCGCCTCTCTGCACAGAGGTAGTGATCCTACGCCTCCTTTTTTGTTGAGGTAATGCATGGCCACTGTGTTGTCCGTCATTATCAGGACATTCTTTCCTTGTACAGATGGCAGAAAAGCCTTCAGCGCAAGTCTGATGGCCCTCAGCTCTAACAGGTTGATGTGTAGTCTGGACTCCGATGGAGACCAACGACCGCTGATGGTCAAGTCGTTGGCGCGGGCTCCCCACCCCGTGAGTGAGGCATCCATGACTACTGTTATCTCCGGCCAAGGTTGCCAAAACTGCTCTCCTTTCAGAATGTTCTCCTGATAGGCCCACCACTGAAGGTCTCGAGCCACCCTGTCGGGAACCTGAAGAAGATCTGTCATTCTTCCTGAGAATTGTGACCACTGAGTCCTCAGTGTCCACTGGAGAGATCTCATTCTCAGGCGAGCCTCTGGCACTAGGAAAATGCAGGATACCATGAGGCCTAGCAACCTCAAAAAGTCGAAGGCTGGGAGAAGTTGGGCATTTTGGAATTTGGTAACCATCTGTAGAATATTTTGAGCCCTCACCTCTGGTGGTGAGGCTTTTCCCAGGGAAGTGTCCAGGATCGCTCCGATGAACTGGAGTCTCTGTGATGGTATCATTTGTGACTTCTTTAAATTGAGGGAGAAGCCCAGTCTGTGAACGGAGTGGCAAACGTGATTTAGCTGGATCTGAGCTTGTTCCGAAGATACAGCCCTGATCAACCAATCGTCCAGGTAGGGGTAGACGTGAATCCCTTCCCTCCTTAGACTTGCCGCCACTATCGACATTAACTTGGTAAAGACCCCCGGGGCGGAGGTCAGCCCAAATGGCAGTACCCGAAATTGATAATGAGAGTTGCCAATTGCGAACCTCAGGTATTTCCTGTGTTTGAGATGGATAGGCACATGGAAATAAGCGTCCTGGAGGTCCAGAGATACCAACCAGTCCTGGAACTGAAGGGCCTGAAGGATCTGAGAAAGAGTTACCATCTTGAATTTGTCTTTCCTGAGGAATTTGTTCAATTCTCGCAAGTCCAAGATGGGTCTCAGTCCTCCGTCTTTCTTTGGAATGAGAAAGTAAGGGGAGTACCAGCCCTTGTTCCTCTCCGCTACAGGTACCGGTTCTATGGCACCTTTCTCTAGCAGGTCTAAAATTTCCTGCAAGAGGAGCGGATCTGGAGCTTTCTGAGAGCTGATCCCCGGTGGATGACTCTGAGGTATGCGTAGGAGAGGCAGGCAGTAACCTTGGGCAACTGTTTCCAATGCCCAAGCATCTGACGTGATAGCCTGCCATTCTGCCAGATGTTGAGTTAACCTGCCTCCTACAGGTGTCCTGTGAGGGAAGTCCTCAGAGTGGTTTTGGGGCGGCTGATGCAGAGGCCGATGGTAAAGAGGCACCTGCTGTTGCTGCGGCTTTTGAATATCTACCCCGTCCACCTCGGGTAGTTCTTCTTTGTCCCCTTTGAGCCGGTCATCCTCTACCTCTTCCGAATGCGGAGTAGAAGCGAAAGGACTTGCCCCTCGCAGAGGTTCCTGTGGGACGAAAAGGTGTCTGACGGATTGCAGCGCCTAGGGATTTTGCTGCTGCTTTTGATGTCTGCAGTTTTTCTAAACTGTCATCCGCCTTTTTCCCAAACAAAGAAGAGCCATCGAATGGCATGTTCAAGAGCCTGGCTTGCACATCTGGGGCAAAACCAGACTTTCTCAACCAAGCAAATCTCCTGGTTGTTGTACTTGCCGCCATTGCTCTGCTGATACTGTCAGCCGAATCATTACCCGTCTGGAGGGATTCGCACATAGCGTCTTTACCGTCCTGTATGATATTTAGGAACGCCTCCCTTTCTTCTCCCTCCGGGATGCAGTCAGCCGCTGTAGAAGCACACTCCCAAAGTGTATGGCTGAATCTAGCAAGGGTGCAAGTAGCATTAACAGATTTTAACGCCATGCTACATGCCGAAAAAACTTTCTTTGCCATAGCATCATATTTCTTATCGTCCCTGTCCTGTGGGACGGTAGGGTAAGCAGTCTTGACGTCAGTAGAAGATGCTGCCTGTACCACCAGACTTTCTGGGGATGGGTGTTTTGACAAAAACTCCAGGTCTGCAGAAGATACCCTGTATTTTGTAGACAGCTTTTTATTTACTGCCGGGACGACATCTGGGGTTTCCCAGTTCGTCATAATCTTCCTCTGAAGAGCTTTATGAAAGGGCACTACAGGATCCTCCTGTGGACCTTTGTCAAGAATATCCGTGAGGTCATCTTGTTGGAAAGCCTGTGAAGGTGTTGACCACCCCATAAATTCTGTGATCCTGGCCATTAAGGCTCTATAGGGGGTTTCAGCATGCTCCCCCGGGTCTGGCCTAGCAATCTCCACCTCAGGGGAAGTGTCTAACCCACTTGCCTCATGTAAGGAATCATGAAGATCCTTTAACCTGCGTTCTTCTGAGGATAACTCCTCTCTAACTGGGGTTGCAGGTCCCTGCAACTCAAATGTGTCTTCCTGTTCAGAAAGTTCTCCCTCTTCCAAAATTGAGGACAATTGTTCTGAACACACAAAGGGTGTAAAACCCATCTCCAAGGCAGAGGGTGCCAAACTTGTCATAATCGGCCTCAAAAACGCCGACGTCGAAGGCTTCGGGCGTGGCGTCGAAAACAAAGGCGGAGGCCTCGAGGTCCTCGATAGAATTGGGATTCTGCTCGAGGAAGTCGACAATCTCGACGCCATCGTCATCGAGGACCTGGGGATAGTCACTGGGTGCGTCGTAACCGTGACTTTCCTTGGCGTCGACGCCGGTGTCGAAGATGGCGTCGAGTCGACAGACCCGTGTGTCGAAGGTCCCTTCGACAACGGCGTCGAAGACACCGACCTCGGCGTCGACGGAACCTTTGTTCGAGGTCATAGCCTTACTCGAGGGTTCGTGACGCGCTCGAGAAGCTTCCTTCGCCGGGTACTGCGACTCGTGACGTTTTTGACCTTTGGGTCTTTCGACCAGAGCAGCGCTCTCGGCAGTCTTCGAGGGGGTCGAGGCCGCTTTTTCGAAGACGCTCATCATATTTTTGCGGAATTCCTCCCATTCAGCCCGGGAACTATGTTTCGTGGGGCAAGGGATTCTCTTAGGAGAAACAGAGGAAGAGGAGGACGGAGAAGGGGATCTTCGACATCTCCTCTTCGAGTGCTTCGATCTCGAGGAGTGATGGGACCCACTCCGAGACCTGGAGCGCGAATGGTGATGAGGAGACGAATGTCTCGACTTTGTCGAGGAAGAAGAAGCTTTTGAAGTCTTACCTTTCTCCAGCTTCCCCCTACGCTCCTTCAGGGCCTTAGCTGTCATGGACATACAGTCCTCGCACTCGGAACAATGGTGTTCAGTTCCCAAACAACACAGACAAACTCTGTGAGGGGTCAGTCAGCGACATCTTAATCTCGGCATTTTTTGAAGCCGGACCGAGGGGTCGTCGGTTCCGACGAGGAAGCCATCGAGTACGGATCGAATATCTCGAGGTAAATAGGATAAATTGTCTATGAAACTGAGCAACGGTATTCCAAGCCACTGAGTAAGCGCGGAAAAACGGAACTGAGCAACGGACGCTGCACGCGGCCTTTATAGGCAGGATGACGTCGACGTCGATACGGCAGCTGTCGAGGGACATCGACTCTGCGGAAGTCGCCGCGCAGCGCCCTCGAGAGAAAAATGTTCGGAGGCCCGCAGAGCTGGAAGGAGATATCTAAGATAAGGAATACGTCGGAGGACACAATCCCTTCGAAAAACAAGGTTGGATAAATAATAAAACAAAGAAATTGTTCCAAAGACCCCAACATTTCCCTCATTGACCAAAATACATAAACACCTCAACAAATCGCTAGGGAGACCTATAAGGGTAGCAAGAGATGGCATTTGGCAACCACTTGGAACATATATAGATTTCTTCTTGCAACCCTTAACACAAAAACAGCAACATGCATTAAACGTGCAACCAATTTTTTACAGATCCAATACATTAATGTTTTATGTACATGCTAATCACTGCATGTTAACTGGACCAGAAACAACACATGTTGGGCGTCCCTAGATCAGACATGTTCCAGCCACAGCTGTAGTACTTCCAGAAGAACGTGTGGACTTCAGATTGATTTATTCTGCGGCAAAGACATTCCTCCCGCTCACTGATTCTCCCTCTTCTTTTGCATTCAATTCTTTTTCTCATTGTTTCGGGTTAGTGTATTTGTTTGCAGGGTTCACCCTATTTGAGACACCAATAGAATAATATGCAACAAAACCAATATTCATAACTAGAAAACAAAAGAGTTATCACCCTTTCCGCTGACCCCAAAACCTCCAGAAAACTGCTTGCATTCATCCAGATAGGCCAGTAAGATGGTGCATTAGTAAAAGCATCAACCACATTACGTAACCCAACTGTCAGCCAAGATCACTGATACAGACAGTAATTAAGCAGACTACTGGGGCGTGTAACCTCCTTCCATACTTCATATTCCTTGTATTTTATACCGCACACCATTGACCCTGAGGCATGAGGGCGTCGACAAACAAGCAAATACAAAAAATCAGGCCCAGAAGCTGAGCACAAAAACAAACAAAACAAACTGATTAATAACATCAGAAAACAAGTGACAACAACAACTATTAAATAAGGCAGAAAACGACAAAACATAAGCAAATGAACAGTGTCAAAGCTAAGGGAATAGAGAAGAAACTATTATAAAAAGACTAAAACATACTGGAAAATAAGCAGATCAGTTTAGAACAATTCTAAGATCGGTAGACAAGGACATGTACTGCGAGTTTGATATTCTGTTCAGGTAACAAAACAAAAAAAAGATTAATAACATCAGAAAACAAGTGACAACAACAACTATTAAATAAGGCAGAAAACGACAAAACATAAGCAAATGAACAGTGTCAAAGCAGGAGAATATAGAAGAAAAAATTATAAAAAGACTAAAACATACTGGAAAATAAGCAGATCAGTTTAGAACAATTTGTCGCGTTTCGAGGGTTCCACGATCAGTCTGAGGAATCACTTGGGTTAGATGCCGCTAAAGTAATTCAGACTTCCTTCCTGAGAGCACAGCTTGCAGGGAAAAGAAACACCTGTCAGGCCAAGGGCTCAGGCAAAAAGGCAGAACGCACAGCGGAGCTAGAGGGAAGAAAACAAACAAAGCAAATATTACATACCGTTTGTTGACAATTCCAGTCCCTCTACCCCCTCCGAGCCCCACAAGCTTACCTGTGTATTCTTTTCCTTCAGCGGAATACCTACTTGTGACAATACACAAGAATGGGAGTGCGTGAAGGTCAGGGGAAGTATTCTTGCTTGAATGAAGGGGGACCATAGACTTCCCTCAATGATGGATTAGTGATGTCAACAGTAGAGTGTCCCCCATTCCAATGAGTGAAAACAAAATCAAATGTTCCAAGAGCAAGGAGGCAAAAGAAAACAGCAGAGCGTCCCACTATCCAAGGAGTGAAGCCAAGTGTCTCAAGATCCAAGGGGGCGGAGTAAATGATGAGCACAGCAAAGCGTCCCAAAAAATCCCACAAGTGATGAACACAGCAAAGCGTCCCAAAAAAATCCCACAAGTGATGAGCACAGCAAAGCGTCCCAACAATAACCAAGAAGTGAGGTTTCTCCACTCGGGGAGCGGGTGGCCAGGAGTGATTTGAAGACTACGGGGTTGAAGGGAGCCGGAAACCAGATATGAGAAGCAGAATCCAAAACAAGTCCGAGGTGTATTCCGTGGTCGAGCAGGGGAGTTGATCAAACGAAGGTCTAAGGCAGAACCAAGGAGACGATAACAAGGTCCAAGGTCCAAGGTAAGCATAGAATTCAGGAACCAGAAAGGCAAGGAAAAGGGGAGAAGGAACTTATTCCAAGAGCGTAGCTCGCGTAACGCAATGGTTTAGGAGCACCGGCTTACTGGGGGCGTGGCCAATTATAGGAAGTGAAATGCAATCGAGGCGTGGAACGCACGCAAAAAGAAAGTAAAAAACGTTCCAAAGGTTCCTTGCGGGCATCGTCCTCTTGGGAGATGTAGTTGATTACCGGCGGTGGCGTCGGCGTTGCCGCAAACGGCAAGTTAAACGCCACGGGCTTCTCCCCTGGGCATAAGAATACCCTAAGAAACCGGGGGACGTGACACAATTCTAAGATCGGTAGACAAGGACATGTACTGCGAGTTTGATATTCTGTTCAGGTAACAAAACAAAAAAAAGATTAATAACATCAGAAAACAAGTGACAACAACAACTATTAAATAAGGCAGAAAACGACAAAACATAAGCAAATGAACAGTGTCAAAGCAGGAGAATATAGAAGAAAAAATTATAAAAAGACTAAAACATACTGGAAAATAAGCAGATCAGTTTAGAACAATTCTAAGATTGGTAGACAAGGACATGTACTGCGAGTTTGGTATTCTGTTCAGGTACAAGGGTAAGCTGCTGGACCCACATCCCACAATGATACAATCGGTGTTATCAGTGAGGCACCAATTGTCGATCTGTATTCTGCGGAGGACCCTTAGATGTATTATGTTACATCTTTGTATTGTGCTTGATGTTCTGTTTTGTTTCTCCCAGGCACTTGGAAGCGGCACCCCTGCAAGCAAACACATTATAAAACTCAAAAGTAAGTAAATAAAGAAGAGGGCATGAAAATGTCAGGGATTGCACTATATATGATCCAGAAACACAACATAGTATAGCATCTCAGACTGCAGAATCGTCACGATTGTAAGCCTGCTGGTTCTGTCAGCAATGTCTGCCCTATAAACCACGAATCTGTGGCGTAAGGAGACACAGTGGTAGAAAGGGTCATTTGCAAGCCGTGTTATATCTCTCACAAAGTGGAGACTGAAGAGTAGAGGCGATTTTGCCTTCATTTACAGTTCGCAATTACACTCCGCTTTATGAGTGTTGAAAATTACATGCAAGGGACCATCAGAAAGTGCAACTGTTGGTGGACCACTGCATGCAATTAGCATAACTTTTAAAATGGCCTCCAGCGTCTTCCATTTGGTTTTGTGTTTATAATGGAAGCAAGATTAGGGTTCATTTTACTCTGCTTCCCAGACACTGCGCTGATTTCCCTGTCAAAAGGAGCATGTTATACATATTATGCTGGAGCTTCAGCTGTGACAGCAAAGCATGGTATGCTTCATGGCATAGATTAAAGTGGAGTGGGGCCCATTGGGTCTCGAACTTAGCAAAGCTCCCAAAAGCCCTCAAAAAGGTGTCAATGCTAGGCCTTTCATTTCAGATGAGCTCAGCCCATGTAGCGGGCCCCTGAATTCACCCTTTTTCTGCACTGTATTACCCCCCTCTCCTGCTGTCTGTCATGCGCCTGCTCCCAGGCTGATGCATTTAGCAATCAAGCAAGGAGCAAGGGGTTCAAGGATATCGAGGATATAAAAACCAAAGGATATATGTGATATTTCAGTGGCCCGCAAAAAGCAATAATATTACATTCCTTTGCCCCCCACACCCACCTTCATTGGCGGGATGTCTTTGAAATCAGTGGGTTTTACCCTCCCCAAACCTCAAATCCTCGGCTGCCGCTGCCTCCCTCCAACACTAACCTGTTCTCCTGTGACTGCTCTTCCGGATCCTGACGTGCCTGTTAGCCCCTGGGCGCAGTCATGTGTGTCAGGGGCATGACAGTTTGATTTAGAAATACTGCTCTATAAGGTCACAGAGAAGTCTTTCTAAATCAGTCGATGAATAGAAAAAGAAATGTACACTACATAAGAAACAGAATTGACTGGGCTACTTGATAAAACAGATTTAGACAACACAAGAAGATGAAATCAACACTGAACTAGAAGCGCGTCCCAGCCAAACAAAGCAATGCATTTGACAAGTAGGTGAACAGGGTGTTAGCAGTGCCACAGCACCCAATTCAGCCATTTAGGGCACACGTTTGTAGGAGATATGGTACAAACATAATTATTGATTTCGGAGAGCAGAGAAGAGCAGGTTTACAGTTTCCCGGATATTTGAGATCCTTTTAGCAATTTGCAGGAGAACTGGACAAAATTGAGCAATTTCACAGAGGGTTGGGATTTTTTTTTTCATGTACTGATCTCACAGAGACTGGGATTCATCTAATTTTTGGATTCATTTAATTCATTTCAGGGGCAGGAAGGATTCTGGCAATAAGTTCAAGTAGATTTGGTGGTTCCATGTGTTAATATCCCCGCAAAAATATTGCCATACAAAAATATTGCCATATTTTTGCAGCAATATTAAGCCATGGAACATGCGGGGGACACCCCCGGAACCCCCTGTCCCAATAACTCAATAAATGATCCCCACTAATAATATCGCCTATGGCTTTACCCCATGACCATATATATGGTGATATTATTGGTGGGGATAATATTAGCTGATACCGATTTGGCCTGTACTTGGGAAGTCAATGGAGAGACAGTAAGCAATATGAAATATAAATGACACAAAAGATTGGGTCTGTGTTGTGCAGGTCCACTACATCTGCTTACCAGTGAAAGAGTCAGCCTTTGGTGGTGGGTTAGAGGAATGGGGGGGTGCAGGGGGTCTAGGGTGGCATCTGAGGGGGCACCAGGATTGCAAATGATTCACGCGACTTGAATCATCAGACTGTATTGTAAGTTTTTACTTTAGATGCGATCTCTGTCGTCTATTAACAGGACAAGGTAAGTGCAGCAAAGGTGAAGAGAGTTATACAAAGGCTGCATTATATAGATTAACTCTCATAAGATCCTATATTCAGCCTAAAAGGAATTCTGCCTCACACACACTTACTACCGTCCGCATAGGTTTCCTGGCAGGCATCAAGAAACTCCAGGAAGCCCGTCCGGGGCCTTGTTCCCAGAAGAGCCATGTGTCAAGAATGGCACTCTGTCAAGAGTGGCACAGGGTACCCCAGGTAGGTTTTGGGTGGCTGTGCTGAAGTAAGGCAGCAGATAAGCGCACACACAGCAGGAAGTTCAACAAGAAAGAAGAGTAGGAAACTGTAGCTGTGAGCCAAAAGGGGCAAAAGATACAAAGGTACAAACAAACTGGATTCCCTCTCAGGGTGTATGCTGAAATGGGAAAGAGTGTTCCACGAACCTTAGGAAACTCCAGCCTTCTGCACAGATTGCTATAACAGAGGCCCGCGCTGTATGCTCATGTCTGGGAACAACAGCAGTGGGTGTCTGTAACACTGAAAACGCGACAAGGGAAGGGGCAGAGGTTGCCTGCCAAAACCAACAGGCAAACTCTGTACAAAGGGATTACATAAGACACATGAGAAGACAAGAACAGATATATCCAGCGAAAAGGAAGTCAATGAGCAATCTAGCAGAAGGACAACAAGGAAAGACAGTTAGACTGAAGTAGATAACCAAAGGTGGAGTACAGAGGACGCAAGGAAGAGAACAAGGGAGCAGCAGTCAGGAAAACAGAAGGACTGCAAAGTAGGAAGCAGGTCTGCAGTCAAGAGTGGCACTAGGTGCAGGCAAACTGTAGTGGACTGCGGAGGACTGTAGTAGGCTGCAAGGCAGGGAGCCCAGAAGAACAGGAGAGAGAGAGATTAGTAGTAGGCGACAGACAGAGAGCCCAAAAGAATAGGGCCGCGGGGTAGGGAGCCCAGAGGAGCAGGGCCGTAGGCAGCTAAGTGTAAAACAGGCTGTAAGGCAGAGGAGTGTAGCAAGCCGCAAGGCAGGGAGCCCAGAGGACAAGGGCTCTAGGCAGCGGAGGGAGACCGGCTGCAAGGAAGTAGCCCAGAGGACACGGGCTGTAGGCAGCAGAGGGAGCAGGCTGCAAGGAAGGAGCCCAGAGGACACGGGCTGTAGGCAGCGAAGAGGTGCAGGCTGCAAGGTAGGGAGCCCAGAGGACAAGGGCTTGGAGACAGCAGAGGGTTGCAAGCTGCAAGGTAGGGAGCCCAGAGGACAAGGGCTGTAGGCAGCCAGAGTGAGGCAGGCTGTAGGCAGCCGGAGTGAGGCAGGCTGTAGGCAGGGAGCCCAGAGGACAAGGACTGTAGGCAGCCGGAGTGAGGCAGGCTGCAGGGCAGGGAGCCCAGAGGACAAGGACTGTAGGCAGCCGGAGTGAGGCAGGCTGCAGGGCTGGGAGCCCAGAGGACAAGGACTGTAGGGAGCCGGAGTGAGGCAGGCTGCCGAGCAGAGAGCCCAGCGGACAAGGACTGTAGGCAGCCGAAGTGAGGCAGGCTGCAGGGCTGGGAGCCCAGATGAGCAGGGCAGCAAGGAGTGAGCCCAGAGGAGCAGGGCCGCTGACTGTAGAGGGCTGCAGAGGACTGTAATAGGCTGCAAGGCAGGAAGCCCGGAGGACAAGGGCTGTAGGTAGAAGGCAGCGGAGCGAGATTGGCTGCAAGGCAGGGAGCCCGGAAAGGGCACTGGATCAAAACAGGATAATGCAGCAACAGGCACAGCATACAAAGTAGCGAGTCAAGGCAAACAGGAGCGGGGAGATCTCAAGATGCAAGACACTGTGCTCCTGCAGGCAGCTGCTTATATACAGCCCTGCCCTGTACTGAGGCAGGCTAATTGACAGCACCTGGAGCAGCACACCTGAAGACAATCTGCCTCCTCCCTCTCTGGTCCTGAGCAGGGGGAAGCAGCACTGCCCGCTAGGGCTTCTGGGGATTGTGGTCCCAATAACGATGAATGAGAATAGCCAGGAATTGAGGACTGTAGCCAGGTGCATTATGGTAAATGTAGTTAATTGAATAAAATAAGAAAGAACCAAAGTTGAGCAAATGGAAATAAAAGACCAACGCGTGAATAGGAGTTGTTCAAAGAGTATTAGAAGGATCAATAAGTACCAAGTAGTCCATGATGGTTGCCAATGTGTGCGTCAGCGGCGCGGGCATGACACCATGGTTCAAAACCCACCCTGTGCCAATATTTCCTTTCAGCTTTCCTGTTGATGTAGGCGTTTTGGGGCTAGGGGAGAAAGTAGAAGGGCTTTGTCCTGTTTTGTTGAGCAATGCCCAAGCCCACAATTGCACCCTGAAACTGTGGAAGACTTAAAGGCCTGACCACGGCTGAGACAAAGACAGTGATTAGTGTCCTTAAACAGTTTGCACAAAGAGCCAAGCCTTGGTGCTTTGAGACTACTGTGGTGGTGGTAGTGGTGTTGGTGGTCTGGTGCAATATAAACACTTTGTTTAATAAACAGGGGACATTTAGGTCATTTTAAAGGAAGTTAGAAGTCGACAATTTTGCATTTCTGACATACAACCTCTCGAGTGTTTTCATTCAACAGGTTCCCAGGTGTGCACGCTGTGCAGATCATTGCTTCTCTAGTATGGGGGCCCCTTTTGTTGCATGGTCTTCTGTGCTGATCTCTGGCCACACTGGTCTTCATGCTGTTGGCTTGAAACCTGAAAGATTACACGCCAGCCACTCAGTCTGGTGAGGTGGCCTTATTGCAGCATAAAGCACTGTATAAGCAACAAAGTGTCTCATCACCTCAAGGTTGATGCTCAAAGCATAGTGAATGTAATATAACACGACAGAACAGTACAGACGTGCCGATACCTGGCCCTTCTTGACCTAACTACCCTGTTTGGCCCTCATCCATCTCTGCCGTTCACACAGTCTAATGAACTCAGCCTGCAAGAGTAGCTTGGTCTAGATTTTCTCTCTATAGGTGGCTATGTGTTACTACTACTACAAATGATGGCAACAGTTCAGCACTGTATTTGTATCCAATAAATAAACATGTCTACTTCATTACCCTGAGGTTACAGACAAATAGGCATGTGTTCAATGTATCTTTGACATAACTGGAAAATGTCATTTTCATGGCATTGCATGCTATTCAGTGTACATGTGTTTACATGTAAAGTATAGCAGAGCCCTCAACTGCAGACAGTTGTCCTTGGGGTTGATCCATACATTTATAATAGCCCATTCCCCTTTTAGCACTGCGACCCACAGAATATGGCTGGGTCCCATGAACAATTCAGTCCAACTGTCACACAGACACTGACGCAGCAATCCTCTCTGCGCCTGAACACTGCAATGCATGGCTAAGATGAAATCTTTAAACTTGGTCATCTTTGATTGAAATTGAACAGTTGCCTAAATTCTAATTACCATTCGCATGTCATGTAATGCTCTTTCATGGTCGTGTTTGTTCAGACTACGGTCTGCTGCAAAACCATTGATCACACAGAGCTTTGAGGCCATAACAATGTCAGTAAGCACTATACAAATATCAAGTAACATAACATAATTTGCATGAGACAGTGGCCACAATCTTTCTCTGCAAATAATAATGGTCACTGTAAATAACTTGCGCTTGAGGCAGTGGCCACAGTCTTTCTGTGCCAGTAATAGTCAATGTAATGGGCATGGATGCCAACTTTCTGATTTTCGCTACTGGGGCGACATTTTGTTTTTCTTTTGCACACAAACGTTTGACAAGCTACAACACTTTGTCTTACTGCTTGAATTTGAACATATACATACAGGCTGCAGAAAGATCTCTGGCGATGTGCATATATGTGGAGTGGGCGCCATGGAATGAACCAGATTGATTATACGCGGTAATTTATTCACAACAGGAATCTGCATGCAAAGTATCTGCTCAAGATCAGAATTCTTAAGCCTTCATGTGCTAGAAATGCAGTGAAGCCACTGCCCACTTCTTTAATCTATGATGTCTACGTCATTCACACTCTTGAACATTAGAAATATGCAGAAAGAGAGTTCTCCAATCATTTTCTGCGAGACCTTGCATGTCATGCTGCCTTCCCCTTCGCATTTCAAATGCTGGACTATAAGCACAAGAATGCAACATGAAAGCTAGTAATGGTTGTTTATTTTACACCTGACATTGGAAAACATCAAATCTCCTTAAACTGCCCCAAAGGGCTTAATGGGTTCGAGAATGTAGACACCGTCCAGATGAGCCTTTTTGATAAACCCTTCTGATTATAAGTGGTCAACTGACAAAGCATGCATCTTGATATGTGTAACATACATATCATGTGTACAACAAGCTGAGCTGAGCACCAGAGGTAACACATTAGGATCACCCCAACGCTGTTCAATGGTGTTTGCTACAGATACTCACTGAACAGATGACCTTTAGTGGAACATCACAGGAAACAAAAACATAGTGAAGGTCAAAGCTCAAGAGGACTGCAGGAACAGTATCCGGGGCACATCCTAACACTTGCAGGATCGCCCTGATGCGACGCGGAGGCACACAGCTGCTGGCACAAAAAGTTCCACACACGGCTTTACACTATGGAGCATGTGCAGAATTTCTCACAGAAACTTTCAAGATCTGCATGGGTGCAAATGATGTTCCTGTCCGGTTTTCTCCAGAACAACGCGGTGCGTCGCCACCTTCAACCACAGGTATTCAGCACTGAGACTCAGGTAGGTGGCTAGCTGCAGCATGTGCGCGCGCGCGTACAAACACACACATTCTAACACATACATATACATACACCTGACGCACAACAGACTCATTCAACTCTTGCATGCAAACACACACAGAGGCACAATTACACACAAACACACATGCACGCAAGCATGCATACCAAATCACTAAGATTTAGGCCTTCTGCTCTGTAGCAACTGTTTTCCACTTTGGGTAGAGGAGGGGGAGCAGGCAGCAAGCACCGGGCATGGTGAATCCAGACAGCACCGGCATAGCCGGGGAGGACCACAACATGCAGGGCACACCGGCACTGATCAATATGCTTGCTGCTGTTTGTTAGTAACCCGGAAGCAAGCACGCGCCTCGCCACACACTTTAGCACATATGCCAACTTAAAAAAAGAAATACATATCCAAACGTAAGTGGGAGCCCGGGAGGAGGAGGGGGGGGAGGGATTGGCGGGTGGCGGTGAACCGGACACTGTGAAGGATCCCAAGGGGGACAATCATCCCCCTCGCCCCCTCACTCTCGCTGATCAGTTTATTGGATGTCTGGTTATTGAGTGTCTCTGAGTCTCTTTGGCTTACAGTTCTAGTGCTCTGGGTAAAAACAATCCTGGCTTCTCCACGTCGCCAAAACTGTGAACCTTATCAGATATACCGTATCTCACCGTGCCTCAGTCCAGCTCTTTGGCTAAGTTGGGAGTGCATAAAACAGTGACCACTTTTTTTTTTTTAAGTGTTACCTCAAATCTAAAATATGGAACCTGGGGCATTCCTTTCTGCCTGGAGTGTAATGCTACGCCCAATTATCCTCATTTACTTTTATGTTCAAGGAGCAAGAATTGTAATCCTGGAGACAGTGAATGTGCATGGAGAAGGCCACGCTCTGACCAGCCTAAAGGGCGCATATTCTAAACATCCAGAAAGCAATACAGTAGTCTGCACATTCCGAGGTCCAGTGGTAAGGTGAGGCGGGAGAAGAAGTGGAAGTCAGAAGAATAGCAAGGTGGCCAGGGGACAGACCGTTTAAGCAGGGTGCTGCCACAGTGAAGGGTTAATGGAGGAGAATAGCGGGTGATGGAGTTAGCAAAATAGGTGGGCAAGTCTATCCATGGATTTAAAGCTAATAGTAAAAATGTGTAGAAGGACTGATTGTACATTGAGGGGTAGCCGGCGTGCTGTACCAGCTGCAGCATCATGGAACAGCTACCCAGCACGCAGCGAGCCAGCCCACTAACTTGTGCCTCTGGGGATTTCTCCCACCAAGAGTATCCTTTTCAAAACACTAACCCTGGCGCATAAATGTCTACACAAGTCAGCCCCTAAATACCTGTCTGATAAAAGCACTCCCTATCAGTCTAACAGTCCTACTTGTTCAGCAAAGCAACACTTGCTTTCTACCCCTCGTTTTAAATTGCAGAAAGCTGGAGGCAGTAGCTTCTCGGTGGTAGCTGCTAGACGCTGGAACACGTAACCAGCTACACTTAGGTCAGAGGACTCCTACTGTATCTTCAAAAAACAATTGAAAACCTGGCTCTTCTCACAGGAACTACGAAAATAAGCTATGATCTACAAAACGGTAGGGTATCTAAAAAAAGGATAAATGTAACCTAAGATGACGTCATACACTATTGTTTTGTATTTACATTTCGTGTCCTTGTATATGCGTAACTATCTAACCAATATGTTGTTCACTAAGTATAGCGCCCAGATGCCAATGGGTTGGGTGTGCTAAATAAAGAGTAGATGTGACTGATGTCCTGGACCTTGTTATTCCTTCTTACTGACTTACACAACTGCTGAACCTAGGTGTGCCTGTACTATTCTGCCTTCCGATGCCTTACTATTCCCCTCTCCATAATGCATTTCGGTGCTTTGGCAAAATTCGAACCGTGGTGTGTTTGTAACAACTGTTCACCCCCATTGTGCATTACATTTCTGTGCTTTTGGCAGCAAGACTTATCCTTGGCCATAAGCCCAGGGACTGCATCTCTCCTGCCCCAAGAACTCTTCACTGGCTCCTGGTTGCGGCACAGATTAAATTCAAATCCCTCTGCATCATCCACAAGGGTGTCTGGGGCCTGGGACCAAGCTATCTGCACCTTTCTCTTACTGAATACTCTCCCTCTAGACCTCTGCGGTCCTTTGGCACCAACTCTTTGTGTGTAAAGTTTTTCACTAAACAGAGTGCCGCAGGCCGATCACTTTCTTCAGCTGGCTCCCTCTTCTGGAAAAGCCTCCCCCTTCCTCTTGAGCAGGACTTCCTCAAATTCCAGAAGCTCCTCAAGACTTTCCTCTTCACCTCCTCCTTCTCTTTTTCCCTCCTGTGCTAATATCACAGTTGCTGTGGTTGGTGGTTGGGCCCTTATGTATCCCTCAGGGACCTGGCCTTGCATACCCAATTGCCCCAACCTCTGCCTTCCTCTCAACACTTGCCTCGGCACCCACTGGCTTCTATCCTGTAGGCTTGCACATTCTAGCCAATGCGGCTCCAGGCCACATAGCGCTTACTATACTATGCACATCATCTGCTGCTCACCCACGAGCATGGACATTCCAGCACTTACCCTAATCCCCTCTTCCCCTCTTCTCATTGCACTTGCATGTTCTGGATGCTCACAAGGCACAGTAGGTTTGTCTTTACCTTCCACTGTATTCACTGTTTTCAATCTGATATTCCCTCCCTGTTGCCCCCTCTGGGCACTTTCAAACAGAATTTACTTACTGTATAAGCGCCTAACAAATGCACAATAAAATGTTAAAAGAAATTGAATCCTGGTGTGTTTGTAACAACTCTTCGCCCCCATTGTGCATTGCATTTCTGTGCATTTGTGTATTTAACAGCCCTACACCCTCATTCTTGGTGTTCAAGTGTTTCTATTGCATCTGTTTTCTCGCTTCTGACTACTAGGCCGCCTGGTGAGTTCATTGGTGCTGCGCAGTCTCTCCAGCTTCTATCCTTATCTCTCCACGACCCCTATGGCACTCACCATCTCCCCTATCTACTTTTACTGCTATACTATCGCCTAACCTCTCTCACGAAATCTGGAAGAAAACATTTCCAAAAAGACATCTTGACCACCAACCCAGGTCACCTATATCAGCACAACCTCAAGACATATTGTCACTGATATCCCCATTTCTGTCCCCTCTCCAGATCATTGGACTACTCATCTTATCTCAACTCTCTCCTCACACATCCTCACCCAATAATGGTGGCACTAGATAAGTACTCTTGGCGGGCTTCTTATCATCCAGGTGTATCATTAATGTCTATCACAATGGCATTATCATGGCTCAGGGTCCTCAACCCATCCTCCTCCTCTTTGACCAGCGATGGCTGTCGCTCATCAACTTCCTTCCTACACCTGCTGCTCCTTCGTTCTCTCTCTTTCTTTCCCTCTCCTCCGACTGGTGTTTCACGCCCCTGTACCCCTCATCAGAAAACCTTCAAAGGGAGTGACCGGCTGCATCTAGCCACGCTTAATGCTTGCTCTGCTTTCAAACACTCTGCCGACATCTGCCTCCTCCTTGAAGACCTTGACATAGATATCCTCGCTCTCACTGAGACGTAGGTCAAGGCCTGCTTAGTCTCTGCTTTTGACTGCCTTCTCCCTGATGGCTACAAGATCATCTCCAAGCCCTGCCCTAACCGTGCTGGCAGTGGGGCTGCCATGATCATCCCTGAGTGGCTCCCTTCTTCCCTCGTACCCACCCAGCCACACACCTCCTTCGAGAGCCTGGTCCAGGGCTGGACTTGGAACCAAATGTGACCCTGGATTTTTTGAATAAAGTGGCCCCATATTTCACCGAAGGAACGAGCACAGAGCGTGAGCCCAACCCTTCAAACCAAGCAAACAAACAAAGATTGGACAGGATGTTCGTCCTGAGATCACTGCTCTGCTTACACGGTTACACATTTTGCTCTGCTGTCAGTATTTAGGGGTCTGTGTGTATTGCTACCTACTACCGTGCTTCTAAAGACCTTGCAGCATCATCAAGAGAAATCCTGGTATGATGCAAAAACAGCTACATAAATGCATGTATCAATATATCAGAGGTCCCAGCAGTTTAGACTCCCAGGATGGCTTACAACATACACCCATAGCACGTCCTATCGGTTAAGGCCGGGCAGCTGTTGAACTACTTCATAAACACTGCAGCCATTAAGCTGCCACATGAAGGCTGCCAAGAGCCGGCCTAGCGATTACAGGCCGGATCAGCTCCCATTGAATGGAGGTGCTGTGTCCTGGGTGTTTTAGAGGCGAGAGTGGCTCTTGGAACGTGGCACGTTTTGCACCCCTCTCTCCAACACGCATCCCAGCTACTAGGATGGATCTCCGAGTCACGGTATTGATGCTTATTGGAAGCTGCCGCCTCTTGTCATATCAAGGCCAAATGAAGTGGAAATGGCTGAGTTCAGACTACCCGCAAGCTCTTGCAACCTAGAGCGTTAAGTGGCTTCCCAGGCAAGTTCTCACAATGCTGCCCCATTGTGACTTGCAGTGCGCACACGTATCTCAGTTTTGAGTCATTCATCACAACACTCTTAAAAATAAATGTTCTCTACACAATTCAATGTTCAAGTCTTAAAAACTCAAATCTGCTTCCAGAATGCAAATGCAGCCTAATGTCAGCCAGTTAATATCCAGTACCGTTAATGAACATATATTCAAATAAATAAAATATAGAGTTACAGCCCATTCCTCATAGAGCTAAATTTGCAACCTTCTCCTTCCATGCCTCACCCTCTCACTGCTCGATATGTACATGAGTGGCTAATGATTTCAACATTCTTGGAGCGATAAAATCACTATATAGAAGGTTGGTTAATAATAGCATCTCATATCTTACATCTATTTTGCACTAGTCTAAAAAAGGTCTTATTTTATGATGCTTATTAGTATGATTATTAACTTCCCTATAAACCAGTGCATCTGTAAAGGCAGTATTTCAGAGGCATTCTGCCAGCCTAACCCAGGGAGCACCAGGCAACAAGAGGGATTTCCTATGCGCTATCACGTGGTACAGGACAATGGAGGTGGTATGGATATAGGGGTCTATACATGGGCTGATGACCTGATATGGCGAGTGCCAGCAGGCCTATGGTATCCAAGGAACCAGAGCTGGGTACCCTTCTCCTTTATGACTGGGTGTGAGTTTCAGGGAATACTAACATAGGAACTTCAAATGCCCATGAGGCCAACTCTCTGTGGCTGCCTGTGCACAGGGCATGGCAACGTGCATGGCTGCTTGTACTTAGTTGCTTGTGATGTGCAGGCCTGCCAGACTGAACAGGCTACTAATGTTCAAGGCTGTCTGCTATTGCCAGAGCTCTCAGTAAACTCTGCAGTGCTCAGGGCTGCCAGTGCACTTTTATAATCCACATGAAAACAGATATCTTACCACGGACAAAATGAAAGGAGGCAGGGTCGAAGGGCAAAGGTGGAGACAGAGGAGTCTAGAAACAATGGAAAAAGAAAATTAAAAGACATTTATTGTGGGGAGAGACGGAACAGAAGGGGTAGGGAAAGGGGTACAGGACAAGAAAAGGGAGGCGGGTCATAGGTGGCACAGGCAGCAGAAGAAAGGCAAAGGTTGGAGACAGGAGAGTAGTTACATAATAGAGGAGCAAAATATTCAGAGGGGGAGGAAAGACAGAGGACTGAGAGGGTGGATCGAGATAAAGGGAGGGGCCGTGATAGATTAAGAATGCAAGAAGATCACACACTGGAAGTGAGAGACAGAAGCAGATCACTATGCAGAGAGGGAGAGATGACAGCTAGACTAGGAATGGGGAAAGAGCCCGAAAACGTACAGGGGAAGAGGTGAAAAGCACAGCGAAAGGCGGGCACTGCATAAAGATCACTGGACAGCGTGTGAGAGTTAGATAATGTAGCGAGTGAGAGGATGTACTGAGCCTGGGAATGTGAAGGGGAGGATGGTGGCGTATGAGCAAGAACAGAGATGGACTGGCCTTTCAGAAGAGGGGGAAGGTTGCACACTGGCAATGCCGGATTAGAGCATGAAGCAAAGAGCCAGATTAGAAACAAAGAAGGAATGAGGGTGTCTGCAGACTTTTCCATCCACCAGAGTAGTTTGAAAAAGGGGACTAGCAAAGCTGTTTAGTTCATTGGTGGTTACCGGTAGCTGCCAGTGGAAGTAGGCTGGTTTTGGCTTACCAACAACTACTTCTATTGTGGAGCACAACAAGGATCGCCACAAAACTCCATGACGTTGTCCCATGTTTGGAGTTAGTGAAAGGGACAGAGGAAACCATGGGGGCTGGGTACTACCACCCGCTTTGAGATGTAGTGCCAGAGGTGGTAAACATTGGAGATGTAGAGCCAGAGGTGGTAAACGTAGGGCTCCACGGCTCCCCAGTACATCTCTAATCTATGGTGTTCATCCAGTCTCCCCAACCTTTACTTGTTATTCCACCATCCTAAACCCATATGTCCAACCCTGTATTGTCCCTGAAAACCCTACTTGCTACCAGAAATTGTGGTACAATGGCGATACTCTGAAGAAAGAATACACCCCAATAAACAACCTAGATGGTGCATGTTCAGTGGGTACAATATAGGTAAAGGGCAGCTTGGGACCAAGAGTGCTGAGACCCAAAGCCTTGGACAATCATGAATATAGCACCATTTTGAATCTCAGAAAGTGCGAATGGCAATCACTTCTCCTGCGTAAGCCTGTGCGCTTTGACAAATGCACCCAGGCATGGAAGAAACACAGCAGAGAAATAGATCAGGGTGGAAGAGGGCCAGACTAGAGAAAGAGGATATAGTCTGAGAGAACAAGACAATGAGTCAAAGTGGGGGGGTGGCGAAATAAGACGTCACAGCACAAGCAGACTGTACATCCAGTTTCCAAACAGAGAGAAAACAACAGTGACTGAGGCTGCAGGTAGTACGGAAGTCCATACATAGGCCCATTACATTACAGCTCATATGGGTTAGAAATAACACAAGATCTGCCCCAAATAAACACATATTACACTGCAGTCTGCACTCGATAAAAACAGGAAAAGACAGTGACTGCAACATGGAACTAGCTCAAGTCCGCCCTGTGTGAAAGATCATGACCTTTCCTCTCTCAAGTGAGAACCAAGTATCCTTCCCGTTTGTTTACACTCCATTACCCATTATTCACTACCTATCAACCTTGCTACTGCTATAATTTACCCTGTGCTTACATCCACTATCAAGTGGCTAGATCCCTCTCGAACCATTCTACCCCTTGCTCTGTGTAAACACAAGAGCATGCATCTGCAAAATGCACAGCTCTGAATGTACCACACTTTCATTGTTCTCTGTAAAACGTTCAGCTGGCCTTTGGGGCCATGTCCATGATATCGCTGGCTGCTATGATAATAGCATGGCTTGCCTGCTGTGCGTAAGGTGTTCCGAGAGAGGGCATCCGGGTCAGTCCCTGGACACTGCCTCTGCACCAGGCGAGGTGAGTGGCCACAGAGCTCACAGGTTTCCACGGGGGTCAATATTTGTCCCTGGCCAGGAACAGAATGCCAATGCGAGCAGATGGTGATGGTAACAGTCCAACTAGGCAGGGCCTATCTGTGATGAGTAGTGCCACCCTCCCCCAAAAGGCCCTCTGACTTGGAAGAGCGAGGTCAACAAGTACCCTGAGCAAGGGGGATAGCTATATATAAAGCTCTTCGTGTACCTTACAGGCCACTAGGTCATCTCTTGTAATATGCTTTGTAAGTATCTTAGTGGCTGTTCTATCCCAAGAATGCAAGAACTGCACATCCCTTAGGGCCTGCCTGAGAGACCCACAGTCGTATCACATGTTTTTCAAGTCCCCTAGGCCCTGTCACATTGCATGCCCTGAAAGTGCAATAGGCGCTTTTCTGTCACCTCACCCGTTTATACACATTGCCCTGCAATCCACTCTAGGGGACACTGATCTTTGTACATCTCCAGGACATCATGACACCCAGAGAGTCATTTGGGTTTAATTTGTAAAGAATAGGGCATGGGAGGCAAACAACTGTTAATGCGCTTTGAAACACATTGTGTATAGGCGCTATATAAATAAACTATCATATCATATCAATGTTTGATCTTGAAAGCACCTGTCTTCCAAGCAAGTATTGACAAAGCCAACAGATGTTAGTTTGTGTATGCTGTTTAATAGTCCTACATTGTGTGTTTTCAGACTGAAGATTAATTTTTTTTATCATAATGCTTTAGTTTTAAATAGCGCATTGCCCTGAATCCTGTTTCAGAGTGCTTGGTAACATTTGTAATTATTACCCACAATGTGGTGCTCAATTTACCGACATGGCAGCGTGAAGCGCTGAGTCGACCCACCATGGGATCAAATTCACGACATGTGGCATGCGTCCTTTTCCTAAGATGGGTGTGATGCTCCTTGGCTATTCTCCCTGTTGATTTTTTAAAATTGTGTGTGTGTGGAGGGTTCTGGCAACTGTTGGTAGCTCCAAAAGAGAGGACAAGGATTGACTGGGCATGAATTCAGAATCCCGTCCCAAAAACACAAAATCATATTCTGGCACCTCACCTGAATAGCGAAGTAGCAGCAGCCAGCAAGCGGCAAGCGCCTGAGCTCCCCTCACCTTCGTTGTCAGAGCACTTTTCATCAGACAGCAGCCGCACTGAGGTCGGCTCAATACAGATGGCCTAGGATGCCTGCGCATTGCATATCATGTGATGCGAGCATAGACAGAACTAGGGCACTGGCCACGTTCTCAATGCTCGTCCCTGCATTGCCGTCTCAATGCCCAGCCACACAGAACTGCAGCAGCCTCAGAAAGCAGTAGCCAGTTTAGAGCGAACCTCCCAGGCTGGCCTGGTGATTCGTCTGAGCATGTATCCTTCCACAAGAAGAAGAAAAGAGGCCCTATGCCCCGAGGCCTACCGGGGGAAGTCCCGGTGTCCCGGTGGGCCAGTCCAGCCCTGGCCTGGTCTGCAAGCTGGTCATCACTCCCACTTCCTCCCTGACCACTGCCACTATCTACAGGCCACCTGGCTCTATCACCTCTTTCGTCTCAGAATGGGCTGATTTCTCCTCCTCTCTCCTCACATCCACCTCTAAACTCCTTCTCCTGAGTGACTTCAACATCCACCTTGACTCATCACTCACATCGTCTACTCTCTTCCGTGACCTCTGTACCGTGCACTCCCTCTCCATTCTCCCCTCTGGTCCTACCCACTCGGCTGCACACACTCTTGATGCCTTTATCCACATTGATCTTTTGATCTACCCCCCACTCACCACCCCACTCTCTTGGTCAGACCATTCCCTCCTCTCCTCGCACCTGAGTCCTCTCTGCCACCCGACCGCACCTCCCCAGCTCTGCCAACCTTGTCCACGGACATCCGCCCGATTAAAAGAGTGTCAGCGGCTGGGCTACCTCTGACTCCGCTCTAAGCAACCTCCATCTTGCCATCACTAACACTCTCAACATTCTTGCCCCAATCATGAGGATCCATCTGAAAAATGCTACCAAGCTTAACATCTGGTAAGACTCTGAACTTGCAGCCCTGAAACACAAGTGCAGAGCTGCGGAACAGAAGTGGCAGACCTCAGGCTCATCCTCTGACAAGCTGGCCTGTCACCTTCTCCATAGACAACACAGACTTTCCATCCGCTCCAAGAAAAGGGCCCGCCTCCAGGCACGCATCTCTGATGCTTCCAACAACATGGCTGAACTCTTTAAAATCTGCAAGGTACTAGCCAACCCTTCAGCAGTCTCCACCTCTCATCTTCCCCCTCAGACCCAAATGCATTGGCCACTCACTTCACTGAAAAAACTCACGACATCTTGAGCACTCTCTCTTCCTTCTCTCCCACCACTCCTCCCATCTCCTTGCCACCTATGGCCCCCCATCCTCCCTCTGCCTTTCTCTCTTCCTTCTCTCCTTTCACATCCGACAAGGTCACTAGAGTGGTCCGCTCTATGAAGGTCACCTCCAAACAGGTCTCCGCCTGCTCTTCCAGAGCTATTAAGGACAATATCAGCTCCCTTGACCCTGCACTTGCTGATTTCTCCAAATACTCTCATGCTACTGGGTCTTTCCCCTCTTCCCTCAAGCACTCTCTTGTGCGTCCCCTTCTGAAAAAACCTTCTGCCGACCCCTCGTGTCCCGCTAACTACCGCCCCATCTCTATCACTCCCTTCCTTGGGAAACTCGTGGAGAAGCTGGTCTATGCCCAACCGGCCCAGGATACTGAGCTTGTTGGTTGCCTACATGACCATCAATTTGGATTCTGAGCATCCAGAGGCATGGAAACTGCTCTCCTGGACACCTGTGAAGAACTGCTTGCATCTCTTGACTCTAACTCTCCTGCTGTTCTCATTCTACTTGATCTCTCCTATGCATTTAATACAGTCAACCACTCCATCCTCATAAAACGGCTCCACAATACCCTTGGTATCTCGGAGCGGGCACTGGACTGTTTGACCTCTTTCCACACTGACGGTCCCTCCAGGTTATCCTGGGCTTTTTCTCCTCTCCCACCTCTATCTCCACCTGTGGCAATCCCCAGGGCTCCAAGCTTTCGCCCTGACTCTTTAACATCTATCTTGCTCTGCTTGCACACAGAATTTCCACTTTCTACCGGCACTTCCAGTGTTATGCAGATGACACACAACTCTTCTTCAAACTTCCCTTGGATCCCCTCCTTACTTACTCCATCATTCCTGACTGCCTATCTGCCATCCAGTCCCGGTGTACATCCAATGATCTCTGCCTTAACGCCAGCAAGACTGAGATCCTTCCCAATGGGACTCCTGCTCCCTCTTTTTTCCCTTCACTTCACACTGGCCACCCTCAATGGGCTCTCCCTCTTCTTCATCTGAAGCCAGAACCCTTGGAGTCATCTTCGACTCCTCTCTTTCCTTCCTCCCTCCCTCACATACAGGACCTTGCCAAGAAGGTTCACTTTCAACACTACCTCCTCAAAGGAATACTTTCTTTCCTCACTTTCCCCCCAGAAGCTCAATGTCTCTTGAGCTCTGGTACTCTCTAGGCTGAACTACTGCAACAGCCTCTTCCTTAATCTACCCTATTCCTCTCTATGTCCCCTCCAGCTTATCCAGAATAGGTTTTCAAGACTTATCCTTGGCCTCAAGCCCAGGGACTGCATCTCTCCAGCCCTAAAATCTCTCCACTGGGTCCCGGTTGCTGCAAGGATCAAATTCAAATCCCTCTGCATCATCCATAAGGCTCTCTGGGGCCAGAGACCACGCTATCTACAACTGGCTCTCACCAAATACTCTTCCTTCAGATCGCTACGCTCATCCGGCACTAACTCTCTGCTTGTCAAGTGCTTCTCTAAACAGCGAGCTGGTGGCCAATCTCTTTCTTTGGCTGGCTCCCTCCTCTGGAACAGCCTCCCCCTTTCTCTGCGTCTTGAGCCGGATGTCCTCAAATTCTGGAAGCTCCTCAAGACTTTCCTTTTCACCTCCTCCTTCCCCCTCTCCCTCCTTTTCTAAACCCCAGAGTCGCTGAGATTGGTGACCATGGCCATTATGTGTCCTTCTGGGTCCTGGCCTTCCCCTCCTATCGCCTTTAGCCTCCACCCGCCCCCAGCACTTGCCTTTTGGCACCCAGTGGCCTGTGCTGTCTCACAGGCCTGCACTGCACTTTTTGTATTGGCAGTTGACCACTCTTACCAAGTGATGTCTGCCAGGCACTTAACATCTGCTTGCAACTTACTCCCTAGGACTTCCCTCTGTGGAACCCCTAGCACTTACCCCCCTCCTTTGTCCTTTCTCTCTCTCTGCACTTGCACATTCTGAATGCTAACAAGGCTTAGTGGGACTGTCTCTTTCTTCTCTTCATTGTTATTATATTTACCTCCCATTCCCATGTTCCCTCCCCGTTGCCCTGTGGGTGTTTTGAAACACAATTTACCTGATGTATAAGCGCTTTCCAAATGCATGATAACTAAATGGAAGTTGTGAGATGAGGTGAGATATGGGCAGGGTACACTGTAAGGCGTGCTGGTGGCAAAGTTCAGGATGCTGTCCAGATAGTAAAGGAGCAAATAAGGAGACCCAATAGAAGGCTGAAACAGTCATCACAACGACTGAGAACCAAAGATGACAGATTGTGTCAAATGGAAGGTGAGGACGGGGCAGATCTTCTTGACAGGTGGACCCTAGCAGCAGAAGCTGGGAAGGTAATAAAGTGTTGGATCTTCAGATCGTTCTCAATAAGGACCCCATGTTTGAACGCCTTGGGAAGGAGGGGGTCAGGAGGAAAAGAAATTGGTGGGTGGGGGGTTCCCGAAGAGAAATTACTGCAGTCTTTGAGGAGTTGAACATTATGCAACAAAGTGCCAACTATTGCTGGATGGCTGAGGGATAGCCGGAAATCCTTGATGAGAGGTTAGAGGTGCAGTAAGGAAAGTGGATGAAGATTTGGGTGTGGTCAGCATAAAAGCTTAAAGGTGGCAGGAAAGCCAAAAGACAGAGATGACTTTGCAGAGGGAGGATGTATACAGTATGAAATGCAGGGACCCCAAGTCCAGAATAATGGTGGTCTCCCATCGAGAGAAGTGTGGAATTAGAGGTTTTGGTGTTCCAAAAGATGGAGCACTAATGACCTGTGAGACAATCCAATCGAGAACAGTGTCTTGGATTCCATGGTTAGGGTGGGTTAGCAGGAGGAAGGGGTGGCTGACAGTGTCAAAGGCAGCAGAGTGTTTCATAAAGATGAGAACGGAGGAGAGCTTGAAGTGGTAAGCAAAGGTCAGGAAGCCAGAGACTGGACAGAGTGCTGTTTCAGTGTTGTGGTGGCTGAGGAGCCCTGATTGATGGGGAGGGGAGGTCAGTGAGATTGTTACTCACCAGGAAACTAGTGACCCTGTGGTTAACTAAATACTCAAGGAATTTAGAATAGCGAGGGACAAGAGAGATGGGGGGGGAGTAGGCAAGATCGTTTGGATCCAGAGGAGGCTTCATAAGAATAAGTAGAATGGTGGCTACCATGAAGCAAGCTAGAAATATCCCCCATAGAATGAGAGAGCTTACAGTGAGTGTGAGATAAGAGCAGATTAGCAGTGCTAGCTCTTTCATAGAGGACCAGAACGGTCCACTGTGGGGCTCTAGGGGTCGGCTGTCCATTGGATTGGAGTCAACTCACCATGTGATATAGAGGAACAGGAGTGAAGGCAGGAAAGAGAAGTGATAACAGGAGTAGGTTAGAAAGAGAAAGAGAAGGAAAAGGGTACATCTAGCATGTCAGAAGTAGAGGGAAAAATAATTAGTTCAGAGAGAAGGTTATATGGTTCAAGTCAGAGTTGGAGCCAGAATGGCTTGAAGAGAACAGTAGATTTTGAAATGTGAGAGTGGAAGGATTAAAGGGGTCAGTGAGTTAGATGAACAGCATCTAGGGCTATCGAAGGGATATGCCAGAAGAACCAGAGGGGTGCAAGATGAATGTGAACTCACAGGTCAGTCGTAAACTGGAGGTTCTCTGAGGTAATTCAGTGCTGGAGAGAAAGGTAGATTCAGTGAAGGCATAGGTGGGATAGTGGTTCTTGGAGTTATGAGACAGGCGGGTTTTCATGGAAGGCCAGTTTGATAGAGGAGGCCTCAGGAAGAGACAGAGCCATGAGGAATATTCTTACATCGGCCAGATGGAGGGAAAAAAATATAGTTTTAAACTTGCATTTTAAAATGAAAACTGTAGGGGGAAGGTAGTGAGGGGAGTAAGACAGGTATGTGAATTAGGGAGTGGGCAGGTGAGGAGGGGTCAATAGTTAAGTTAGAAGAGGTAAGGGAGGAGGAAATTAAAACAATTTCAAAATTGTTGCATTGAACCTAAATGGGGAGGACTTTTAGAGAGGTTTGAGAGAGGTCAGAAAGGACACAAATTCTATTTGCCGGGGGAGTTAAGATTTTAGGGAAGTTGAAGTCCTGAAAGAGAGCAGTAGGGGCATCTGTTGGACGGGTCTCAAGAGAAGATCAACATCAGAGAAAATAGATTTGTTTGGGCCAGGGAACTGTAGAACAGTGGGATGATGGGGGGTCGAGAGTGAGGGATTGGGCAGTGTGCTCAAGGGAGAGTGGGAAATGTCAGATGGTGGAAGGGGTTGACTGAATTATCCATGTTAATCATTAGGCCAACCCTTTTGTCTTTCTTGGCTATCTGGGATGAGTGAACAAAAGTAGCATAGTCAATGTAGAGGCTTGCAGGGATTAGGGTATCATGGAGGAGTAATCATTTTCATTTACACCTTAGCCACAAACAGATGGGTATGAAGTCAAAGTGGTCTGCAAAGTAGAATGCTTTCTTACAGCATTATTGGTCATTCTATATGCCTAGAGCTACGGAATGAGGAGAAAGAGTGCTGTACATTTGATGCATGGTTACAAGAGGTAAAAACACTGGTTGCAGCTCGTTAGAATCTTGTGGCTGGTGCGAAGGACAGGGATGGGGTAGGAGGAGGACATAATGGAGGAGCATGGGGGCTGTTAGAAAGGATGTGATGGCATTGGGGTAATGTAGGGAGAGAGTAGTGAGTAGCGGCAACGGGAAATGTAGATGCATGGCAGAGCAGGGGACTGGGAACAGAAAGGAAGAGGGCTGGGCACTAGCATCCTAAGTGCAGAATACAAGATAACATGGCCACCACTGACCAAACACAAAGAGACAGGGTCACTTTCAACCGGGCCAGTAGTGATGAAAAAAAGAAATGACCAGGTGACCAATGACCATATACAAAATGGAGAGATGGTTAATTTGAGCTTAGATTACAAGGGCTCTGAACTAACAACTGTAGAACTGATTCAGGTCGTTTAGCCTAAGTGCCCTTTAACCTTTGAAGAAAGGAACAAGAGAGAGAAGGCATAGGAATTGTGTGTCAATTTTTCTAATAATAATATCATATGTAAGTGTCCCAAGAGTAAGACTAAGAAGAAGGAGGAAAAAGCCAAGACCCGCCACTTGTAAAGGGAAACCTCCTCGTTCTACACTCCCTTCTTTGCCTAGGCTAATTATCTCAGCAGCTAATTTATTTTTCGAGATTGAACTGGCACTCTCCCCAGCCTGTACATTCGATCTATCGAATGTACAGGCTCTCATTGACTGTGGTACCACAGGCAAATTCATGGATACAAGTTTTGGGCAATTACATAAGATTCTATTGATACAAAATCGAAAATCTGAGGCATTCCAAGTGGTAGATGAAAATGGTTTAACATCTTCTTTAATCATGCATTACACTCGGGCAATACCCCTAGTTTGTTAATACTGGCATAATCAGATGTTAATTTATAGTTCCAATAAGGCACCCCATTTTCAACTGATACTGGGAATACTATTCTTGGGGATTGGTAAAGACAAAGAATTCTATTCCAATTTAGTTACTGCAATAATCATTGCCCACTACAAACTGACACAGGGCCAGAGAAATCTGAGGAGTTGTCGCTATAAAGAATGACCAAGACCATTCATTGGGAGAGCTCTTTAATCTCAAGGAAACAGAGAGACTTCCTCCAGATACATCTTATGATTGTCAAATATGTCTAAAACCAGGAGTGAACATTCTGGTCGAAAGGCTCTTACCCCACTTGAAGACAAAAAAAATCTGGCTAAAGGTTTCAAAAGGCCTTCTATATCCTTAGCGTTGACATCCATCTTCATCAAACCTATGGAGAAGGGGACCAAATTAAAATGATTAATCAAGTGTAGGGATGTGTAATCTATTCCTAGTTGGATTTAAAGGGAGCATATCATTTGATTAGAATGAATGCAATGGAAGAATGGAAGGTGGCTTTCAAGAGGAATTTTAAGCCCTGTAATGCCCTGGAGTGCTTCCAAATATGTACAAATGAGATCCTTTAAGGCATTCTACAATCAGAGGCTATCCTGTTCTACTCAGGAATATTGGAACACTTTCCACATGTACAGCAATGTCTACAGGACCTACAACTGCAGCATTGGTTATTTACTACATTTAGCAAATGCACATTTCAACACATCTCTGTAAACTATTGGGCATATATTTTATCTCTGAATGGAAAATCAGTGGATACTTCCATGATGACGTGTATATTATGTTGTTATCTAGACATTTGTCAAAGTCCTGCAATGATTACTGGAAATGACTAATATATACAGATGTTTTATCACCCATTATTTATGAGTCACTACCTACTGACACACCTGTTGAAGAAAGGAAATTAATTTGAGTTGTCAACAGTCACACACGGCCTGTGAAAGATTGCATAATTATCTTACTATACTCATTCTGACTGATCCCAATGCTCATCTTCCTTTTGTTGTTGAAGCAAATTCCTCAGGGACAGCATCAGGATAACTTGGAGCACACAGAGAGGGAAGAAGAGACATTACAATCATGAGTACAGAATCCTGCCCCCCGCACCTGCATAAAGAAAGCAGTATATAAGTCTCTTTCAGTCTCAAATGCAATAAGATCATTTTTAAGGCACCATGGAAATGAAGTAACACTATATGTGGACCAATTCATTCAAGCCACAATTGAAGGAGAGGCACAGCTCACCTCACTGATGAGGCCCTACAAGGCTGAAACACGTGTATGGGGTTGCTGTTGGTACTCTTGTTCAGAAGGGAATTGCCATAGCATTTCGGTGCTGGACTGCCCATGTGGGTGGGACAAAGACTGATATGCAAATGGATATTTCACATCTGTGAAAGGTACAGTGAGCTAAAGTGTGGCTGCGGACTCTTCAGTGGGTACCTTCCCAAGAACAGGTCAATGGGCCGTGCTCGTACTCGCAGAGGGGCGTCTATGGACTATTTTTTGATTGTTTAAGGGACTTCGGTTTTGTCACCCTAAATTTCCTAGGGCCATCCAGACCTGGACCCCTTGCTCACTGTGCTCAGAGAGGCACAGCTCCACCTCACTGATGTGGCCCAATAAGGCTGAAATATGTGTATGGGGTTGCTGTTGGTACTCTTGTTCAGAAGGGAATTGCCATAGCATTTCAGTGCTAGACTGCCCATGTGGGCGGGACAAAGACTGATATGCAAATGGATATTTCCCATCTGTGAAAGGTACAGTGAGCTAAAGTGTGGCTGCGGACTCTCGAGTGGATACCTTCCCGAAGAACAGGTAATGGGCCGTGTTCGTTCTCACAGAGGGGCTCCTATGGACTATTTTTTTTCTCCACAATTGAAGGAATATTGGCATTTGGAGGGGAATTGTAGGGCTGAGAGTGAGTGAAAGAAGACCACGGAAAACCTCTAGAGTTTCACTGAAATTTTTCAACTTTGGTGTTCGAGAAACATGTAGAGTCAAGGAAACTGCTGCCAAATATGCTGTCAAAAGGGTGCATTTGATTAAAAGCATCTTGGTGGATAGCGCGTGGATAGTGCGTGGAGAGGGCATGCCACCCTCGATCCACCAGCACCCACTCTCAGTCTCTATGAGGAGGAACCAAAAGTCAACAGTCTGCCAAAATATTAGATTAGATCAGGACAGGCAAGAAGCACCATAGAGTCACAGATACACATCTTAAATTGGAAGTATTGCGAGAATACTTTGAAAGAAAGAGAGGAAAACTGGGAGAAAAAAATATTCTTAAAATGGAAGATGTTCACCTTCGCTCAAATAGCACATCCTTACCTGGAGTCTCTGACCGGAGAAGAAAAAAAAGCTGATCGGGCGTACTTGTTCCCCTCCTCACCCTCCCTCGCACTTCCGTTTGTACACTTGCACGAACCTGAATGTTTGTTTGTCCTGTCTCCCCCTTTGTCTTCCCTCCCTAGCGTGGTTGCGCCTGAAACACTTCACTCACTTGAACTAGGAGAAATGCTGCCAGGCCTAGTACGCTAATTATTTATTTTTTGTTAGATCATTCGGAAACTTCTAGGCCTAAGAATGACTATTGTACTGTACTACTTTCCCTTGCTCCCTTCCCGCCTTGAAGCGCTTTGAAGCACTTCACCTGTGTATAAGCGCTTTACAAATAAACAATAAATAAATATTACCACATGTGGTAATATGACATTCCAAATTGAGTCTAACTGCAGGTTCAAATCATTCAAACCTTTCCAAACACGCTATATAGTAAATTTGATTCTTCCCAGCTAGTTTGATATCTCTTGTTCCTAGTTTCAAACTGGTAAGTCCACCTGGAGTCAAAAGCATTAGAAGAAATGGTAATGGTACACAGGCTTGCCTTTTAATAAAATCACAGCTAAGATATCCTTCTGACCCTGACAGTTTATCTTTACAATGTAAAGCTTCATAGTTGTAACCAGAACAACAGCTACTAAAAAAGGCTGGCACTTCCCCATGACTGAGTGGTCTCAACAGGGAAGCAATTCATGTTGGCAGAAATGCAACGTGAACGTCTTCTGACTGGAGACAATCAGTATCATGATGATAGTGGCCCCTGTACTTGGAATGGCGCTCCCCCTCTACATCCCGGCTGCGTACATGAATTACAACCACACGCCCATCGTCAAAACATTTGGTAGCTTTATATTTCACTGCTCTATTCTGAGCAGAGGTCGAAGTGGGCGGGAGCGGTCGGGAGCGGTGCTCCTGTACTTTTATTTTAAAAAGAAACCGTTCCGGAACGGTTTAGTTTTAAAATAAATGTGTAGAAAGAAGTTGAAGCTTGCACTTCAGTGCACTGCACTGAAAATTCCCTTAAATAATAAATGTGTTTGTTTGGGGGTTTCGACTGTGTGTGGGAGGGGTGCAGCGATAGGGTTTGTGGAGAGTGGGGCAGACCGGCAGGGAACATAGCTCCACTACTTCTTTTCGTACACTTCGACCACTGATTCTGAGGCCCTTTGCTCTTTCTGCTCTTTCACAGGGATCTTTTTTTATCACTGGAGAGCCGAAGGACTGGAAATGCATGCTTCGCAGGTCTGTCTTTGGAATGATTGTTGCTGTGTGCCTTTCTAGTGTGGGCACCAGCACAATTTGTATACTCCATGCTTGTTCACGGCCTAGAGGAAAGACTTCGAAATCCCAAGCCTGGCTGTATCATCTAGCTATGTTAGCAGGACCTTTCTTACAGTGATTAAGATGTGAAATATGGATGACTTTGGATTCACCCAAGGTCAAAGTCAATTTCCTAGACAGTGACCCTATCTAGAGAACTATCTAGAGTGTACTAATGAGTCCGATATGTTTTCATGTTTGGTGCAGGGCTATCTCTGGTGGTATGCCAACACATTTGACCCGTGATAATCTGTAGCAATTCAACACCGAACTGCATTACTTTATCTAGGATTTTTCCACAGAATGACGCCACAACGAATGGCTGATGGTATGCACACACATCCCCTAAGGAGGCATCACTGCTCACAAACTAAAAGCTGCGTCACTTTAAACGTGCATTTGATGGCTAACGGCAGACCTCTCCAAAAGTCGTTCAATAATTCCAGACATGTTTTAGCGTTCTTTCAACTCTTTGAAGTTGAAGGTAGGGTTTATGTTATGCAGCCTTAATGATAAAACCAGGGAAATCTCCTATTGGAATGCCTATTAAGAAACCTGTTCTCCACTATAATGTATTGGCAACCCTGCTGCCGCCCCAACCACAATCATTTACCTGTGTTGTACTGTATTCATTCTTTCAATTCCGACTACTATATTTTGATTCTGTGAGAAGATGCGTGCTCTTGGGGACGCAAGTTAACTGAAACCCCAGAAAATATAATTGCCTTAAACTATACCAGATCAATGCATTTTTGTTGTTGACATATACAGGTGGGTTTTCAGAGCGGTAGGCAAGGGTCCCCAAATGGGCCCCTGCATATCTTCTGCCGCTCCTGCGGAAGTGGATTGATGGGGATAACAAAACATTTATCTGGAACTGAGGCTGTGCAGGGGAGCGGATCGGGACATATTAGCAGAGCACACTGGGCCTCATAGGGCAGGAATAGCACAACCTTTTCTCACACTCTTTCCAGTGTGGGTCAACAGAGACTAGGGGCCCGATTCTGAGCTCATGATAAAAAGAGTGTGGAAAGCTGACATTCTCCTCTCCAGTATCCAGCACAACCATTCTGAAGTGGGTGGAAGTATTGGAGGGGAGAGGTCCAGCAGCACAAAATATCTTGTTGTGCGGGAAACATCTACTCTAGTGGCATTGCGGACATTTCTTAAAAGACTGCCTGGTTCTCTCTAGCCTTGACTATTGCAATAGCCTCCTCCTGAATCTACCTTCTTCCACTCTGCGACCCCTCCAGCTAATCCGGAATAGGGCAGCAAGACTTATCCTTGGCCTTAAGCCCAGGAACTGCATCGCTCCTGCCCTAAAAAGTCTTCAATGGCTCCCGGTTGCTGCACAGATTCAATTAAAATCCCTCTGCATCATCCACAAGGCTGTCTGGGCCCGGGGACCACACTATCTTCAACTTTATCTTACTCTCCCACTCGACCACTACGTTCCTCTGGAACCAACTCTTTGTGTGTAAAGCGATTTGCTAAACAGAGGGTAGGTGGTCAATCTCTTTCCTCAGCTGGCTCCCTCATATGGAACAGCCTCCCCCTGACTCTGCGCCTTGAGCAGGACTTTCTTAAATTCCGGAAGCTCCTCAAGACTTTCCTCTTTACCTCCTCCTTCCCTTCTTCTCTCCTCTGCTAATCCCACAGTTGTAGTGATTGGTGTTTGTTACCCTAATGCATCCTCGGGGCGCCTGACCTCCCACACCCAATCAGCCCAGCTCCTGTCTACCCTCAGCACTTGCTTTGGCACTCCCTCCGCCCTGGAGGTTTGCACTTACTCCTAACATGGCTCCTGGCCAAGTAGCACTCAACAACCATAGCACTTCATCTGTGGCTCACCCATGAGCTCGGACTCCCCAGCACTTACCCCCTCTACCCTCTTCCTTTCTGCACTTGCACGTTCTTAATACTAAGGCATAGTAAGTCTGTTCTTTCATTTGTTTCCACCACTGTTCTTATTAAATATTGTGTTCTGTATTGTATTTCAATCCCTTGTTCCCTCCCCTTGCACTGCGAGCGGTTTGAAACAGTATTTCACTTGCTGTATAAGCGCCTAACAAGCAAACAATAAATAAATAAACAGCCTCTACCTTGGAATACTGGAACACCTGCTGAGGAAACTGCAACATATCAAAAACACGGCAGCCAGACTCCTCCTTAAACTATCACGAGGGGACCACATCACCCCAGCGCTAAAAATGCTACACTGGCTGCCAATCAAACAACAAATCATGTTCAAAATGATGTGCATAATGCACAGAGCAATCCATGGCCAAGGAGGAGAATTCCCACAAAAGAAAATAACCATCTACTAACCAACAAGAACATTCAGATCAAGCAACAACATCTGCCTGGAACCAAAACCATACACAAGAAAAAAACTTGGGAGATCCTCATTCTCCCACCTGGCAGCAAAAACTTGGAACACCATTCCGAAAGAAATACACAATACAAAGGACCACCTAAAATTCAGGAAACTACTCAAAACCTGGCCCTTCACCTCAGAACCAGACGGAATCAACTAACAGACACCAATGGAAAAAGAACGCGCCACAAACGCACGTGGCAAGAAGTAGCTGGGGAGGGAGGAGGTCCAGTATTCACCCTGTCCCACGCCAAACCCCTATGCTAGGCAAAGCCCAAGGGACAGGGACCGTAGTTGGAGCTGAAGGAGCATTAATCATTAACTAGCACCCAACAGGACAGGGAATGCTTAGGACTTGAAGGTAAGGGACCGCGCCCTGGGAGCTCAAGAACGCAATGGCAGGAAGACCCAACTGACAACCAAAAAGCAACCCAAAACGTAGTGCTCTCAACCTGGGGAGGCCCTCACCACCTTCACACCCACAGATCACTAGATAGTCACAGAGGCATGCCACTGCCTCGCGCAAAACCAGACTAATGAACCACCAAGTAATGCTCCAGCAGACAGCAAGAGCAGAGACACCTAACAAAGATGTCCCAAACAACGAGATAACCCCACTAACCCACTTGCTAAAAACCTCAATTCTCTGCTTACACCGCTTCACGCCGTAAACAAACACAACCACTTTCTTGCACAGCAAACAGCATGCACTTCACTACACTGCAACAACAAAACAAACCACACATTATCTATCACAACAGCCTGTGGGAGCCTGCTGATCCGTAAACTGCACCCATGCTCAGCTTTGTTAAACGGACTGAAGCTGCCAACAGGACATCTCAAATCTCGCTCTACCTTTATCCCGCTACACCCTACTAACCCTCCCCTACCCTCTTACTTATTCAGATCCGCAAGAGCGCCTGGGGACCACTCCGGTGGTGTTAGTGCACGGTATAAATATCTTTTAACATTAACATGTAACTATATTTATGTTGCCTTTGCCCTTAACACCAGTAAAATAAAAAGCCAAGTCACAATAAGGAAACATGCCCTCCCCATGGAAGAACACTCATGTTGGCTTTCCCCTTAATGTGAGTACAACCTTCCATGCCACAGTAAGACCTAGCCAGGCCAGCCCCACTGTAGTATTCGACCCACTCCCACTCCAACCTCACCATCACATAAAAACACTCAAGTTGGCTTTCCTTTGCGCAAAAACAGCAGTAAAACATGCCATGCTCTTGTCAAAAAATTGTCATGCTTCAATATCCCTCCGCAGGCCCCAGTGTGCATACACACAGATACGCACAGAGATATAGACACATTCAGACAGATTCACCCACCAGTCATGCACCCACACAGCTGATCTGTCATTCACAGGAGCACACATAACGTTTAGACTGTGCGCTCATTAACACGTGCAGTCACACCCATGTACACCATTCACAGTGCATTCATTCATAGGTGTGCACTTTCAGACACCTCCTAGCATACAAACATACACCCACTTACACCCTCCCTTGCATCTATGCATACATGCATCCATACATGCATGTATACATACAATCCCTGCATGCACAGAAATACACCTTTTTAAGTAAATGGTAATTATTGAAAGCATGGGCCATGTAAAGGCTGAGCCAGCAGTTAAGCCTTTAACTGCAACATGGGGGTTGCAGGGTCTACTGATGGCAGGCTTTTGTCCTCTGCCTCTACCTTCACTTAATTACCTGTTTTCTCACCTTGGAAAGCGTTGTATTTGCATACAAAGCTCTCCGAGGTGATGAAATGTGACAGGTTCTAGCAGTCTGAGCCCTGGGCTGGGCGTAATGACAGAGTGTTGCCTGATGCATCAAAGTGGGGCGGGGGGCTTTAGCCCTCCCAAGCCCATGCCTGGCGCTGCCCTAGACTGTAAACATTTGCAAACCCAAGAAAATATTATACTTGTTTCGTATTTTAAGGGCTAGGCCATTGCGAAATGGAAATTATCTTCTTAGAGCCCATTGAGATACTTTGAGGAGTATGAAACCCAGGAATTTCGCTTCAGTGGTGTGGACAATATGCTTCTCCACTTTAGCGAACTGGCTGTGATTTTGTAAGCATACTAACACGTTTAACATGTTTCACGGGCTCTTTTCTTTGGCTGATCAAAAAACCAGAATATCATCAACGTAGATCACTGCAAATAGGTCCAGACATCCCCCTTTGTACCTTCTTTATGAAGTATTCAAATGCGGCAGGCGTGTTGCACAATACAAAAGGGATCACCTGATAGTCATACAGGGAAAATGTGTCCTAAACACGGTTTCCCCAGTTCGTCTCCAGGCCTTACACAGCTGATAAACCCCCCTCAGGCCTAACTTTGTGAAAATGATTAACCTCGAAGGAAAAATGCAAATAAATGTGCACTAAGGATCTTTATGGTAAATGCCATTGCAAGTTGAAATAATGTAGCCATGGAAAGTGTGTGCATTAGAAAAACAAGGCCTCAAATTAGTCGAGAAATGGAAACCATTTTGAATAGTGTGTATTCAAGCAGAATGGAGGTGAAAAGCTTTGCAAACAATGATGCACTTACTCACACGTTTGGAACTTCTGCACCAGCACTTTATTTAAAGGAACATCCACTACCAAAAGATATTGATAAAGACTGCTTTTCTACTGCCACTGTTAAGAACATTTTCTATGCTTAATTATACTTGTTGCTTGCAGCTGCAAAGTTATCTCACGTACACTTAGTTTTGACCTTGAGCATCTGGGATGACCTAGCTACATTTGCTAATGTACTTATTGTACTAGACCAGCCCTCCCCGGTGATCTCATGGAAATATTTCTGTTGCTGTATCGAAACTACTGGAATGATGAATGAAGAGAAATAATTGTAGGGGGGCAGGAGATAATGAAGGTGACGAAGGGTGAGCGCAGCGAGTGGAGGAGGCACCCCGATAACCGGGGCAGGGGCCTTCCTCCTTTACGCGCTCTTGCCCCTCCCCCCCAGGGGTAGGGGAGAGGGCGGCAAAGGAGCCAGAAGAAAGGGCGCCAAGAGCCCCGGAAAGCCCGCGAAGGGCAACAAAAGAAGGAGGCGGGGCTTGGAGCATAAATACAGCGGGCGCCCGGCTTAGGAGCACTTGCAGCTCTTCCAGCAGCCGGGCGCCCGCCAAGAGAGGAGGACTTCGTTTTCGTTCGTCGTGGGAGGAGAAGCCAGTAAGCAGAGCAGAGAGGCAGCCGGGATCTGCAGGTCACGGCCAGCGAAGGGAGGCCAAAAGGTTTACGCGGAAGAAAACCCCGGCAGCCGATCGGCGAGGCGGCAAGGAGCTGCAGGCCCACGGACAGCAAGGGCGGAGGAACGGCTTCCCTCGGAGGAGACGCAGCGGCGGATCGGCGCGGGACGAGAGAGGTCTAATCTTTGGCAGAGGAGCAACCCGGGGAAGCATGCGGTGAGCCAAGGCATCAGCTGAGCGCCGAGGGAAGAGGCGGCCGAAATAGCGCAGTTGGAAGAGCGTTAGACCGAAGAGCTAAAGGTCGGTAGTTCGATCCCGGGGATCGGCTGGGGATATTTGACTTAAAAAACACCGACAGCATCGGAAGGAAGGAACGTGGGGTGCGCACTCCTCAACCAGCCCAAAGAACGTTTAAAGAGCAGCGCTAAGGCAGAAGCCCGAGGAGCGGCACGAGTTGAGCAACAAGTAGTGTTCGTGTCGACAAACTTTTGCCAAAACTTTAGCAGGAAGGACAACAATTGCGAACACTGCCATTTCGCCACACCTTTTGGAACTAATTAGCTGTGCGGGCGGCATTTGAACGCAGTAAAGCAAGTAAGACATTGATTGAGAGGACATTGGTTAAGGGGAATCATGCAGATGCAAGGGAAAAACCAGGAGGACCAACAGAAGGATGACTTGGAGGCATTTTTGATGATGGCAAGGAGGGCTAGGGACAAATATGGCACCAGCTGGGTGCAGTTGATGGCAGCACAGGTGGGAGCTGAGGTTGCAGGGCGCAACCAGAGGTCCGAGTCACCGCTCTTGTTTCCACCTACACCCATCGAGGAGGCATGGGTGGAGGTGCACGCACAGGAGGGGGAAGAGCTGGACATCGCGGAGCTCGAGGAAGAGGAGGAGCCAGTCGTTAAAAGGAAAAGAGTGATGACCAAGAAAGTGAGGGACAGCCAGCAGCAAGCGTCTGCAGCTCAGAAGCGGAAAGCCAAGCCCAAAGGAAGGGGGAGGGCGCAGGAGGTTGAAGCCACTCCGGCACCTGTTCCTGCTGAGAATCCAAGGCCAGTGGGAGGTCCTCGCAGCACACCTGTAGCCACACCGGCGGTAGCAGCTGAGGTGCCAACCACCTTGGAGATGGTGAAAGGTATGTTCAGGGAGTGTATGGAAGCCTGGGAGACAGGTGTAAATGGTCAGTTACCTGTGAATAATAATGCTTTGAATCTAACAGGTAAAGGGACACAAGGGGGAAGTGGGGTCATGGAGCAGCTTGTCCCGGGGGGAATCAGCCTGGGGTAAGCGTGGGTCAACCAGTGGTGGGGGTGAACCCGTGGCAGGTGGCGACGCAGGGGGCAAACACCGCCTACACGCCGCAAATAGGGGGAACACCTTGGTGGGGAGCACAGGCTCCGCCACAGGTGCAGGGGCAAGAGCCGGCCAGCAATAACACAATATACGGGAGGCCCATGCCGGGGTTTGCACCGGCCAGAGTGGCGATTAATGCATTGGCTTGGCACATCCCGCTGGCATACAAAGAGCGGGTATGGAGGAAGGAGTTCATGGATATTATGGAGTTGTTGGGGATGGTTCCATCGGGGCAAGGTTTCAGTGAACCCACCGAGAGGGAAAAGGAGAAGAGGGAGAGGCCTAAAGTAGAGCTCAATATCCACACCTGGTTGAGGGCGTTCAGGGTCTATGCCACCATTATGTTAGAAAAATACCCACAAGATGGCGTGGCATTGTTGGCATACGAACAGTATATTCATGAGCAGTACTTGAAGCATGGGGGAGATGCATGGAGTAATTATGATAAGGGTTTTAGACTCAAAATGCAGGTATGGCCAGCAATGACTTGGGATGAGTTAGATGTGGGGGGGCGCATAGACACGAAAATGGTCCCAGCCAGGCCAGTAGATGAGAGTGTTGCAACCGAGAGATCGGCCCTGAGCAGGGGCAGGGGGTCCTACTCGAAGGGGAAGGGGTCCTTTCGTGGGAACTCCTCTTGGAACAACCGGGCCAACTACCAAGGGGATTTGCCAGAATGGTGGTTGTTTGCAGAGGGGAGGTGCACCTATGGAAATGCATGTAGATTCAAGCACTCAAAAGCTGCAAGCGCAGGGAGGCACATCCTCGCCAGCCGAGAGGGTAAGGCAAGGGCCAGCGCAAAAAGCAGGGATAAAAGCAAGCAGGATTAAAACAGAGCTGCCAACGCCTACACGGTTGCAGGCCATGATTCCTTTTCTGAATACATATTGTGACAGGGGTGATGCAAAATTGTTATGGGAGGGTTTCAGGTGGGGTTTTAAGATTCCCTTCCACGGGCAAGTAGAAACAAAGGAGGCGTGTAATTTGAAATCGGCGTTAGCAATGCCTGAAGTCTTGATACAGAAGGTAGGGAAAGAGGTGCAGTTGGGGAGGGTGGCTGGCCCCTTCCGCTCACCTCCACTAAAAAATGTTGTTGTGTCTCCGTTGGGCCTGGTACCTAAAAAGGAGAAGGGGCAGTTCAGACTGATACAGCACCTATCTTTTCCCGAGGGGGGGTCCGTGAATGATGGCATTTCTGGAGAGGAATGCAAGGTTCACTACGCAGCATTTGAAGATGCGGTGGAATTGGTAAAGTCTGCGGGGGTGGGGGCCCTCATGGGGAAGGCCGACATAGAGTCGGCTTTCCGCTTGTTGCCAATTCACAAAGACAGTCAGCATCTGCTGGGGTTCAAGGTGTTACAGGAGTATTTCTACGACAAATGTTTACCGATGGGGTGTGCAATTTCATGTGAGTATTTTGAGAGGTTTAGCAGGTTCCTCGAATTTGCAGTAAGGCAAAGAAGCAAGGTCGGGGGGATGCTTCATTACCTCGATGATTTCATGTTTATTGGAAGGAAAGGGACGCATGATTGCAAGGAACTTATGGCAGTATTCCAGGAGTTGATGGAAGAGTTTGGGGTCCCTCTGGCTAAAGATAAAACTATGGGTCCGGTCACGTCATTGGTGTTTTTGGGGATTGAAATTGATTCTGTGGCAGGCGTGTGCAGGCAGCCGGGAGACAAAGTACGGAAGTTGAAGGAGGTAATTGCGGGACTGTTGGGCAAAGAGAAAGCCACTTTGAAGGAGCTTCAGTCCCTAGCGGGCAGTCTGAATTTTGCGGGCAAAGTGATCCCGTCAGGTAAAGCATTCGCTAGAAGCATAGAGCTGAAAACAGTGGGCTTGAAGCACGCAGGTCAACACGTGCGCTTGGGTAAGGAGGTTAAGAAGGATCTGGAAATGTGGAATACCTTTTTGGACCATTTTAACGGGGTGTTGGTGTGGAAGGAATCCCTGGGGAAAGGAAATGGCCCGAATCTGGTTACCGACTCATCAGGGGCTCTAGGTTTTGGGGCCATCCTGGGCGAAAGGTGGTGCGGGCAGGCTTGGCCGGCCGAATGGTGGTTCGAGGGGATCTCCAGGGACATTACGGTTCTGGAGTTGTTCCCGATAGTAGTGGCATTCAAACTCTGGCCAGAACAGATGCAAGACAAAAAGGTGCTAGTTTGGTCGGACAACCTAGCGGTGGTGCAGATTATCAACCAAGGAACTAGCAAGAGTGGTAGGGCGCTGGGGCTACTAAGGGAGCTTACAAAGTGCTTGCTGCAGCTGAATGCAGAGGTCAGGGTACGTCATATACCCGGGGTTAAGAATGTGGCCGCTGACGGTCTTTCTCGTTTGCAGTGGGGAAGGTTCCGGGAAAATCATCCAGAGGCGAGCGCGAGGATGACCCCCTTCCAGACACAATGGTGGGGATTGGTTGGGGAGATCTGAGCGCACTGATCGACACGGCTCTGGCAGCAGGCACTATGCGAAGATACAAGGTGTGCTGGGAACGATTCGTGGCCTTTCAAAACAACATCCTGCCCGAGGGCGAAAAGGAAAGGCCTGTGCGTGCGTTTGTGGGATGGTCTTGGCAGCAAGGAAGGTCCAGGGCGTGGGTTGCTTACCACCTGGCAGCGATTGCTCATTTCTATAAATTGTGGGGCAGGCCCGACCTCACTAGAGAGCATTACATTGTGATGGCAATGAGAGGTTGGGCCAAACAGGTGACGGTGAAACCTGACGAGAGGCAGCCCATAGATGTGGGGAAGTTGCACAAATTGATCAGAAGCCTGGGGGTGGTGTGCAGGGACGAGTACGAAAAGGAATTGTTCGCAGCAGCCTTCTCCCTGGCATTCTTTGGGGCTTTACGGGTAAGCGAGCTGCTGCCAGCTAACAAGAAAGGTAAAGGTTTGAGTTTCCTTAGGAGCTGTGACATAAGGGTGCAAGGGGAGCGGTTATACATATTTCAGAGGAGATCCAAGACCGATCAGACAGGGAAAGGCAGACAAATTACGTTAGGGAGTACCAAGGACAGTCCGGTCTGTCCAGTAGGATGCGTAAGCAGGTACTTGAGTCGGAGGTGTCACACGGGGGACGAGGTCCCCTTTCTGGTACATAACGACGGGTCAGCGCTAAGCCTGTTTCAGTTTAAAAAGGTGTTGGACAGGACACTGGGAGAGGCGGGGTTCTCAATGGGGGTTTATGGGACGCATTCCTTCAGGATAGGGGCCGCTACATCTGCGGCAGGGATGGGCCTGGGAGCAGAGGCAATCAAACAGATTGGGGGTTGGAGGTCCGGTTGTTTTAAACGGTATGTCAGGCCTGAAAAAATGTAAGACTAACGGTTTCACCCTCCTGTTTCCTCGCAGTAGCACCAATGCAGGGAAGGCGGCGGTCTGCTTGGGTGGTGGGCCACTCGTTTGTGTCAAGGGCCAAGGGAAGCTGGTCCGCCAAGCAGGAGGTGCTGACTGCCGGGGAATACCGGGTGCAGTGGCACGGAGTGCCGGGTATGAAATGGGCACAGCTACAGGGACACATACGCAGTCTCCTGAGGGGGCACCGGAGGCCTGATGTGTTGGTGGTACACCTCGGCGGCAACGATTTGGCTGGTCTGGGGAGGGGGATCTTGCTCAGGGAAATGATGTCATCATTTCAGGAGCTATCGGCGGAATTGGAGGACACGGAAATCGTGTGGTCTGAAATCATCTCGAGGCGCGAATGGAGGGGCGCTGAGAGTCAGGCAGCCGTGGAAAATTCGAGGAGGAAGTTGAACTGGGCCATGGCCAAGTTTTGCAAAGGGAGAGGCTTTCAGCATATCAGACATGGTTTGATCAATCTGAAAAACAAGGAGTACTACTTGGAGGACGGGGTGCACTTGTCGGAGCAGGGAATGGATCTGTTTTTCTGGAATATTTGCACGAAATTACTGGAGTTATAAGCTAGGAAAGGGGGGAGCCTCGGTGGGCGGTAACCCACCTTTGGCGTGGCGGGTTGTGGCAACCTATGATAAGACAAAGACTCCTAATGAGCCATTGCTAAACCGGAAGGGGCTTCGCCCATTCTAGACAGCGCCTCCTGGGAGCCTAAACGGCGGGGGTGTCTGGCGGTAGCAATTGGGGCTCAACTTCCCCCCAACAAACGGCGCTCCCCCATTCCGCAAAGACCTGCAGGGGCAGGCGGTTTCTCAGACTCGAAGGCCTTGGGGGAGTTGTGCCTGCAATCAGTATGGAGGTAAAGGGGGAAGCAGGACGAGGAGCAGTCGCCACTCCTTTTGGAACTAATTTTTAATACCTGTTTGCAGTGGTTATGTATATGTAAAAATAAATCTGCGGCCTTGTTATGCCAAAACAAAGTAAATGTCTCATGCAGCACCTTACTGGAGGGGAAGCGAAAGGGGCTGACAAAATGAGTAATGTTGGATACAAACGGCATAACTAATGGACAAATGCCCAGGTTATGAAGGTGACGAAGGGTGAGCGCAGCGAGTGGAGGAGGCACCCCGATAACCGGGGCAGGGGCCTTCCTCCTTTACGCGCTCTTGCCCCTCCCCCCCAGGGGTAGGGGAGAGGGCGGCAAAGGAGCCAGAAGAAAGGGCGCCAAGAGCCCCGGAAAGCCCGCGAAGGGCAACAAAAGAAGGAGGCGGGGCTTGGAGCATAAATACAGCGGGCGCCCGGCTTAGGAGCACTTGCAGCTCTTCCAGCAGCCGGGCGCCCGCCAAGAGAGGAGGACTTCGTTTTCCCACCCTCCCACCCTACAGCTATGACAGAGCCTGGACGTCGTTGTCGCAGGATGGACAGGCTGGTTGTGGCAACCTATGATAAGACAAAGACTCCTAATGAGCCATTGCTAAACCGGAAGGGGCTTCGCCCATTCTAGACAGTGCCTCCTGGGAGCCTAAACGGCGGGGGTGTCTGGCGGTAGCAATTGGGGCTCAACTTCCCCCCAACAAACGGCGCTCCCCCAGTCCACAAAGACCTGCAGGGGCAGGCGGTTTCTCAGACTCGAAGGCCTTGGGGGAGTTGTGCCTGCAATCAGTATGGAGGTAAAGGGGGAAGCAGGACGAGGAGCAGTCGCCACACCTTTGGATGATCAAAAAAACAGAATATCATCAACGTAGATCACTGCAAATAGGTCCAGACATCCCCCTTTGTACCTTCTTTGTGAAGTATTCAAATGCGGCAGGCGTGTTGCACAATACAAAAGGGATCACCTGATAGTCATACAGGGAAAATGTGTCCTAAACACGGTTTCCCCAGTTCGTCTCCAGGCCTTACACAGCTGATAAGCCCCCCTCAGGCCTAACTTTGTGAAAATGATTAACCTCGAAGGAAAAATGCAAATAAATGTGCACTAAGGATCTTTATGGTAAATGCCATTGCAAGTTGAAATAATGTAGCCATGGAAAGTGTGTGCATTAGAAAAACAAGGCCTCAAATTAGTCGAGAAATGGAAACCATTTTGAATAGTGTGTATTCAAGCAGAATGGAGGTGAAAAGCTTTGCAAACAATGATGCACTTACTCACACGTTTGGAACTTCTGCACCAGCACTTTATTTAAAGGAACATCCACTACCAAAAGATATTGATAAAGACTGCTTTTCTACTGCCACTGTTAAGAACATTTTCTATGCTTAATTATACTTGTTGCTTGCAGCTGCAAAGTTATCTCACGTACACTTAGTTTTGACCTTGAGCATCTGGGATGACCTAGCTACATTTGCTAATGTACTTATTGTACTAGACCAGCCCTCCCCGATGATCTCATGGAAATATTTCTGTTGCTGTATCGAAACTACTGGAATGATGAATGAAGAGAAATAATTGTAGGGGGGCAGGAGATAATGGAATGGAATTGTACATGTCTCTGTGTTCTTCTTGCCAGTGTTTTCCTGCACTGCTTCTATTCAAGATTTGCTGACCTAACCCCACCTGAAATAGAGTACAGCAAGTGATTTCTACTACAGTTTGGTGCCATTCAGTCCTCATATCTTTGGCTGAGGGTCACTATAGAAGGATCTCGGGCGAGCTGTTCTGCAATGCTGCTGGGGCCCATCAGAGCAGGTAGGACAATTTGGTTTTAATGCGGATCTCTCGGAAGGGAGTGCCCGTGGGTCGCTGGAGGCTTCGGTCAGCTGAAGGATGAGACCTTTTTATCCAGTGATTAGTCTGGTAAATATTTAAAATTGTGACTAGTCTGCATTTGTTTTTTTGTGTCTTTCTCTATTAACTGTAATTGTGGGTCTGACAGGAGGAGTGTTTTTAAAACCCCATCTATTTGGGGAACAGCCAACTTCTCCACGAAGCACTTGCATCCAAAAGCTATGCAAATGTGGTGTCGTAGTGAGGACCTCAGTATTCCTGTATGAATATTTCTGGATTGAATGTATAAAATGTATATCTGGTCCATGCACAATTGAAAACTGTCGGACAAACTTTGTATCTACCTGCTATGGTTGTCGCATAGGGCAAATGAGAGAGAATACTATACAGTTGAAAAAAAAAAACATGTGAACGGGTTCACGTTACCTCTTCCCAAACACGATATATTTTTGCAGCTATAGCTCTGATGCCTCCCTCGGGGTAAGCAACTTCTTTCTCGAGTCACCTTAATTCCCATATTCTCCGTTAGTAGATGATATAGTGTCAGGGACACATATTTGAGTAGTCTCAGTTACAGTGACTACCATAAAGGTGACACAAGTACCAGAGACACTCACAGAGTCCCTTTTCCATTTCTATACTTCTTGTTTTCCACCCTAGCAAAGTGATCTCATCAGTCTTGTCTGCTTTTCAAAAAACAACGAATGTCAGGTGGAAAAACCACCTAGAAGCAAGGTGCACTCTAGTAGGGCCAAAGGCTTTCGAATGTGTATCCAAATAAATATCCAGAGATGTACTGATAACAACAAACAGTTTTTATATGATCATTGTATATACAATTCCATTAAGTCAGATTGTTGCACTGGAGAGGGCTAAACACTCCAAGAACATGCCCAATGTGTTTCGGTGCATTCATATCTTCAGGGACATAATATAGCAACTATCCCCCTTTTGGGGACTACCAGGGCCGGTAACTGCCCACCAGCCTGAGCTTAGGCAGGCATGAGCAAAGCAGTTATTCACACCAGAGGTTTCTGCCAGGGCGCACATAGTTATTATTTAGTTTTATTTAACTTGAGGACTCTGTGTGTATTGCATGAGTATGATCTCACATAAAAAAATAACAAAATGAAGACGGCTGCCATCATATAAATCACAAGGGACTCTGTCCCTTTTCTAGTTCTATGACGGCAGTCGGACGGGAAGCAGCGGCGCGCCGGGAGCGACAGCATGTAAATGGGGTGGGGTTGGGTGAGGGATGGGGGATGAAGTGGGGTGGCAGGGTGAGGGTTAGGGATGGGCAGGACCAGAGGGAGTTGGAGGAGTGGCTGAGGCACCAAAAATAAATTGTGGCAGAAGGAGAAGGGCCTTGAGTGGCTGTAAACGTCGGCGACACACTGGCAGTTCTCGCCTGTATTTCAAGCCTCCTGATTGGCTGGGTGCCCTTCTCCAGATGTAAATTCTTCTTAACAAAATAACAAACAAATAAGGGTATCAGTACTGGTGATAAAAACAAAACGTGTGATTCATTTTTCAATGGCAGTTGTAACACCCTTAGTACGAAATTAACATTGTAGATTGCTTTGTTTTCGGTTTGTAGGTTAAAATGAAGAGATTAGACTCAAGGAAGTTACCAGAAGGATTCGACTTGTATAACGGGCCTTCTGTAATACGTAAGACTTTGTGTTAAGGTATTTATTAAGGTTTGTTGTGGCCGGAAAATGTGATGAGAGAGGCTTGCCATATCTTATATTTTTGTTTTTATATTTAAGAGTCGGGCACCCTGGTTGAGACTGTTTCACTGCCATATACAAAATTAAATTAAAACCAGTATCAAAGAATAATCCACTAATTTTATTCCTGACCCTCCTAAAAACAAGTACACCCTTTCCATTTATCCAAGGTGAATACTACAAATACCCCTGAGGGTGTATTCAAATGCCAGCCATCTCAGGCAGCAATCAGACGTTTTACTCCCCTAAAGAGAGTCGACTGGCTTCAGTGCAGTTTGGTTGTTATATTGCCTTCTTCAGGATTGGAGATGCCCTTACTTGGAGGGCTTTTCTGATGCAGAATGCCATGAGTTACGTGCACTCTTTTTTGTCACTTATCCATGAGTAAAATGTCCCAATATCTTGAGGATCCTATCCGGTATCAAATACCTTGCATTATCCATGTTGCACACTTCTTGCTTGCTGGCAACACAGATAACGCAAGGATTACACGGAACACAGTAACACAGTAGCACAGTAGCACATGAGGCATGGCATCCTGCACCAGAGAAGTCCTCCAAGTAAGTACTAGTTTTAATTTCATTTTAATTAGATAGGTGACGACACTATGGGGTTGTACACACTCACAAGGGGCAGTAGAGACTTTCTATAGGGAGAGATAGTGACTTGATTTGAGCACATTTGCTAATTAAGAAAGATTCTTTCTTGTTTTTTTGACATGATATATAGGGTTTTACAAAGAGCCAAGGTACTCTTCAACCCTTGTTGTTGCTTTTGCAGAGAATATTATGGACCCATGTTGTGGTCTGAGAGATGTATTTAGGCAGTGACAAGGGGGCAATCAGAATAGAAATCCCAAGTTGATTCTAGGTCTTTCCTGGGAAAGACAGCTTCTGGTGAGAGAGAGGACATGGTTTTATTCAAGAGTTATAAAGTACCTGAAGCAGACTAACATCCAACTGGTCATCTATTAAAAGTCTTGGCTGGATGTCACTCTATAGCAGCAGCGCTGTGGAAATATTACTTTAAAAATCGTGATCGTTTTCACTTTTTCTGAACCACATGGCTCTTAATCCCAGTTACATTATGGAAATGTTTCTAATGGCAAGAATTGTTGTTTTGTATGTTGTGTTGAATGATAGCCATTGGAATCGCAGGCAGAACTGTCATTGTTCTTGCACCGATCCTCTGCAGTCTATCCACCAGTGGTTTGCAGCTGTTAAGCAAATCACAGTGCCCACTGGATCCAGCAGGAACAGTTTGATAACTGATTAAATCAAATAGATTTTCAATTTTAGTTATTTTGGCCAACATTGTCATCCCAGCAAACCCAGCAGCTACATGATTCCACCATACTCTGCAATGGAGTGCGTACCACATTGCAAAATCCCCTGCATCAGAAGAAGACCCAAAAACATAACTGTTGGCTGCCGAAGGAACAGTGAAGGGTTCCCATCAAATCCACATATCCCCGCACAGGGAAAGCATTAGCAGCTTTGAATCTGAATAACCACTTGAAAACCTGCACACACAATTTAACTGGATTCTAATTTTCATCTCTTGCAAATGGTGTGGGTTGCAAATGCTGCATCTGCAGAGTTGTTTCCAGGAGCCCAGACGTGCCGTCATGTATTCGTAGGTTGTCTGGGTGAATAATGAGATTTGGATTTTCGGAACATCAAATGATCAGTGACTCATGGGCAACCAGACTCCTAGGTACATTCATTTTTTGAACTTTGATTTCTCATTTGCGAAACTGTTAGCCATCATGAATCTAACCATGTGGACAGCAGCAGTGGTCTGCATCCTCATAAGCCCAGCTTTCGGTCTAGGGAACTCTTCAAACTGCGAAGAAATTTGGGAACAAGAAGGAGAGTTCTATGTGCTAGCTATCCTTGAAATATGCTTGATCAACTACCCATACATCAGGTGAGTCATTCTACAAAATGCATTTGTCTCTTGCATGTTTTTCTAATGTCAGTACCCCGATTCTTATTTGTTGGCTAAAACATAAGGACTATGATCAGTGGTGTAAATGGAAGTAAAAATGTAAGAGGTATGGGAGCAATCACCCAATTGGGGCCCAAACTGGATCTTTCATGGGTTACTTTTCAGAAGACTTTGAACATTTTTACTTTTTAAGTTACATTGGGCCTCATTATGAGTTTGGCAGTCATTCAGCAGTAAATCCGTGGAATTACTGACAACATTGTTTACCATTTCCACCCCTTGGTCCCAAGGAATCACCACAGTGTTGGCAAGGCAGTATACACCCCAATGTTTGGAGCCCATAGGACTCTGTGTGGATTTACCACCCAAAGTCTTAGTACGGCAGGGCAGGAAAGAGGCAGTAAAGTGAAGCTAATTCAGTTACTGCCCTTTTACAGCCATTTTCTCCTGTACCGCCATACCCGTAACAAGGCCCATATGGATTTGTCGAAACAGGATTTGTCAAAACGCGACAGATTAGCTTCACAACTCTGAAAGGGTGTTTGCGTCTTATTCACTCTTGGCTATACCTCCCTAACAAAGATATGTTTTGCAATGTTTAAATATTTTTAGCATATCGGTTGCAACAGAGATCTTGGCCCTCATTACAACCCCGGCGCTAAACCATGGCGCTATTAGCACCATGGTTGGTGCCGGTGTTGTAACGAGTCCGCCATGGTGGAATGGGGAAATACCGCCCCATTCCAAGGTTGGCGGGGCGGTATTTCCCCATTTCACCATGGCCCTTCCCTATTCCCATTTTCGCCCCATAGGGCTCAATGGGACTGGGGAAGGCACTAAGTACGGTACAGCAAACTGCGGTACCGTAATTAGCACCGAGGTCCCTTTGCGGCACCCTACTTTGACGGCTGGTAAAACCAGCCGTTAAGGTCGGGTCCCGCAAAGGGACCTCGTAATCAGGTGTTAAGGATTTGACGGCGCCGACACCTTTTACGGCGCCATTAAACCCTTAACACCAGGGTCGTAATGACCCCCCTTGGCTGAACTCCTAGTGCATAAAAACTCAAGCACACCACAGCCAGAAATGCATTGCAGAGTGCATGCTCTTGCCCCACATCTGGTGATTCCATCACTTGCATTTGAGAAGTGGCATCATCAGTCTCAAACTATAACTGGCAATGCTTGCCTATCAGTCATCCGTGGATTTGCCATCATGTGAGTAGAAAATTAAATGTGAGTGGCAGGTGGCTCAGCAGTATAGTGTTCAACTCAGAGACCTGTGTCCTTTAAGACGAGGCAGCAATACTTAAGAGGTGAACAGGGATGCAGAAATTACTGAAATATCAATAATCAAAATAACTCAGGAAATTGGCAAAGTTTGGTTCTGTTTTAATATCAATTATCTAAAACAGGGAGTTACAACGGACATCATCCGACATCGCAAAGGACGATCTCAACACAATTTAGAAAAACTCGTCATCACTGATGCATGTTACCAGGCAAACTAAAAAAACCTACGAATAAGGCGGTTGGCTTTTAGGGAACATCTAAGTATAGGTTCTATATAGCCGAGAGTTGTGATTGGGTATCTAAATCAGGTGGGCAACTAAGCCCATCCCAAGTGAAGGGTCATCTTCATCGTCGCTACATATACGATGATCAGTTGGTTACACAAACTGTTGGGCTCCTAACTACGTGCCCTCTATAATTGGTTTGGCACACTTATACCCTTTTGGAATATTCCACATGCTAGCAGAATGCAGGCTACCATCGCAGGTGCATGGAGGGTTGGTATGGTCTTGCCTCCCCACCAATTAGCACAACATCTATTATCACTACTACAGTCTGCCAGACAATTAAGGCTTTGAACTCGACCTTGTAGAAACTGCCTGTGCCTGAGAAATAAAGGGAGTGTGGCATTGTTCTGTTTTCGTTTTTTCGGTGTAGCTTGACCTAAGCTATTTCTTCTCGACCATGTGACTTGGAGACTACTCTTTTGAGCCTTTTGCTGCATTTAATTCTATTAAATGATGAACTCTTGACGCCTTCAGTGTTTTTTCATTCTGCATTAAACAGAAGTTTGTTCTTTTCTCACGTTCGTTGTAGCCTTTTTGACACCCAATTTCACTTTGGCCTCGTCTTTTTGGTGCTGGGCCAGCCAAGCCTTTCTTGAAATTCTCCTTCGCCAACTGCGCCACACTGAAATCTTCTACAATTATGAGTTTCCAAGCCTTGCTAAAGTGCATCATGGAATATCCAGGGTCTGTACATTCCGATATGTATACATTGGTGCATCGGTACATCTAATTCACTACATAGCCAGCCTTTATGGTTACTTTTCCCTACTTGCGTTGCTGCATCTGTACAGGTGTAAAATGACTTTGCATTTTATTAAATGCTGCTTTGCATGAGCATCTTCACTTCAATCCCGAAATGTTGCTTATTCGATACTTCATCTTCAGTTTCTATAGAATATCTGTATCTTCTTATCATGTGTCTCTCTTCTAGGTGCGTCAGTTCTTACTTCGCATGACATAACCAGTCTCCTTTTCCATTTAGATGCATACTTCTTCCGGAACCCCAGCCAGAAAAGGACTATTTCTTTGTGCATGTATGTATGGTTTTCTTAATGGATACCTTGTCTCGAGGATTCTTTGTGGTAAAGGCATCCTCACTGGTATTGCTCGTGTAGCCATCTCTGGTTCCCAGCATATAGGTAACATGCTTTTGATGGGGATATTTGGGTCCACCTCTACATTCCCCCCTCTGGGTGACTCATCATCCAGACATCCTCTTCTGAAGAAATGCTTCTTTGGGACCCATATCCTCACGACTCCTTTCAGGCATCCAGGTGATTTCACATGCTCATCAACACTGCAGGTGATAATACTGCATTGTCCACTTGGACTGCAGTAAATCCATCTTCCCACATACTTCTTGTGGTGTCTTTGTTCCCTGAGGTGCATGAATGCTGGCTTTCACGTAGTCTCTGATTTCTTCATCTGTCGGCTCTTTGGGTTCACATCCTGATTCGACATCAATCATGATTTTCATTACTACTGCTTTCTTTGCAGTCTTCTTGCATTGTGCAATTATTTTTCTGATCACACAAAATCCAACCATGACCATCACTATCAGGGCTCCAAAAAACATGAAAATGTCTGCCATTCATTGTGTAATCCTTGAGAAGATCGATTCAAACCAACTGTCATCTGCAATATCCTCCACTTCGTCTAACATCTTAACGTGCAGGTTTGTCAGCATCGTTATGGCCTCTGTCAAGGTGCCATTCTCGTCGTCGTGAGAAGGTATGAATGTGCAACATGATTCCCAGATTTTGGCACAAACACCTCCACCCATAGCTGTGATCATGTCAAGGACATATCTGTTCTGCAGAGTCATCAGTCAAATGGTTCTCAGCTCTTCCTTGATAGCATTGAATCCCTTTATGGTAGTGTTAATAGTCTGCAGGAGCTCCCATCTGGTTATCTGTAACCATTTGGTGTTTGCGTCCGTTTCAATCCTGGGCATGAAGATTATTGTGAATATTGATGAAGTCTTACTAAATAATCTGTGTTCATATGGAATGGAATCAAAAGCTTCTATTAACTTTGTTGAGAAATAGTTTTCCCATTTCAATCGATTCAAGAGCTCAGCAGATTTCTTCTTTCTCAGGTCAGCATCTGCCTTTGGGAACTCACCAATGTCCAGGTCACTTTTTGGAATCACCAATGCCGGAACATGAACAATCACCACAGGCCCAGTAGTGATGCATTGTCAATGCTGTCCCAATGTTCATTCCTGGCACATCAAAGATTCAACCACACTTTTGATTCTCTCCAACTTTTCTTGTGCCATTATTTCTGAAACACAGCTTTGCACTACCTAGAGGCACTATCTGCAAAGGACCTCCTTTGTCTTCGACCCAAGTCAGTAGTTTTGTAAGTTTTGGCCATAAAGGTTTGCATCCATTTTCCACTATGTCGATAGTTGGTTTGAGGCGACCAATTATTACCCAGGCCCTGCATATAACCCCACCTTCCTCCCAGCCGTCTGGAGAAAGTACTGATCCCCAGATCTGCATCTGGCCTCTTTCCTTCCATCTTTTAATTTCTTCTGCAGTCTTTCCTGGGCTTTCAAGTCTTCTGTTTACTTCCCATCTGATTCCTGCTCCCTTCACTCAAGGCTGGTCATATTTTATCACATGGTTCCTGGTGAATGTCCTTGCTCTTGTCTTTATGTCTTGAACATAATAGTCTTCATCTGGAGCTGACCATTCTGTTGCCCATACCAAAGATGTTGTTCGGCCCATGAACTGACCTCTTGCCCAGCAGAGTGCTATGTGAGATAGGCAATGTGCTGTTTGGACACCTATTTCAATAGCTATGAAAACAGACTTCCCCATAGTATAAGGCAGGAGTGCACATACATAGCATTCCTCTTGAGAAGTTTGTTTGCCCACCTCTTTCATATGCTGATACCACATATTATTTACCAAATGTGCCGTACTGTCTAGATAATTATTTAATTCATAATCATCCTCTATTGGGTGTCTCTTGGGTCTCTTTCCTGCATAATAACTAGGCAACCAAAGATCATGAAACATTTCTAGAGCAGATCTCCGTCCAGAGGAAGCTCAGACCTATTTGTCATAGAACTAGGTGCTTTCTCATGCACCACTGGTGTAGGAACAATCACATAGGGCCTTGGCTGCCTTACAATATCTGGCTCTGCTTTGGTCACTGGGGTGGGGGGAATTAAAAGAACACTCCCTTTTCTTGGGCCAACAACATACACAGCATGAATCAGCAAGATTATGAAAACCACAATAAACATTGAGCAAGCATATATTATGCACCAGTAGAGCTATGTGGTTTAGTGACCACATGGTTTGCCTCCAATTACTTTTTAAGGAAAGAAAGATTATTTTTATTCAGGCAATCTCATGAAATACTGTGGCAACTGTTGAATCTGCTCCACAAGTTCCACAAGCAACTGGCTGATTGCTGGACGATTGATAGGATTCCGAATTAACACAAAAGTGTTATCCTTGCGCCAGACAAGATGAGGGTGAGCTTCAAGCCAATAATAAAAGATCAAGGCCAGTAAATTTTGAATGTCATCTCTCGACAGGACCATTTGCTCATTCAAAGAGATGTTCAGGTAATTGGGCCTCATTACGACCCTGGGGGAAGACCATTGTGCTATTAGCACCATGGTCCATGCCGGTAAATTACCGACTCCGCCATGGAGAAAGGGGGAATTACCACCCCATGCCAAGGTTGGTGGGGTGGTAATTCCCCCTTCCTCCATGGCCCGTCCCCATTCCCATTTTTGCCCCATAGGGCTCAATGGCAAAGGGGAAGGCGCTAAGTACGGTGCCGCAAATTGCGGCACCGTAATTAGCATCAAGGTCCCTTTGCGGGTCCCTACTTTAACGGCTGGTCTACACCAGCCGTTAAGGTCGGATCCCGCAAAGGGACCTCGTAATTAGGCGCTAATAGGTTAACGGCGCCGCAGCCTTTTACGGCACCGTTAACCCATTAGCGCCTGGGTCGTAATGAGGCCCATTGTCTAATCTGGTCTAAAATTGATGCCAGAAGACATGTAATCGGTGGGCCATTCTTAGGATCTTGGACGAAAGTGAGAACATGAACACGACGGTCAACAAGAGCAGTGTAAGCTCTGAGTATAAAGATGAAGACAGCAAGAAGTAGTCTGTGTGCGTCGGCATCAGTGAGCACCATGTAGCGCACCAAAGAGAAACTCGGTTTGGAAAGAGTCCGGGAACTGCTCTCTCTTCCAATCGTCAAACACAAAATCCAAATCTGGCATTCTTTGCTTTTCTTTTTGAACTCCAAAGTCCAATGTCAACACACTCCTGTGGCTTAAGAACAGCAATGTTTTCACTCCTTGCTGTAGCAGTTACAAAAAATGTTTTAGGGGAGCCATAGTTCAATGTCACCAAGTTCCTGTGGGTCAAGAACAATTGCTGCTTGCACTCCTACCAAGTGGCTGTAAGAGTGCTCATAAAGGAGCAACAGTCCAAAGTACCCTTTGTCTATCTACTGGATAGTCTCTGCGTCCTTCTTCCTTGTCATCAATCTAGTCTGCCCATGCTGAACTTCTTCTTGACTTGCTTCCGAATGGGTAGGGGGTTTGTCGGTCTCTCCAGCGTAGGCTTTCACATCACCTTGGTAAATCCACACTGGTCTTCCCAGGACTTTGGCTGCTGATGGAGTGACGTCCTCCACGATGAAAGGGCTGTTAAACTGAGGCTCGTGCCACCTCCTTGTGAAATTCCTTATTAGGATCTGATCACCTGCAAAGAGTCTTGGTGTATATCATTTTTGAATGTCAGTTGCTGTATGGTCTTCATCTGTGTTCTGAGACCAACACCCCGTCTGCTTGATCCGATCTGAAATGACAGAGATACTAACCGTCATACATGTTAAGTAATCACGTAACTCAGCACCTGACAATTCTGCAGTTGTTTGAGCATACTCCTAGTCTTCGATGGAGGAGTTAGAGGCATTCTCATTTGCCTCCCTGTGACTAGTTCGTGGGGTGTGAGGTGGTTGTCTGAGCCAGGCTGATTTCTTAATGCATATAATGCAAGGGGTAGGCAATGCAGCCACCCCTTCTTCATGTTTAATTTCAATTTGGCTATTCTCTCTTTGAGCAGACCATTGAGCCTCTCACATATTCCATTCGCTTGTGGGTCATAAGCAGAAGAAAATGTGTGTTTTATGCTGAGCAATAAACTAATTTGCTCAAACACCTCATTCACAAAATGGGGACCATTATCTGATCTCAGCACCTCACATAATCACCACCTAGGAAATACTTCTCGAACTAAGAACTTTGCAGCGCAAGTGGCATCTGGGTGTGTGCACGGCCCAGCCTCGATCCACCTTGAGAAGGGGCACACTACCACTATCATATACCTGTATCCATTACAAATCTGCAGCATGTCAATATGTAAATGCTGAAATGGACCCTTCGGTCGAGGTATAACTCCTCTCACTGTTTGCAGCGTGTGCCCAACAGTAAACGTTTGACATACAATGCAATTTACTACATAAAAAGCAACGTGTTCTAAAAGGTTCATTACAAACCAATCCTCTGCAATGGTTGCTGTGAGGCTTTCCCTAGTGACATGCGCAGGTTAGTCTAGCTGCTCGCCACCCTTAAGGCGACAGGCATCACCGGTTTACCAGTGCTGTCTTGTTGCCACAGTGGGTGGTGGGGGATAAAGAACCCCCCCTCCGTATCCACACGTCTTTCTCCTCTTGTGGAGCTTCACCTTGAATTTCCATTAGTCTTTGGCAAATGATTAAAACCTTCTTTCATTATTACAGCCATGATTTCTCTCTTGCTCACATAAGGGGTATCAAAACTCGAAATGTCTGAAGAAGTTGTAAGTCTTTTGGCTTTTTCATCCACGACTTGGTTTCCGCGTGAGATAAAGTCAGTTCTTTTAGTATGTTTCTGCGCATTTAACTATTGGTATGGCTGCTGGGAGCTGTAGTGCTTTTATTAGTCTATCCAATAGCACAGCGTGTTGCACTGGAGAGCCATCCACTAGGCGGTAGCCCATCCTTTTCCAACGTGCTAATCCTGCGTGCACGGTTGACATCACATAGGCAGAGTCACTGCACACCGTCACTTCCTCTCCTTCATATTTCTCGAGCGCAATAATAAGCGCTACGAATTCTGCAGCCTGTCCTGAAAAGTGAGATGGTAGCACTATGCTTGCCACAATGTCAAACTCGCCATTCTCTCTATACCTCACTACAGCTGAGCCAGTCAGTCTTTCCCCATTATTTTAATTAATTTTTGAAGAACCTTCAATAAAGATGGTCTCTCCTTCAGATAACATGTTTTCTTTCACACGCGGTACATCTTCATGTGAGTCCTCATAACTCGAGCAGTCATGCACATGTTCACCCTCTCCCACAGGTTCAGCTACAAACGTGGCAGGGTTCACTATTCTGCATGTGACTATCTTAATGGCAGGATTCGATATGACCACCTCATAAGCAGAGGCTCTTTGAGATGACAGCGTACCCTTAGGTTTCTCCAAAACAGCAAACAAAGCGAGCTCAACAAATAAGGTCATGGAACACCCTGTCACTATGCTTGTAGATTTATCAATCACGAATGTGGCTGCAGCCAAAGATTGTTTGCCAGGGAAGTGACCCCTCATTACTGGATCCAGAATCCCACTGTAGTAGGCTAAGGGCTTGTACCCCAATGTTGTTCTCTGTGTGAGCACTGCTGTCATAACGGTTCTATTTCTGTGCGAAAATAAAAAGAACGCCTCAGTATAATTGGGGATTCCTAAAACTGTAGCCGTGCAAATTGCTTTTTTAACTCATCAAACCCCTCCTCCATCTCCTCAGTTCATTCAATCTTTTTCGTATTCCCCTGTGCCTTATTTAGGGCTTGCAACAAGGGTCTTGTATATGAACTATAATCAAATACCCATGCTCTCACATAATTACATAGTCCCAAAAATTGTTGCATTTGCTTAATCATGTGTGGTTTTGATGTTTTCATAATCACCTCACCTCTTTCAGGTGTAACCTTCTTTCCTTCATGAGAAATTAACTGTCCTATGTAGAACACCTCTTCCTGACAATACTGCTTGATCGGATTTGCCCTCACTTACACCCTTTCTTTCATTCAGTTTACATCCCGATTCCACATTCACACGATATTCCCTTCATATTTTTCGCGAGGGGTTGAATATGGCAGTGGACGCACTGCAGAGCATGCGCAGTGGCAACCATGCCAAAATTTGCATGACCTCAATCGCAGCTCTTATTACACACATGACGAGTCTGTTGGACACCGATCGTACCCGTTATCAGTATTTTCCTGATTACACGTAATATCAGATTGATAGACATTTTTGTTGATAACATGCACACCAATTGGCTCATGTTGCTTTGGCGTCCATCCTGCCCTCCCGTTGCCATGGGAGGGTGGGACGCAAGGCGTACGTGCTCCGGCTGCTGCTGGAGTACGATGCCTCGCCGCATCACCCTAGAAACATTTAAAAAGAAAAACCGTGCGGAACTGCGATTTCGCTATCCACAGAGGACAACACGACTTCGGAGGTAAGCAGCCATAGCGCACACATTAGTTTCAGAGCACGGCACTTAGATACTAGATGACCAGGCATTTATGTACTTGTTTCAGGCACACACTCCAACCTGAAGGACGGAGGTTAGCTAGCATTGAATAGATACGAGTTACTTAAGGCATTGGATGAGGAACACATTTAAGACAGCGGTATGCTTTATCTCCTATGGCATATCAGATATATTCACATTTTTGATTTAAATATGAAATCAGCATTTTGGTATAGCCACTGATTATAATTTGTCTTCTATGATTTTTTGATGATATACATGAAAAGCACGAACACGCTGTGTTATGTAAATGTTTTGCATTACAATGATTTCTTTAATTGTACAATATTTTTTGGGTTAATAATTTTGACAGATTGCATAGCCCTGAAGATGGTGTAGATACACCGAAATGCATTGGCTTACATGCTTTAGACTGACCATGTATTTGATTTCTGTCTCAATACTTGCCTCTTGAAGTAACAATGTGACAGGAATGCACATTAAACATCTCCTGCACTTTTGAAAAATCTCATTTGAGTTTGGTTTTCAAAAAGTTGATTTAATTAAAGGAATCAACATTAGTAGATTAATTTAAAATTATAGTGCAAGATAACCTTACCTACAAATCGAAAACAAATCTTTTCTGCACATTGTGGAGCCAACTGAGAGCGTCAGACTTGTTGAGGCGTTTCCACCTCATCATTTTCTGGCTTTCGAATTTTTTGGTCCTTGAGTCATGGGACCATCATTTTTCTGACAGCTCCAGGCTAAAATTAAAATTGAAAACTACGAATAGCCATTATAGCTAAGTGGACTAACATAATGTGAACCCAAAAGTGGTACCCACCCCTTCTCCATCCTGTTTCGCTTCCATACCCACCAGCTTCTTAAGCTGTCTCTGTACCTGTTCTGGCAATCTCTGACATAATATATGATAGAATACTGGTATAGATTTTCCCCTTGGCTCTCGAGTTTCAAGGGACCACTGTTCTTGAAAATTTGGAATGTAAAGAAGTGGATCCTCGCCATCCTGCATTTTGCATGCCATTATAGCTCCCATATCTGACGTGCCCGGATACTGTACTCTAAGTGCTTTCCAGACCGCCCAAATGTCATCAGCCCTCTCCCCAAGGATAGCTGCTAGGAGACCCTTAATATCCCCTATGGCCAGGGTATTCCCTCCAGTCATCTTTTCTAACTCATATATCTATTTTCCTGCACCCAACATTAAACTGGGCAACTTACATCTTAAGTTGTCCTTGTCCATTTGGGGCCACGGTATATACTGCGGTCTGGTCCCTCCTTTCTCTAACAAAGGGTATTGTGAAATCCCAAAAGCGCAATCGGCTTCCATTGTTTGCCTATCCATATTAGGGTCAATGGTTCCTGATCGCCTTCTTCCTGGTAATGATCTTAATCTGTTCACATGTGGTGGCGATTCCCCTCTCTCACTATGAGATTGCCCTTTAGATCGTTTTGTGCATGCCACGGATTCTGGCGTTCTTTCTTTAGGTAGGTCCAGATCTGACCACCTAACTTCCTTGTCTGTCTGAAAACATCCCTCGGAGCTCCATGCACCAGCTCCCTCCTCCCCACGGAAGGTTTCCCTTTCTTCGTCTGATATATCTTGTCCCCAACTTATATGGCTGTCCTCTTTCTTGTTTCTATTTAGAGTCAACCTGTTCAAAGACAAAGCTTGGTTCTCCATGCTAAACAGACTTCCCTCCTTTCCTCGTGACTGGGAAATCTCAAATTGATCATCTTTCCCTTTGTTTTTTAATTAACTTTTTGTTTTCAGCTCGTGATATGCTTTTGCGATTCTATCTCCTATATTTCCTACTTCAAAATCCTCCTTAGGTTTGTCTTAGAGAGCCCCTGTATCGGCTCTTGTGGTGGGGCGAACTCCTCTATGTCCTCCCATGCTACCACTGGTCTTGGTTCCAGTAACTCTTTTTCAATGCAATCAATGTTGCACTCTCTCTGTCTTCTTTCTTTCCATTTTCTCATCAAATGCCCTTTGATTCTTGGCTTCTTCTCTAACCCTCTCTTCCTCTTGTCTCTTCACTTCTCTCCTCTATTTTGCCCTATGCACCTCTTCGCCTTTGCATTCTTTTCTCTCTTAATTTCTGTTCTTCTTCTTCTTCTCTCTTCTTTTGTAGTCTATCTTGTTCTTCGATCACTCTCTGCCTATTATCATATTTCCTTTGCTCTTCTGTCCTTTCATCCTTTCTTAACTGCTCTTCTTGATACATGTGTTCTCATCTTTGTCTACTGTTTTGTTTAGCCTCATCTTCTTTCAATCGTTTCTCTCGTTCCCTATCTTTTCTATCTTGCTATTCCTCTTCTTCCCTTTGCTGTGTTTCCTCAATGCTCTTTCCATCAAGTTTGAGCAATATCTGTCTGCCCATCCACTCGTTCTGTATGTTCGCCATCTCGTCAGATTTATCTTTCTCTCCTTTCCATCTTTTGATTTCTCTTTCTATGTCTAAGGTCAAATTTGATCGTTCACTTCTCTAAGTCTGTGGGACTTTAGAGATCACGTCTTTCTCTAGACCTTTCTCTGACCTCTTGTGACTGCTATAAGAAGGCGGTTCATACGTCGGATTGCTGTATCCTGCCTCTGCTTTAAGCTCCCTTAATGGATACACTCCTTCATCCTATGCACTATCGCCGTTTACTTCAGGCGCGGTGGGAGGAGCAGAAGGCTCAACACCCCCCTCTTTACACTGGTTAAGGATCGAGTCCTCGGGAGGCGGATCCACCCTTTCCTCCTGGTACATCTTCCAAAGCTCTAAGCTAGCTAACCTGTTTTCCAATTTCTTTCTTGTATATGCAGTGTGCAGATATGTGGTCATGTGTTGCAAGACTGCCTTTGACAACGATCCCCCTTGTGGCTATGGCATGAACATTTTATCTGCTGTGCCCTTAACCATTCTGCACTGTACTGCTTAAGCTTGGGGGCGTTTTGGCAACAGTTTGCATAAATGTATAAGCAGAGTAACATCCTCCACCATGACAAGTCTCAATCGACAGTCAATACTTACCGTTCTTTACACAAAATATGTTTTTCAGAACAATAATACAATATGAGCGTGCACCAATCTTCGCAGCCCCAAATCTCTATATCTCACCATACTTTAATCTACCTACTCAATCAATAGACTTAATGACTAAATAAATAAATAATGTTTTACTCTTGTGTCTTAAAACACAATCTGCTTATTGGTTGCTCTTCAACATTTAACTTTTTCCTTTACACATACAAATACATAACATACAATACACACAGGCAAACTGGCCAGCCTACATATATCTCTCCCAACGCTCCTCGTGGCCACTCTCTGCCCCTAACGTGACTCCTGATGGATCGCTTCTCGTCCATATATTTTCACAAAACACTTTCTATAATTATCTTAACACCCAACCAACCCTCGGTTACTTTTTCCCCATTATCCTTTTCCCCATGCACTGCGCGTTTGCCACTTTTCTCAATCTACTCACTATTCGTTTTTTCAGCCCCTGACTCTCAGGATTGTCTCCTCCTTAACCGTCTGCTGTAGCCTTTGGCCCGCTCAGCTGCCTGTAGAAACTGGGAGGAGATTCTGTGAAAGAGGGACCTGTCCCACCTATATTCAGTGACTTGCAAGTTTCTTACTGGTGGCCGCTATCCACAGGGAGCTTCGCAGTCCTCCAGCTAAAGGGCGAAGTACGCTCGATAATCCGAGACCCTAAAGCTTGCTAGGTCCAATGGGTCTTTTAAACCAACCTCAGAGTCCTGAGTCCTTTAAGACGAGGCAGCAATACTTAAGAGGTGGACGGGGATGCAGAAATTACTCAAACATCAATAATCAAAACGACTCAGGAAATTGGCAAAGTTTGGTTCTGTTTTAATATCAATTATCTAAAACAGGGAGTTACAATGGACATCATCCGACGTCGCAAAGCACGATCTCAACACAATTTAGAAAAAACACAACTTTTAAAATCAAAACTCGTCATCACTGACGTCATGTTATGTGGCAAACTACAAAAACCTACGAATAATGGTGGTTGGCTTTCAGGGAACATCTAAGTATACGTTCTATAGGTGTCCAGACATTTGGTCGACCTAAAACTGGTCGAATGACATTTGGTCGAAGCAATTTGGTCGAAAACCAAATGGTCGAATTTTTTTTTTTTTATTATATATTTATTTTTCGGGTTTTCGTTTTTTACAAAAATGGGTTTTTAGAAAAAAAGGGGGTTGGGGGGACCCCCCCCAAAAAAAAAAAAAAGGTGAAAATAAAAAAATAAAAAATTCGACCATTTGGTTTTCGACCAAATTGGTTCGACCATTTGTCTGGTCGACCAATTTTTTTCGACCAAATGTCTGGTTACCCGTTCTATTTAGCCGAGAGTTGTGATTGGGTATCTAAATCAGGTGGGCAACTAGGTTACACAAACTATAGGGCTCCTAACTACGTGGCCCTCTATAATTGGTTTGGCACACTTATACCCTTCTGGAATAGTCCACATACTAGCAGCACGCAGGCTACCATCCCAGGTGCATGGAGGGTTTGGCGTGGTCTTGCCTCCCCACCAATTAGCCCAACATCTATTATCACTCCTACAGTCTGCCAGACAATTAAGGCTTTGAACTCGACCTTGTAGAAGCTGTCTGTGCCTGAGTAATAAAGGGAGTGTGGCATTGCTCTGCCTCCTGGTTTCGGTGTAGCTTTACCCAAGCTATTTCGATCTCGACCATGTGACTTGGAGACCACTCATTTGAGCCTTTTGCTACATTTCATTCTATTAAATGATGAACTCTTGACGCCTTCAGTGTTTTTTCATTCTGCTTCAAACAGAGGTTTGTTCTTTTCTCACGTTCGCTGTAGCCTTTTTGACAGGCGCCCATTTTTACTGTGGCCTTTTCTTCTTGCTGCTCGGCCAGCAAAGCCTTTCTCGAAATTCTCCTTCACCATCAGTTTTAAATCCAACTGCGCCACACTGAAATCTTCTCCAATTATGAGTTTCTAAGCCTTGCTAAAGTGCATCTTGGAATAGCCAGGTTCTGTACATTTCTATATGTATACATTGGCACATCACTACATCTAATTCACTACATAGCCAGCCTTTATGGTTACTTTTCCCTACTTGCATTGCTGCATCTGTACAGGTGTAAAATGACTTTGCATTTTATTCAATGCTTTTTTGCACGAGCATCTTCACTTCGATCCCGAAATGCTGCTTGCTTCGATACTTCATCTTCAGTTTCTATAGAATATCTGTGTATTGTGGCAAATTGTTTCGTCTGAGGAAATTGACTGAGCCTGTATGCCACCAAAGGTAGTTTAATCATGTCATGCATTGCCTGAGAAAGGGTTTGTGAAAGTGGGAATCTGGAATGTGGCTGGGTTGGGTGGCAGACTAGGAGGTACAGATTGGTTAAGCTTTGTTAAGGATTGGGATGTAGTTCTGTTCCAAGAAACATGGGCCACAGAGTGGTGTGCTGGAGGAGCATCTTTCTGCCCTCATCCCAGTTAAAAAACAACAGTAGGAAGACATTCGTTGGGGGCTCCATGTGCATATCTGCCAGGAAATAGGGTACACAACAAAAGAAATCAAGGTGGACTACACTTTGAGGCAGGTGACTCCTTGCCTTTGGGAGAATTGGTTGCCTTTGTTGCTGGTGAAGAAACACAATAATCTTTTTAAGAAATCAGTCAGTGAAGGGAATCCATCCGTTATTGACTATGCTCTGTAGGGTATCAATCACTGGTCTCTAATTTTAGAGATGGCTGTAGTTATGAGGGTAGCAAGTGACCACAACGATTTAACCATTACATCAAAACCACTTGTTAAAATTATCTGGCAAAAGTATAACATTTGTAAGGCAGAAGAGGTGGTCCTCGTCCATACCAGCTTTAACCTGGGAACATCAAGAGGTAGGGCCAATTGCTAGTTCACTGGTAGAGATAGCAAGACAAGGACTTCACAGTCCTCTGCCAGAGGACTTTGGGACTACTAGTGGTGTTTAGGCCTTTGACCTAAGATCCGTCCAGCTCCAAAGGGAGGCTTACCTAAGCTCATAGAACTGAGTGGTTTCACAAACAGCGCAAAGATGGGAAAACAGCACTTCTATTAGCCACGAAGAATGGAGACATCGAGCAAGGAGAAGTATGGAGGGCAAGGTTAACTTTACAAAGATATCGACATCAAAAGCTATATGAGTTGTGCAGGCCAGGCTGGGGTAACCTGGCAATATCTGCACAGTCAAAAGATAGTCAGGCATTTTGTTTGCTGATTACGTCTGGGCTATGTAGCACAGGTTCAGTGTACAATAAACCCACAATGAGTGTTACAATTTCCCAGAAGAAGTGGGTCGCCCATTTCAGGGCACTGTATAATGGAGGATCAAAAACAGAGGAGGTATTATGGCAGAGGAATTATTTAGCTCAGCACTTGAGTGATCTAGAAAGTACTGTCAGTGTCATTTTTCCATACAGTTTATTTAAGCACAGAAGAGCAACCAAGCACCTGGCCCAGACTGGTATCTGGACTGCCTCTGGGGTGAACCGACAAGGCTGAGTTAACGGGGTACTTTAAAGGGTTTAGTAATTGCATGGATTGCAGGGGTACAAAACAAATCATATTAAATGATACAGGAAGTACCAAGGGAAATGGCTTCTTTGGTTGAGACTTCAGGCAAATCTCCTTAGCTTAATTCTTAACAGTTTTTAGGTGGGGGCTTGCTTGGTGTGGTCATGAGGCCACTACACTCTTAATCTCTATGGTGTATAAAAATGGGGGGATCTATCCAGTTTCAGGGTAGTCCCTTGGCATCAGGTGCAGGCTGGCGGAGTCAATAATTTATGGTAGTCACTTTCTCAGGCCTGCTGATCTGGATGGAGCGAGGTTACTGTAGTAGCAGAGTATGTGTGGTTGAGTGACAGGCCAACCCGTAGGGTCCCCTCTATCTAATGTGTGTTGTAGAGCCTCAGCTTGTCCTGCCTTCCTCTTCACCAGGCCACAAGCTCATGTGCCCTCCCACCATTGGTACCTCCCCTTCAGATCGGGACTCATCACCAACCCAGACCTCTTGTTCTTTTCCTTTTGGGTTTCCTCATGCGGATGCTGTCCACCTCTTCCTAAAGTAATTTACCTCCCCTGTGATTCTTTCATGAAAATTCCCAAGTCCTACAAACAATCTCTGTTCCTCCAACTGCTTCCACTTCCCTGATGTCATATATCTTCTTTATGCTGTTCCCAAATATCCTGCATTAATCTTCACACATCCTCCAAACTCCTCCATCAATTTGCCAACACCGTTCGACAACCTCCTGGCCTTCTCCTTGGCTCTGTCAACCCACTCTGTCAATACTGGCAGCACCTCCTTACATTCTCCAACCCAAACCTTACATTCTCAAACCTCCTCCATCAGCTCTCCCACCTCCTTCTTAAGTTCTGTGACCTCCTCTGATAACTGTCCCATCTCCTCCTCAACTCTGTAACACTTCACGATCAATTCTCCCCAATCCTCTTCCTTCTCTCCAGATGGTAATCCCTCCTCCAATCCTTCTCCTACCTCCAACAACTCTCCTGCTTTTAAGCCTTTTTCCACTACTTTTCTTTCCTCAACCTTCTCCACCCCTTAACGTTAACCATTTTCCTTTAATACTGTCACAATAACCGTCTTCCTTCTACCCCACACCACCTCTCTCTCAACTTCCTTCTCCCCCACTTACCAGTTTGCCACCACTCTCTGCTCTTTCAGCCTCCATCTCCTCCTTGCTCCACACTGCTCCTTTTGCTCCTTTTCTAACACTCTCCAAACACTATATGCACTTCTCTTAAGCAACCTACAAACTGACTGAATCTGCTTATATTGGAGGCCAGTTCCTCCCCTGAACTGGTCACCAAAGCAATAGACTGTGTCTGTGACTGCAGGGGAGAACTGTGACTGACTGCAGGAACCACCTTCCTGCAACTCCTCAGGGGGGGACCTAAATAAAGCAGAGGCTATAAGAGGTGGGGCCGTCATCTTGATTTTCACTAGTCTGCCTTTCCTAACTCTGTCTGCCTCCTGCCGGCAACTCATACTCCCTGCCTACTACGGAAAGGCGCACTCTTTTTTCCCCTGAAATTGCATGTGGCCTTCTTGTGTGTTCCTCAGGTCAGTTCTAACATTATAAATTCCTTTGGAGAGAGATGGAGATTGAACTAACAGTTCCCTCCCTTTAGTCTTAAGAAGGGGAGCAGGTGTATGTTCTCTCCTCTTGTTGACAAGGAGTGTGGGTTTCCCTGTGACATCTTCCCTACGGTTTGATAAGCACAGCTGTGGGATAGCCCACTCTGTCCCCCAGTTCCTCTGTCCCTAGAACAATGAAGGTCGTTTCCCAGTCAATTCAAGGCGTTCCTACAAGAAACCAGGTGGATTCTGAGAGATATAATGTTGTTTTCCAATATGTCCTTTAATGGCCTGAATAAGTGATGGTAGGGTAATTTTACGTGGAGTGGTTGCTATCATGTGAACCATTTTACTCTCCCCTGCTGTTGAGGAAGGGGTGTGTCAGAGTCGACCCAGAGGGTTTTAGGATCATGCTGGTAAGCACCCCCGAATCCCAGCAGGGGACCTCATCCACTGGTTATCCCAGCCCTGATCTCTTTAAAGGCAATGTGGCTCTATGGGCCTCGTTGTGAACTAAAGTGGCAAAGGCCATGCCAACAGCCTGCATGATGCAAGAATAATGGCCTAAGAGGATGAATCCGAGTGATTTGCCCGCGGCTGAAAGTACTGCGGGCAAATCGTTTGCATGAGAAAGGTGCGAACTATCAAAAGTTTGCACCTTTCTCATGCGAACACACATACATTCTCACACCCACACAACACCCACAACACACCTATTACACACACCACTCCCACACCGTCAGCACACCCCCACCCACACCCCCAACAAAAACCCCACTTACCTTCATCTTCACGCTGGTTCCTGCAGTGCCAGTTCCCTTTCACTTCTGTGATCGGGAACTGGCGCTGCAGGGTCCTTTTCTTTTCTTTTTTTTTTGTAACGGAAAGGCTGCGTGGGTGTCCCCCGCAGCCCTGCTCACTATACAATAAAGTATAGTGAGCGGAGCGATATGGTATGATAAGATATGATAGGTTATTTATAACGCGCTTAATACCCAGAGGTTTCTAAGCGCGGACCCAGGGATCGAACCTGTGTTGCTCCGTGTCTTCTTGTTTCCAAGTCGAGCACGCTGCCGCTGAGCTATCCTCCTGGGACGCTGCGGGGGACACCCCCGCAGCCCCCGTTTTTGTTTCAATGCTACCACCAAAGGTTCAAACTTTTGGTGTTCGAACCTTTGGTGGTAACATTTTTAGAATTTTTGGTTCTTGCGAACCTTTGGATGTGGGAAAATCGTCCTAAACCTAAGAGGATTATAGTTCAGTTTTCCAAAATCTAGCATGTTACAGGCCCATTGGCCTTCTTGATGCCTCAGTCTAGATCAAGTGCAGGTTCCTCCTTCACCATATCGAGGAATGCTGCTCTATCAATAATATTCTGATCCAAATGTAGTGTTGGTTTAGGAGGCATCCTAGCAATATTGAACAGTGTATCTCCACCACATGTTGGAAAGGCATCAGAGGTTGGTGGGTGAGTGAGTGTTGGGCCTGATGTTCATGGACGTATGAAGTGCACTCAACCAAGTCAACAGAGCTATGCTCTGGAGTGCCCTCAAGGAGATGACCATGTAGGAGTCTTAAATGCACATTCTAATACAGCTCGATTCAAATTTGCCAAATTCACTAAGGTTACCGGCACTTGCGCATTCTCAATGTCACTGAGCCTAGTAAGATGGTTGTTTTGTCCTCCCATTGTTCCCCTCCCTTGCCTCGTCGCGCTCTGAAACACTTGTGTATGGGCACAATATAAATAAAATATCATATCATAAGGTTTGATATATGAGGAGGGGATCCCCTAGCTTTATGCCCAGTAGGGGAGTTCTCCAAGTTTGTGCTTTGACCCCTTTTTCTTTTTTGATATATATTAAAGGCCTGGAGGTCCTAGAAATAGCCATGCATGACACTACGGTGGTTGATGGCAAACAGCCACTTTTGACCTCCTGGTCACAGCATACTCCATTTAAACATGGATGACACACTGTTCCTTGCCCAAACACCCATTACACCCCAACGAGTGGTTAATAACTTTGCGAAATGTATTGGATGTCATTTCTCAGGCTTTAAAGTTTTCACATCTTTCTGTTTGGTTTTCAATGTTGTGGAATGCAGCCTGCTTACTAATATAAAATATCATGTATGAGACCCTCAGAAAATATGTGGCATCATATCTCATGGCTTACCTTAGTGAAAGACTGCTTGGTAAATTAGGGTATGCCCAACCTTTTGAGAGCAGTCTTTTGCCTTGGCAAAGCAGATAAATCGGCCCTGAAGAAAGTGATAAAATGGCAATGCAACTGAGTGGCCTCAGATTGCATAACAAGTTAAAACATATGAGCACCTGGGGCGGGGGAGCCAGACAATCAAGTTGGTCAGATTGTGGGCTGAATCCCAGGATCCAAGCCAACGTTCCAAGCAATCTAAAGCTTGCATTCCCGCTCTGCAATCCTCCCCCCATGCTCCCCTCAATCCCCTCTGGTCTCCAGTCCCTTTCCTTCCCACCCCCATTCCACCTACCTGATTCCTTCGGCAGTGGTGCCAATGCCGCCATCGCTCTGCATCCCCACTGGCCGCCATAGAAATGGAAGAGGGACACTGCACGGAGCCCCGCCTCCCATCTCCATGGCAGCCATCTTTGGTAAGCATTTTGTTTGAATGAACGGGATGCCGCAAGTGCATCCCTTTCATTCAAACAAAATGACATCGATGTCAGCACCCCGTGTTTTCTGATTTAAAACCTGGGGTGCTAATAGCAATGAAACCTGATCTCAATCCTGGCCGTTACCACCAAATCGGATTTTATTTATTAAATAAAAGTCCACAGTTTAAACAGGATTGCTACAAATCTTCCCCAGACCAAATAGAAAACTCTGCAATCAGATACTTGATCACGAAGGCCGAGTTCTGCCCAACGTTTGTTTTCCTTAGAAATAAATGACTTGCCCCATATTCTTTTTCATGCTGTTTTCGAGAGACAAAAATTTGTTAACTCAAAGCCAAGAAGTATAGTAGAACAGGTGGTAGGGTTTAAATTGCAGTAAACAGAGTGGGATAAATATTAGTCGCTTCATATTCTATAATGTTCAATACTCATTTAAGATACAATGACTAATTATTTTTTTTTACAATGGTCTAATGATGATGAGATGTTGACATTTGGAGAAAATTATTCTGTTTTGTAAACTCATTGAAAACGTGGATGAGATGATAATAATTTAGGGGATGTTTTTTTTCTATGTTGTTTGATGGTTTAAGCTAATGCTTATCTTCTAAAGGCTCTTCACTCACTCAGCCAACTGTATCCTTGTATGAGGTGTGGACCTGCAAGTTATGTTGAAGTCAGGGGACCTCCTGCTGCCTGCACTGTGATCCAAGCCCTGAGGTAGCATGCAGAAGATCCTCGAAGACCCACTTTCCATCCCCAGCCTCACGTAAAAAAAAACATAGCACTCACCGGGGGCACCTTGGGGTATCGGAGTAGCATAGGGGTCCTGTGAAAATAAGGGGAGACTGCGAAGGGGAGACTGCGAAGGGGAGACTAGTGGCCAGTGTTCGTCTGCAACCCCCACAGCATAACAAGAGAAACTGAAATGTTCGAAAGACTGAGTCCCAAAGAGCATGAGGGTAGATGGAATCCGACCCCACACCCTCACAGTGATCTACGAATGTGCAACTCGCAGGACTCTGGGAATGCCCTAATGGAATTAAGCATAGCGGCTTACTGAGACTCATGACAGTAGAGGAGGGTAATGGTACAGAGATGTGCAGGAACATGCTTCATGAGAAAAGTGAATCCAAAATGGTGTACACAGATCTTGTAACCTTGCCTGGCTCAGCCTAAGGGCTGTCTGATAGCCAATGGCTCACAGCTGAGGATATTGTAGTTCACAGAGATCCAATCACAGTTCATGCTCACACAGCTAAATCCGCTCAGGCAATCACTCGTCACAGGCCCTAGAATGCAATGCAAATAATGGGTGAATGTGTGGGAGTTAGGAGTATGGAGAGTGAGGTGCAGGTTAGAGCATGGTAGTTTAGCCAGGAGATAGAGAGAACATGTCGGAGGAGGTAGAGCAGAGAGGGAGAGGATAGTGAAGAGTAGAGAGAGCAGAGGAGGCGGCAAGAAGCGAGAGATGTTCAGAGTTGAACGAGAGAAGAAATATAGATGTGGTGGAGATGGATAGGAGGAATAGAAGAATGGAGGAGGGATTAAAGTGAGGAAGAGGAGCACAGGAGGAGACAAATCAAGAGTACGAGGAGAGATGACGCAGGAAGGGGAAAGAAGAGATCAGAGACAAGAAAAAGAGTGGAGGAGATGGGAAACAGAGACAGAAGTGGAGGATAAGGGGAGAGATGAAAGTGTGGGTGCAGTGCCAAGGTAAAGAAATGATGGAAAGCTGCTGAGCATTGAGAAGGTGGAATCAAAGAAGAGAGAAAGCACAGGGGTGGAGGAAGGGTGAAAGAAAGAGACAGGCGGAAGAGAAGAGCGTTGAAAGGAAAAGAGGGGAGAAGAACAGAATCCAATCAAGAGCAGCAGACAAGAGGTATGAGGCCAAAAAAAAAAGAAAATATGGGTGTTGGAAAGTGGGAGGGGAGGTGAGTGTCCCCTCGCTCCAATTCTAAGGAGAATCTCATAAGGCAAAAAGGTCTAACCTGGCATATGAAGATGCTATTTACCACAACCAGGATAGAACCCTGATAACTCATGGGGTACTAGGAACCAGACACAGTTTTATGACTGACATATCCAGATGTCCCAAGGCAACAGGGATGGTGGTGCCAGGCAATCTACAAATACTGGTTAACCAATGCGCCATCCTTAAAAGTCAAGAGGCACTGTAAACACTGTAGTAAAACCCACAATGCTTCACATAAGTTGCTAAATTCAACTAAACCATGCTTTATGCACATATCAAAGAACAATTAAATATACCTATCAACACATCAATACCTAATGTCAACATGTTTAATCTCTTTCTAATTATTCATTATGGCCCTTTGTTAGTAGGCACAAATCCATATTGGTACCTCCATATTGGTACCCGGCGAGGGACAATGAGATTGTAACAAGCAATCTCCTTGGCCCTCACTGATCCGTTACCAGCCTGACAAAGCCTTTCAATGCTCGACACATTCTTGAATGGCCGCCATGGAAAGGGAGAATGCACTACGTATTCTATTCCATGGCGACCATCTTTTTTTTTCTTTATCCAGTTGCTAAACGCTGAAGCGTTTGTCAACTGAAAAAATACTATTAGTACCCCAGTCTAATGAGTCAGCGTATTAATAGCAATAAGCCCCGAGATGGGGAGGGGCCTGTAACTATAGGCCCGGGGCATTACCTGAAGTGATAATGCCCCCAGCTTGGTGCTTATTGCTTAAATACTGTATTGTGGCAGTGGTTCCCTCTGTAATCATCCAGTTGAAAGTGTTAGTATACAAAGCCACTAATTGGGATAAGGTATGTGATTGGACATCAAGCGACTTTTTCTACTAATCTGTACGAATTCAATAGAAACCTACTCTTAGGGTTCCCTTTGGCAGTGGTGGAAGACTATTTAATAAACCACAGGACAGGTCAGTGCGGTCCCAGCCATAGCAGTCTTAAAAAGAAGTAAATTCTTTAGAAGATGGGCCAGTTTGTCACTTGCTGATGCAACACAAAATACTGTGTCTGGATTATACGAACAGGGTTAGCTTATAAATTGCTAAAGAACCTCTGAATACACACCAAGGTCATTCCAAAGAGAAAAGATGCATTGAGGGTCATTTTAAGTGGGGCATGTCATGAGGAGGGGAAAACCTTTGCACACTGAATAATTGATTTAGCACTAGTTTTATTCTGAGACCATTAGCTTCCCGTTTTGCAATAGTTGCTCACGAATTCAATACAGGGGCAAGACCTGTAGCTCCTCTCTTGCCATAGGAGCTCTCTAATCTTTTACAGAAATAAGACCAGTAGTTTACTCACTTGCCTTACGGGTTTCTCTGGGTAAGATTACCCCCACCTAGGTATTTGTCAGGCACAGTATTTATGATCGCCAAGCCAAGGGTTTCGCCACAAATGCAAACGTCTTTAGTTCGTGCAGGTGACTGCAAATACCAGATTGAGGGCTGGCGCCTGCCAGCCTCTGGGCCCCGGTTCGTGGTTGGCTCTCAAGTCTTGCATCCCAGTCACCGTAGCCTGTTCTACATTTCTACAATGAGGGGTCACTTGGCTTAGCCACATCCTGTTCTGCACCTTTCTTACAAAATGGCCCACAGGGTGTGGCCGCTTCAGGTTCTGTCTCTCTAGATCTTCTGCTCTTCCTCTCTCTGTAACACAATTTTGTGGAGCACTGTCTGAAAAACCTCCAATGTTAGGAGCTTTCTTCCTTTAGTTATTAGATATGCTTGGGCAGTACTTGCCCTTACAAGTGTTATGGTTGGTGGGTCTGTTTTCCCATTTGAGTGGGTGTTTGTGACAAGTTCATTCCAAATGGCTCCAACTCCTTCCCAGCGTCTATCCCTTATTTTCAATTAATACTGTTTATTGCACATATTTTTATGAATGGATTTGGCTGGTGCCCTTGGCTCAAGTCAGAGCTCTCACAAGACTTGTCCAACATGTTGGGATCAGGCCGTGGCATCATGGCAGCTGGCCAACCCAGCTTTTCAGCTGCCCCGCTGGCAAGTAAGTTATTTTTTCTTTCCTTTAGTGTACTCCCACAGATGCTTGCTCTGCTTGTTTTGGCTTGTTGCGGTTGATTCTCATCAGGCACTGGCTCGTGTTCAACGCCGGGACTTGTGCACCTTAGGTGAGATGTTTACCAAGTTCCGCCCCACATGTTGAACCAATAACAGGCCCAAACTGCATGGTAAATTACTTCCTTGGTTTGCATGTATCAACCACCTTTCCTGGGATGGTTTTCTTGGGTTTCTTCTAAGAGTAGGGTTTACATCTGGACATAACACTGAACCACCTCCTTCCGTACTTATGAGACCTATTTCCCTTTGGGGGCATAAGGGATTTTTCCTGACAGGGGTTGCTGCTTCACCTTTGGCAGGAAGCCTGTGGGAGGACAGGGGGAGCATGGGGGATCTACCATATGCCACCTCTAGGGGTCATCACATAGCTTGAGGCCCCCCAGAGTTCACCAGCCCGTTCAAACTGTGATTCATAGATGACTTCATCGCAGGTCATAGGTCTGCCATAAAAAAACACTTGTGAAGCCCTCTCCATAGGATTTCAATTGTTTACTGTTCAGGGAGGACAAAGGGAAATGCTATCCTGGCATATCTTGGTTACAAACTCTTTTTTGCATCCTGATCAGTAAACAAGCATTAAAGCTCGTCTCCTTGTGCCCACCTCCTTAACTCATATGTTACCCTCAACAACATGTATAGTTCTACGTTGCTTCCTAGCTGGGTTCAGGCTACAAGCAACCTCAAATACAAACATCAATGCAAATGTACATGCATAGATATTGCAGCATAGCATTGATATCTATGGGTTCTGGTTGCCTTTTACACTTGTTAAAAGCCTTCATGAATACATGGGGATCATACCTCTCTGCATGAATCCATTTGGATTCATGACTCTCTGCTGAATCTTAATTAGATGTGGGTGGAGACTCTGGCAGTGTTCCGGCATACAGCACCCCACCACTATGTCTAGGAGGAATTCTGGTATGGAATGCTTTGGATGGTAAAAAAAACATGTTGAGAACTTGTCTTCGCCTGTTTTTTTTCTTCCTCTGTGTTGTTCTGGTTGTCAAAGCGCAAATTTGTCTGGAGCATAATTTAGCTGACAGATTATCATTCTTTAATTATGAATTTCTGTGAGAACTTGTCTTTGCTGTTTTTTTTCTGCTCTGTGTTGTTCTGGTCGTCATAACGTGAATTTGTCTGAGTCGTAATTTAGCTGACAGGATTATATTATGAATGCCAGCTTGTTGTGGCATCTTGATGATCAAGTCTCAGGAGGCGTGCCGAGGCTACAGTGTGATACGCACCATCCCCGTGCTCAGAATGGCGTTGACTGGGCGAGCATCGCACATCCATGCCGGCAGTCTCGTAATACTAAATCTCTACATACCTCCTTTTCTTGAGCAGCTTGGTGCCACTCCTGGACAAAATCTGCAAAGCGTGCTGGTCTTTTCCTCTCTCGTTGGGGGCGGGTTTGTCTGCCCCTCCTAACTTTGCTGCACCTTCTCTGCAATCTCACTCAAATCCTCTTGCCGCTCACATTATGCCTGGTGCATCACTTCTTGCTCCATGGAGCTTTCTGACATCTTACCACAGGCGGGTTCCTGCATGTCACTGATCGATTTGTCACCCACAGTCTCCTTGTCCTTGTGCACTTGTTCACGGCCCTCTTGGTCATGTGGTTCTTTGGCTCTCCTTTTGAATAGCGCCACTTGCTCCAAGTTCCACCTTCTCCCATCTTGAGTGCAGACTTAGTTAGACCCTCTTTGCCACACCCTGAGGGGTTTGCTGAACCTGCATCCTGTCACTGGGTCCTTATGTTGCACTTTAGTCCCTTTCCTGAATGTCAATGTTCTGGGCGGCTCTCTTTGTGTCGTTCTAAAGTTTCATGCATGTCTTGCCTTTCCTCCTCCTCCAGACCAATTTGTCCATTTCTACGGTGTCATCCTCCCTTACTTTTGAAAACAAAGGCAGAACCAAAGAGGAAGCTTCTCTGCGCCCTCTCAACAACTGAAACAGTGAAATATTGGTGGTCACATTCAGAGTCAAGCGGTGGGCTGCAACTGCTTCCTTGACCATACTGTAAGGGTCCATGCTGGCTGCCGCAGCCAGTTGTATTGCTCGCTTGATACGTCTATTTGTTCATTCCACCAGTCCATTGGCCTGTGGATGATATATTGCGGCTTTCACCTAATGTATATGGTTGTAACTCAAGAACTTTACCATCTCTCTAGAGACAAGTTGGACTCTGTTTTCTCTGACAAGTTCTTTGGGCAGTCATTATCTCTGAAAGATTTCTTTGAGTATACTGACGACTGTAGCTGTTGTCATGTCGGGCACAAACTCTTCAATAGGTAGTCAGCTATAACAATTCTGTGTCTGTGCTCCGGCAGCATCAACTCCAAGGGAGCAATGAAGTCCAGGCCCAGCTTGTGCCACACACCTTCCGTTATTTCTGTGGGGTGTAACAGAGCTTGTCTCACTTTCAGCCTCTTATTGCTGTTCAAGCACTCATGACACCTTTCCATCATTGTTCTTATGTCCTGATCCATGCCAGGCCACCAATACGACTCTCTCACATGCCTCCTCATTATGCTACTCCCTAGATGCTCTGCATGGGCCCTGCACATGATGGTCTTTCTCATACCAATTTGTGGCATAACTTGATCGCCTCTCATTAACATGCCCTCGCTCTCAAAGATCTCTTCCGCCACCTTCCAACATGGGGGCAAGCCTTTAGGAATCAGTCTTCCGTCCTGCCACCCTTTACTGACAAATTTCGTGACATGTCTCATTGACGCATCATTTGCCGTCTCTACTTTCCAGTGCCTTTTGCTTATTTCGAGATATTCCTTGCTTCTGAGATCTCCCAATGACGCCACCACACACTCGAACTTGAGGAAGTTGGTTGATGCATCACTGCATTCGGGCACCCTGGACATGCAGTCTGCCTGGGCATTCTTCCATCCCCTCACATGTATATTCCTGCAACTTGGCAGCGATGCGGGCTAAGCAGGACGTGGACGTTTTTGTCCCTCCTGTACTGAGCATGTGGACCAATGGCTTGTGGTCTCCCTATTGGAATTGTGTGCCCCACACGTATGTCCAAAAGTAGTCCACCGCCCATGCCCAAGTCAACATCTCCTTCTCCACTGTGGAGTAGTTCTCTTCCGGGGAGAGTGTCTTGGACGCCGAGGCCGCTATGTGCTCAACGTTGCCCTTCTTCTGGGTCATGCCGTACAAGCTGGCATCAATGGCTATGACGGTTTTCCACAGGGGATTAAATGGCTGCACCACAGGACATGTATGATACTTTCTTTGGCTCTCTCAAACGCTCTAGACTGCTCTTCACCCCACTGGTACTCGCCACCCTTCTTCAGTAAATCCCTCATGGTGGCGGTCGCATCTGAAAAGTTAGGAACACATTTTGTGTAATATTGTGCCATGCCCAATAATGACCTCAGTTCTTCTTTGCTGGCCAGTGCTGGCGCCTTCACTATAGCTTGCAACAGGTTCCTTTTAGGGTTGATTCCTTCTCTGGAGATCTTGTATCCCAAGTATTCCAATTCCTTAGCTTTTATCACACAGTTGTTGAAGCATAGTCTAACCCCGGCTTCTTGTAAGTTGGCTAACGCCTTCCAAAGCACAAAGTTATGTGTCGCCCAATCTTCGGCGTTAATCAAGATATCATCCTGAAAGTATGATACATTGCCTATATTGCGTAACAGAGAGTGCATCATGCGCTAGAACGCAGCCGAGGACAGGCCGAACGGCATGCAGGTAATCTGGTATGTTCCAAAAAAGGTTAGAAATGATGTCATAGGCCTCGATTTTCTATGTAGGCTGATTTGATAAGCATCTCTCATGTCGTGCTTTGAGAACACTTTTGCCTCCTTCATTAATAGAATCAGTTCATTTATGCTGGGGAGTGGGTAGCTATCCATCACTAATTCTAGATTTAAGCTGAGCAAATCGATGTAGACCTGTAGATCATCGGAGTGCTGTTTTTTTATAAGGACTACCGGCATAAGGCCATTCAGATGACTTGACAGTTTCTATTGTCCCATCCTTCAACATTCTCTACAATTGTGCTTGTAGCGCTTCCCTTGCTTTCGCCGGCACCGGTCTCACCTTGCGCTTCACTTGGACGGCACCTCGCTTCAGCACTATTTTGTGCAATAAGTCTTGATCTTCCCCAGTTTGTCGGAGAATAAGTCTGGAAATGAATCTCTGGACACCAACGCTCCTCCTGCAGTCATCGATAACGCTTGGTCCTCCCTGCTGGGGTCTAATCTGAGCTTTAACTTGGCCTGGTCGACCCTACCTGGCACGGCCAGGCCCTTGTCTGAGAAGTATACTTTGGTTTTCGTCACTCTTTCTATGAACTTGAAGGTACCCAGGATGTATCCTAGCAGTTGCACGATGGCACCTCCGGAGACTTTGAGCTTGTGCTTCGTCATGCCTACTTCAACCCTATTTTTGCCGACCATATCGTTATAGGTGTCGAGGGGTAGTATGGTAAGGTCTGAACCAGATTCTGCCATCACTCGTGTCTTGTTTCCGTCGACCTTGATAATACATTGTCGTTTTTCTCTTCCAGTCGTGCTGCAGTCAACCATGATGACGGTGGGGCACCCCACCTCATCAGAGGAGGCCTCTCCCCAGGTCTCGTCACTGATGCTGTCGTTTTCTTTCCTAGCCACATGCATGCTATTGCAATATGTTCGAATCTCCTGCAGCTCAAACACTCTTTGTTTCTCGCTGGAAATATTCTGTCATTGGCCAGGTGATGGGTGCACCTGTGACACTTGAGTGGTTCTCGTTTTTCTGCCTTTTTGTCTTTGGATTTGGGCTGCAACTTGTATCGCTGCCCCTTGAATAGTATGGCATGAACTTCCGGCCCTGGGAGGCTTCCCGTCATCTCCTTACACCTGCACGAAGTCTCCTCTACTGCCCTGGCTATTTGGATAGCCTTATCCAGTTGTAGCTCTTTCTCCAGTATGAACTTGTCTTGGACTGTCCGGCTATTGGTGTGTACCATCAGCATGTCACATATTCTCTCTTCCGCTGCCTCTACGAAGGCACATAGCGCTGCCATTTCCCTCATTTTGATAACATAGACATCCACTGGTTCAGCTGGCTCCAGCTTTCTGCTGAAAAACCTGATCCTGTGCAATACAATGTTTTCCTTGGAAGAGAACCTCTTTACTATGCGCCTCACCACCTCTTAATACACATTGTAATCCTCCCATTCCATGACTTCGGGCTTAATGCCTGCAAAAAACCTTTGGCCTTCCACACCCAGCACATTCAACATCATGTCTCTTTCTTGTTGAAGCATAGCCTGCGCTACCCACAGCCTCCAGGTATGTCTCAAATAATGATTCCCACTGTGGCCATGGTATGGTGGGCTTACCTGGGGACTGTAGGAAAGCTGGTGGTGGTGTGTCCCCTCGCATCATCTTAGCAGTGGGTTCGTAAATCCTCGTCCTCGTCGCCAATTATGTTGTGGGCCCCAATGATACTAAATCTCTACACAGGTCTTGAATTACAACAGTGATTTATTTGCCAGGGGATGGCTAATGAATGGAGGCCAACCCTTTGACACATGACCATCTTCCTCGAAATAAAATACTTTACTGCATTTCCCTAAAAACCCACATCCTATCCAGTGTCCCTGAATGAGCAGAGAGCCAGTCAACAGTCAAATGAACACCCCATCAAAATCAATGCAAAAGATTAACCCAGAGGGAATCCGAGAGGACACTTCATGTGTGTGAAGTTTGTCATCAGGGAGAGTAGTTTCGTAAAACTCCAGACTAGGCAACTACAGGGCTTTTCAGCTACTCTTAACAGCAAAGATTTGTGGCTGCACCATTCATTTCACAATGAGGCTCCCCATCAATTGCTATTGCGGCTAAAAATCATTCTATGTCAAGACCGGAGGCAAGCATTATGCTTCAACTTCTATTTATTCCAGTCTTCAGCAGTTTCAACAAAATCAAAAAAAATGTAAACTACATTTCCCTTTCAACCATGTCCGTTTTGTAGTCCATATCATCGCCTGTCATATGACCTAGTTCTTCCTGTTCCTCTGTCCTGCCTCTTCTTTTCCTGCTCTTCGGCAAGTTAGGTACCTATTATCTTAGCTGCAGGAAACTTGACATTATGTATAAGGACCTATGAATGTTTTCACCAGATGAGTTTATCAGAAGACAGAGACCCTAATACCTTAGCAGAAAGTGTGAAGGTTAGCATTGGGTAGGAATGCTTATATATAGTCGCTAAGTGTGTACAACAGTGAGGTAGCGCAACAAGAGCATGAGAGAAACAAAAGGCTGAAGCGCGAGTAACAGACCTATAAGGCAGGTACACACACAAGTATTAGTGCGGAGGGCTTGGCACGGTCCCGTGCCACATTACCTGCACACTCGGGGACCCGCCAGCTCTCCCCAGTCAAGCAGCAACAACGCCTCCCTCCGGCAGAGGAACGGAGACTGAGGAGCGTGACGGCCCCCACCCTTGGCGCCCATAATACAATCGAGCTGCCGATTAGTCGCACCAGGCAGAAACAAGTGCAAATTAATTACGGAGCGCACAATAGGATTCTCCTGTACAGGGAGAGGTTGCATAAATATTTAACAAGTCGGATTCCGACTGACAGACACGCGAAGCAGACCGCACACTGACACATCAGCAGAAGCTGCATCCCAATCACTTGTGAAGCGAGTAGAAAGCTTGTATAAAATAAAGCTCAACAGGTGCAGGCCACAAACAAGCTCCACAGCGCAGCAGTCGATGTGCCACACAACCTGGGTACAGGTAAAAGGCACAAGCACATAATCTGAAGCAATGTCTGAATTTGAGTGGAGTGAGGAGGAGCAGGCAGACGACCTGGCCCACAGCTTCAGAGAGCTGCTGGAGACCTCGCTAGTGGAAGCAGTGGCCCAAAGGGGTGAGACCCCTACAAGAAAGGCTGGCTACAATAGAGACCTTTTTAAGCTAGAAACACGAATGCACCGGATGAACAGAAAGCACATCCACAAAGGTCACCTTACAAGGGCCACAGGGGTGTACTGAGACCCGGAAGAGGAAGGCCTTTTCTGACCCCCCTGGTCAACCTTACAGGGCAGATAAAGAGACCCCAGAGGCTACCAACGCTTTTAACAAGCTTAGAGATGCATTCATGCGTAAGTCGGCAGCGCCAAACCTCACGACCCCCAACCCAGGGGAAAACAATATGGGAAACGATGGCTAGACTGGGAAAAAGAGTCACCAGAGACCCCACAATCTTCTCAGTAAGAAGAGGAGAGAACAGAGGAGGGAGACCTAGAACTCACCTGGAAGAAGAAATTAAGAAAAGAAAAACACATAGAGGATAGCAATGAGATTTTGGACATGTTTCAACCAGAGAAAATTAGGAATCCCAGATCCTCGGGCAGGCAACTGTTCCCACAAGTAGCAAAATATATGACGCAGAGACTGCGTAAAGCACTCAAATAAGAAGCGAGACAACGCATGAGAGCGGAATGCCCAAGGCCAGAACTACCAGGAAAAGTAGCGGAGGCACCGGAGCTAGACCCCAAGATGTTAGCTTTTGTGTCTAAAACATCCAGAGACCCGCGCAAGTGAATAGACAGATCCTGGAGAAGCTGCCAGTAGAAAGTGATAGATCTAGCTGGATCATTAGCCAAGATAATGGACCTAGAAGAACAGTCCCGAGACACAGGAGAGGAAGTGGACCCAGACATCCTAGCAAACTGGGCACAGAGAGCCGCATGCTTGCTGGGAAATGTGAACTGGGCTATCTTCTCAGAGAGGAGGCGAGGCCTCTTGCTAAAGATCGACTCCAAACTAGGAGACGAAGCGGGCGAAGCAGCTCAAGCGCTTCTCTTCGGAGAGACCATTGGAAAAGAAATGGGGAGATTTGTGGGAACTTAAACCTCATTGGAGAAGGCCCAAGCATCCAGTAGGAAATTATTTCCAAGACTTTTTACCGGGACCGGTCGAATTGAGGTCAGGTGACCAGGAGCTACCAGGACACTAGAAGACCTCAAAATACAGACCCCAGTACTGGGAAAATAAACAACAAGATCCCTTATTCCCCGCCAGAGGCAGATTCCCGAGAGGACGCTGAGGAAGAGGGCCGGGAAGAGGACAAAACTTCCCCACAGGTGAGACACACCACATACCTTCCACTAGGGGGCAGAACACAGCAATTTTGGCAGAACTGGCAAGCGTTTTCCACCGACAGCTGGGCGCTTCAGACAGCCAAAGGGCTGCAATTAGAATTCACACAAGAGCCACACCAGAGCCAGCCTCCACCTCCGATACGAATGGCTCAGACAGAGAGAGCGAGCCTGCACAACGAACTCCAGCACCTAGCACACAAGAGAGCTACCTGCGTAGCACCCCCCCCCCCCAAGATTTGTGAGCAACATGTTCCTAGTGCACAGGAAAGAGAAAGTGAGGCCAGTGATGAATCTAAAATATCCTAACAACTGGGTGGTATACCGTCACTTCAAGATGGAAGGGATCCACCAGCTGTGGGATACACTAAGACAGGGCGACTGGCTCACAAGGATCAATCTAAAAGATGCATACCTCACAGTACCAGTGCAGGAGCAATACCGACCCTTTCTAGCATTCGCCTGGGGCGATCGAAACTGGCAGTTCACGACGATGCCTTTTTGGCTAGCATCAGCACCATGGGCCTTCAGGAAACTCATGAGACTGATAGCGGCAGCTATCAGCGAGAAGGGGATCCATATGATTATATATCTGGACGCTATCCTGCTGCTAGCTCAATTACCAGACAGAATGGGTGAAAGACCTACTCTTGTTTCTAGGATTCCTAGTGAATCAAGAGAAATCTGACACAACGAGGAGGATAGACTTCCTCGGGTTCATTATAGACACCAAAACAGCAACACTGGAACTACCATTTAGGAAAGAGACATAAAAAGAGAAATCAGAGGATGCCTGGACAAGAGCATAGTGTCTCTGAGGGCATTAGCGAGAATAGTGGGCCTGCTAGCAGTGTGCATTCAAGCAATCGGCCCTGTAGAGGTTGAAAATAAAACACCTGAAGCAAGGGCTGGGATACCACCAGACAGTGCCGCTAGATGCCGAGTCCAGAACAGAACTGAACTGGTTGCTGCAGAATATGGACGCCTGGAATGGGAAATCCATGTTTGGATACCGGCCCAATCTAATAATAGAGTCAGATGCCAGCAGAGTGGGCTGGGGAGCCCGCTGCAGAGAGCAAGAAACAGAAGGAAGATGGAGCGCAGAAGAGCTCAGGCTACACATAAACTGCCTAGAATTACCAGCAGGATCCTTCGCGATGAAGGCATTCACGAAAGGCAAAGTGAACTCATGTATTCTGCTGAAGATGGACAACATCTCAGTGGTCAGGTATATCAACCACCTAAAGGGAACGAAGTTCAGACTCCTAGCAGAGCTAGCGAAGGGCTTCTAGCACTACTGCCTCCAATCGGACCTCTGTGACAGCAGAGTATCTTCCAGGATCACTCAACGTAGTAGCCGACTGGAATTCCAGGCACTTGGCGGATACCAGCAACTGGAAGATAGATGTAGAAGTATTTCAGTGAGTAGAGCTACTGTGGGTCCAATTCAACACAGACCTATTTGCATCCAGGTTGAACGCACAGAAGAGCAGCTACTTCAGCTGTAGATTAGAGCAGTCAGCAGGAGGAGCGGAAGCGTTTCTCCAAGATAGGATAGGGAACTTGCATTAGGTCTTTCCACCGTTCATAATGGTGAGCAGAGTCCCAGCGAAAGTGCGCAGGGAAGGCACGAATGTGATTGTGATAGCTCTGATATGGAAGTCGCAGGTATGGTTTTCTACACTGATGGAACTACTAACAGACCACCCGAGAATACTTCCAGCGGCAGAAACCCTGTTCACAGACCCAGTTGGGTCATTTTATTCTCTGAGAGTGAAAGGGAATCTCCCATTAATGGCGTGCAGGATAGGCCGAAGCACTGGGCTCTCCCAGGCATTTCGACACAAGCTGCGCGACTCATAGCAGAATCATGGGTACCATCCACGCGACGGAGCTACGAGTAAATAGTCGTGGTGGTGCAGCAGGAGACATTTTCATCCCGTTTCTGCTCCTATATTAGGGGTCCTGAACGTCCTAGCAGAACTGCTGCAGGACGGGAGAGCATTCAGGACTATAGGGCTGTACAGATCCGCCATTTCAGCAGGACAATTACCTATCGACGGTATTCCCGTAAACGCGTCAGTGATAAGACTCATAAAGGGAGTTAGATTTAGAAAACCCCCAGAAACAGAAATGCATGCACATAGCGGTAGTATTGAGAGTTCTCGCTAGTTGGCCAGCAAACACATATCTGTCCCTAAAGCAGCTGTCGGGAAAACTAGCCATGCTGTTATGCCTAGTATCATGCAGGAGACAGGCAGACGTTAAAGCCCTAGATGTGGACAGGAAATAGTTTGGAACCGAGGGAGTTACTTTTACAATTGTCAGGAGGACAAAAACTGATTCTGGATTGATTTCATATTCCTACTTACACAAGCACCCTAAATGGTGCATAGCAGCATGCATAAAGGAGAACAAATATAGGACAGCAAAGATGCGATCAGCAGAGACAACGCAGTTACTAATAGTGTGTAGGAAGTCATATAAAGCAGTTGCGGCAGCCATCATAGCCACATGGGTGTGCAAGGTAATGCAGCTAGCCGGGGTAAACCTGACTAAGTTCGGGGGCGCACTCAGTGAGAGGGGCAATGGATTTCAAAGCACTAACGCAGTGGGCGACACTGCAAGATATTCTCCAAGCAGCCGACTGGGCCAGCAATAGTACTTTTAGAACATTTTACTTTAAGCCTGTACAAACAGTGGCAGCAACAATGATGGGAAGCTTTGAACAAGCATAATTCTTGCCTCCGGTCTTGACATAGAATGAAGATTACCCCTGCTAATAGCGCAGGGAGTCTTGATTCTATTAAAGACAAGGAGGAGAGCATTACACTTTCCCACCCAAGATACACGCTGGAGAAGTTATATGTTACTAAACTGTAACAAATCATTACTCCCAGTTGGGAATAGGGCAGTGTATCCTCCTCCATAATGCATTCTTGGTATCTTGTCAGGGGATGACCAGAAGAACAATTGAGCCAGAGTGACTAAGAGCAAGCTTAAAGAGGCTGGCAATGCCAGACAGGAGATGGAGGAGAGCAGCCCAGAAGCAAGGGACAGAGTTCTACCTTTTGTTGAACAAGTTGAAAGTTCAGTTACGAATTTGAGAGTGCAGTTCAGAGCATTCAAAGAAGAGGCAGGACAGAGGAACAGGAAGGACTAGGTCACATGACAGAAGATGAAATACACTACAAAAGGGACATGGTTGAAAGGGAAATGTAGGTTTGATTTTGTTGAAACTGCTGAAGACAGGAATAAATAGAAGTTGAAGCATAATGCTTGCCTCCTTGTATTTAATAGAATCAAGACTGCCTCCGCTATTAGCAGGGGTAACCTTCATTGCACACCTGTATGTGCATGAAGTTGACAAAAATTTAGTTCTGAGAATGAAAATACTCATAACCACATTTGCGAAACTTTATTACTGTTAAAGTTGGCATCCCATTTTCTGATTTCCGTTCTAAATACATTTGAAATGTCACCCAAACCGAAATTATTAACTCTAAAAATGTAACAAGTATTTACAACTGTTTAGCATGAATACAAATGTGAGGCTTACAGATCAGACCAATGGATGCATTTGGATTCTTACAGTCATGAGGATTCGGCCAATCATCACTCAAAGGGCAGTCACATGAGAAAAACAGGAAAAAAATGTGGCAAAGTGTTTAGTCTGCTGGTGGGCTGCCTTGAATGCATGGCCTGTTTATCCTTTTCAACTCAGCAAATAGTGCTTTATGGGAATATTTATTTGCACAGACTTCCTGTGTTCCATTAGTAGAGTTAGTTTTTGAGTTACAACTATTTGCAGAGGAGAAACATGTGCAGCACCACCAGAGTAGCACATACTGTGGGAATACAGCATGTGCATATGTAAATACCTACAAACCCCAATTTGGTCGTATTTAGCAGTGTCTGTGAAAAAACTTTGCAACTTTTTGAAGCTTTGTAGATGATTGTGCTAAGTGTAGTACGTAAGTGGAGTACTGCAACTTTGCACACTTCAAGCGTGTAATATCCCTCGTCAGAAATCACTACCGTCTGTTATGTAGAACCCACTCCTACCCAACCAATGCCAACTCCCGATCCACCTGTTTCACAAACGCCTCCCGAACACGCAACCTATCTGAGTCCACACCTTAACAAAACAGATCTGTACAGGTAGCGTGAACAAAATCAGGGTTAATGTTGAGATTCACACCCTATAGAAATGTAATCCAGCCCATTCTGTTTATGATCTTCAAACCATGCAAGTCTACACTGAACTAAACAAATTACCCAACTTAAATATAAAGCGTCATAAGTGTGCCCGTGTCAGATTTTCGCCTGTTCTTCAGCATTGTTGGACCCATTTAAAGTTAATGTGTTCTTTGTTTTGCAGCTTGCAGGATGCAGCCCTGGCCCAGCTGATCAGGTTTGCCTACAGGAAGGACAACAACACTCATCACCTTGGCTACTACATTATATCCTGTTGTGAATCGCCACCTGATTGCGTCGTCAAAATCCTAGGGCGCATATGGCGCGCACACCTAGCAGACACGAAGCGTATTGTAACTCTCATTGCGTCATTTAGTCTTAAAAACGATGATGCTGTGGTTTTTTTAGAGGCATACCTTCCTACGGTAATTAATTTGTAGACAAATACTGTTATTTAGGGGTATTGACTTTGATGCAGTGTTAGCCAATTGGTATATCAAACTGTGTGTGAAACCCAGGGGCAGAGTGTGATGAAAGTCACAAAGCCAAATTGACATTTTACATAATGCAAAGTTTACTTCACCAACTTTCACTCTGGGCTTCTTGGTTTATTAAACGATACTTCATGCCAAAGTGATATAATTCCTGTTTATTTGAAATCTCATGAAAATAACTTGGGGAACATTTTAAATACAATGCTAATTGCATTCCGGGAGCCACCAAATCTTGCACTTACTGTGTTGCTGGTGACCTGCATGTAAGTTTCAATACTCTGAAAGTGAAGTTTAAATGTAACGAGTATGGTGAAATCGCCTTTACTCTTTACTCTCTGCTTTGGGAGAAATAAAACGCTGCCTGCAAAAGGCTTTACAGGCAGCGTTTAACGATGGAGTCCTATGGAAGCTGCTGGTCCTTAGGAGGTGCCAAACCAAGTCTCTTTCCATTGGAGTCGTTTTACGCCGGCATGAAAAATGAAAATCTCACGCAGTCATAAAATCAAGTGCTCTTCCGAATCGGAGGAGGAGTGGGAGGAGTGGGGAGAGGAAAGCATAGCTGAGATGCTATCTCTGCGTTGCTGCTCTTCTACGCCTTACAACGATGCTAAAGCTGGCTGGGGTGGA